>NC_092732.1:937779-1301113 GCF_047496885.1 Scyliorhinus torazame
AACATATTCGAAAACAACGCCTTTCCCGCTGTTACCAGACTCCTAAACGACCCTCTAATGGACTGACCTGAGTAGTACTACACTGCTGTATGCTTCACCCAATGCCGGTGTCTCGGTATTTACATAATATATTTTGTGTTGCCCGATTATGTATTTTCCTTTCATGTACTGAATGATCTGTTCGAGGTGCTCGCATAAAAATACTTTTCACTGTGACCATTGTCACTTTCCCTCCCTCGGTACAAGTGACAATAAGCAAATCCAAATCCAAACCATGTAGGTCCGAAATAAAACCTTATCATTCGAGCCAGAGGCAGAACCTCCTTCGTCAGCGATATAGGTGGCGCCAAAGGAAATGAAGAAAAAGATTATGTGAACAATCTGGAACGTGAATATACTTAAAAAGACTGGAATTTGGCAGATGGTATTTCTCAGCTACCTTTGTAAAACTGGCAAACCTCTCCTCCAGAACCAGTTCCCCAAACCGTTCAGGAAACTTCATCTCCTTCGATTTAAATGTTGAGTCCAACACATCAGATAGAAATAGGTTATTATGGGATGTAGGGGCCAATGAAGACCAGGAACGGATCTTCAAGTGATAGCCCAATTCTAAGGGAGGAGACTATCCCTCGACTTGAGAAAAATCTATCAGGCGAAAAAGGCAACAGTGCAGGAACTATTACGCCAAGAATAGATGTAGTGAAGGGACGAATTTATATTTGTCACCAAATTATCGCTAAACCACAACAATATTTTTGAATGATAGCTGCCCCCAAAAAGTAATAAATTGGGGAGAGCCAGGCCCGCCAGCTGGATGTCATTCTGGAACAGAACACGATGGATTCGAGGAGTCTTACGCGATCAAATAAAAGATGATATAGGTTTGCTGACGTTCACAATAAATGGTTTGGGAAGAAAAATGTGGGGACACTGAACACAAAATAAAAGTTGAGCAGCACGCCAATTTTGATAGTTTGAATGCTGCACGCCAAGGAGAGGGGGAGCTTGTTCCACCTCTGCAAATCTGCTTTGATACTGTTAACCAGACTGGTGTAATTTAACATGAATTTAGGACATGTTCTGGGCCACCCGGACCCTCAGTACGTGGAAGATTGTCTGAGTAAGGCAAAAGGTCACATCCCTGGTTCGGCTCGCCTCCCAGCGATAATAACCTGGAAACATTCACTCTTGCCTAAGTTCAATGTATACCCGGAGAAGGAGCCAAACGTGTTCAGCGACTTCATAATGTTTCTGTGGAGGGGGCTGGATCTTTATAAAGCGACACCCAATGCACCTCACCTCCCCGAGCGTCTCAATTGACAGAGCAAACAGGAGTGTGGACAGTGCACAACCCTGCCTCATATGAGGGCAGCACATTGGTTAGCACAGTTGCATCACAGCTCCAGCGCCCCAGGTTCGATTCCCGGCTTGGGTCACTGTCTGTGCGGAGTTTGCACGTCGTCCCCATGTCTGCGTGGGTTTCCGCCGGGTGCTCCGGTTTCCTCCCACAGTCCAAAGATGTGCAGGTTAGGTGGATTGGCAATGAAAAAGGTTCTTTGAGTGACGAAAAAGGTGAGGTGGGGCTACCGGGTTAAGGGGGTTGGATCGAGGTGTGGGCTTAAGGAGGGTGCTCTTTCCAAGAGCCTGTGCAGATTTCCTTCTGCACTGTACGTTCTATGATTCTATGATACCACGACACAGAGGAAGGTAATTAGAGATAAAGGCGTGTGGATGAACACTGGGAATGGGGGGGAAGGGTTCATGCTATAGACGAACCCGCGAAATATATTTTACATATTTATATCACTTTTTCGGAGTTACAAAGCCAGGGCTCAGAGTGTGACAGAGGCGAACCCCTAACCGAGCCTCTGGCCTGCTCGAAAAATCAATTTAAATTCAAATTGAATGCAATTCATGTTTCCCACAAGTGAGACATACCAGATCTGAGCCAAGAGGCAGAGCAGATACTATACTGATCTTAGCCAAAAGGCCGAGAAAGATTCCATGAAATGAATTAGTGCTTAAAACCAAACTTACAAGAACCTCGAATAAAACTCCCACTCTTTTCAGCATTAAGAGATGACATCACCTCCTGTTCGTGCACCACGGAGGGGGAAATGATAACATTTAACAGGGATCATATATTGCCCGTCAACTCTTGACCCATTACGAACCTTTCTGATCCACCGCGGTAATATTTGGGAGGAAAGGTTCCAGCCGAAAAGCCACCACTTTGGCAAGAAGCTTGATGTCCGCGTTCAGAAGCAAAAGAAAATGTCACTCTCTGTCGAGTTTCTATGCCCCTTAAGAAGCATGGAAATAGAAACATGATTGCAGGTCAGGGACAATGGCGAAAGAGAAAATGCTGGAAAATCTCAGCAGGTCTGGCAGCAACTGTAGGGAGAAAAAAAACTAACGTTTCGAATCCAATGACTCTTTGTCAGAGACAACGACCCCAGGAGAGGAAATTATTGAATATTTTCCAGATTATAGGCCCGGGGAGATGGCAGAGCCCACATCCCCTTAACGAAGCCATTCTGACTCAGTCCTATTTTACCATGCACTTCCAATTACTCTGTGATCTCATCTTTAACAATGGATTGTAAAATCTTACCAATGGTCGAAGTCAGGCGATCCAGCCGAGAGTTTCCCGTCTTCCTCCTCCCTCCCTTCTTAAACAGCGGTGTTACATTAGCCACTTTGAAGTACTCTGTGACCATCCCTGCCTCCAGTGATTCCTGAAAGATCACTACCAATGTCTCCACAATCTCCTCAGCTGTGTATTTTAGAACGTTGAGATGTAGTCGCTCCGATCCAGGTGGTTAATCCATCTTTCAATCTTTCAGTGTCTACAGAACCTCTCCTTAGTGATGGCCACTGCACTCACCTCTGTCCTCTGATTCTCCTTGGAGCTCTCCATCCCTCTGGTGTCTTCCACCGTGAAGACAGATGTAAAGACACTACTCAATTCCTCTGCCTTTTCTTTGATTCCCAGTATTACTTCTCCACATTTTCCAGTGGCGCAATATCTATTTTGCCTCTTTCTTTCCTTTTTTATATTGAAAAAACTCTTCCTATCTTAGTTTACATCACGAGCTAGCTTGGTAAAAAAGTTGGATTTGCTGTCAGTCAGTGTCGTGATTCCAAGGAATTTTAACTAAACACCTACTTTCAGCCAAATGTTTATCTGAAATATGTTCATCTCCACAGTGTACAACAATCACATTCTCATTGACCGCATGTATCGGTGTCTTCCGCGTTTGGTGAGAATTCCAAAGTCATCTGTGACACTGGCCCGAGATTTTTACCGTCAATTGGCAGTGACCATTTACCTCAAAGGTTTATAAACCTGTTAAACGTTGATGTTTCATTCCATTTCCCTGTCATGTGGCGCGGTGCTGGGGAGTGACCTGTCCCAAGTGGTTTCTGCGATATGGTCTTCTGAAGGATTTCCACTGCTTCCCTGATTAGGAAACTATCAGACAGAAGGTGCAGAATGTTTTGGATACAATGGACAACTCCATTGTTCTGACATTGAAGTCCATTATTGACAGAAAATTCTCCACTGTTCTGATATTGCAATCTATTGTTCACACAGATAGTTCCATTGTTCTAACATTGCAATCTATTATTCACATAAACAGCCCCACTATTCTAACTTTGCAATCTGTTGTTGGCACGGACTGATCCATTGTTCTGATATCTCAATCTGTTGCTCTCACAGGGAGATCCACTATTGTAACATTGCAATCTATTATTCTCAGAGACAACCACACTGACCTAAAGATTCAATCTGCTGTTCACCGCGACTTCTTCACTGTTTTACCGTTGCACAGAGACAGTTCCACAATTCTAAAATTGCAATCCATTATTTACAGAAACCGCTCCACTGTTGTAATATTTCAATATGTTGGTCACAGCAAGAGCTCCACAGTTCTAACATTGCAATCACATAAACTGCTCCACTGTTCTGATTTTGCAATGTCATGTCCGCAGGGACAGCTACACTGTAGTGAAAGTTCAATGTTTTGCTCACAGAGACTGCTCCCATGTTTTGCATTGCAACCGGGTGCCAAAAGGGACCGGTCCACTGTTCTGACATAGGCATCTATTGTTCACAGAGAGAGCTCCAATGTTCTGAAATTGCAATCTGTTCGTCACACAGACAACACCAATATTCTAGAATTGCAATCTGTTATTCACAGGGATAGTACAACGTTTCTATCATTGCAATCTATTATTCACAGAGCCAGCCCCAAAGTTCTAAAGTTGCAATCTGTTATTCAGAGAGACAGCTCCACTGTTCTAGCATTGCAATCTGCAGTTCACACAGACCGCTTCACTACTCTAAAATTGCAATCTGATGTTCACAGAAACATATGCACTGTTCGGACATTTCAAAGTATCGCTCACGCTGATTCCTCCACAGATCGATCATTGCAATATGTTGTTCACAGCGGCAGCTCCACTGTTCTGACATTGCAATCCATTGATCACAAAAAGAGCTCCACTGTTCAAACACTTCAATCTGATGTCGAAAGGGAGAGTTTCAATGTTGACATTGGAAGGTATTTTTCTAAGAGACAGCTCCAATGTTCTGACATTGTTATCTGTTGTTCACAAAGAGAGCTCCAATATTCTAAAATTCCAATTCAATTTTTCACAGAGACAACTCCACTATTCTGATATTGAAATATGTCGTTCACACAACCAGCTTAATTGTCCTTACATTAGGCCATAAGACCATAAGCATATGAGCAGAATTAGGCCACTCGGCCCATCGAGGCCATTACCTGATCCCTTCATTGATCTTTCTTAAAGACATTCAGTGATTTGGCCTGCACAGCATTCTGTGGCAAAGAGTTCCAGATTCACCACCCTCTGGCTGAAGAAATTCCTCCTCATCTCTGTTTGAAAGGATGGTCCATTTAGTCTGATATTGTATCCTCTGCTTCTAGTTTTTAGTACAAATGTAAACATCCTCTCCATGTACACTCTATCCAGGCCTCGCAGTAACCTGTAAGTTTCAAAAAGATCCCCCTCATCTTTCTAAACTACAACGAGTACAGACCCAGAGTCCTCAACCGTTCCTCATACGACAAGCTCTTCATTCCACGAATCATTCTTGTGGACATCCTCTGGACCTTTCCAAAGGTCTGCACATCCTTTCTTCGATACGAGGTCCAGAAATTCTCGAAGTACTCCAAATGGTGTCTGACCAGAACCTTATACAGCCTCAAACTTGCATTCCTGTTCTTGTGTTCTAGCCCTCTTGACATGAACCCTAACATTGCATTTGCCTTCTTAACTGCGACTGAACCTGCAGGTCAACGTTAATAGAATCGTGAGTAAGGACGCCCGCCCCTTTGTGCTTCTGGTTACCTAAGCATTTCCTAATTAGAAAATAGCCTATGCCTAAATTCCTCCTTCCAGAGTGCATAACCTCAGACTTTCCCACATTGTATTTTATTTGCTACTTCATTGCCCACTTTCCCAGCCTGTCCAAATCCTTCTGCAGCCCGTCTGATTCCTCAATGCTACCCTTCCCTCTACAAATCTTTGTATCATCCGCAAACGTAGCAACTGTGTCTTTAGTTCCTTCTTCCAGATCATTAATGTATATTGTGAAATGCTGTGGTCCCAGCACTGACCCCTGAGGCACACCACAAGTCACCGGCTGCCATCGTGAAATGTACCCCATTATCCCCACTCTCTGCCTTCTAACAGTCTGACAATCCTCTATCCATGCCAGGATATTACCCTTAACTCCATGGGTTCTTAACTTATTTAACAGTGTCCTATGCGGCAACTTGTCAAAGGACCTCTGAAAATCTAAATAAATCACTTCCACTGGTTCTCCTTTCTCTAACTTCCTTGTTACTTCCTCAAAGACCTGTAACAGATTAGTCAGAATGACCTCCCCTTGACGAAGCTTTATCAAGTTACCGCAATCTCATCGTTAATAATGGACTCTAAAATCTTACCAATGACCGAATTCAGGCTGGCCGGCCAATAGTTTCCCTTCTTCTGTCTCCCTCCGTTCGTAAACAGTGGTGTTACGTTAGCCGCTTTCCAGTCCTCTGGCACCCTTCCTGCCTCCAGTGATTCCGAAAAGATCACCACCAATTCCTCCACAATCTTATCAGCTGTCTCTGTTAGAACCCTGGGTTGTAGTCCATCCGGTCCAGTTGATTTAACCACCTTCAGGCCTTTCGGTTTGCCCAGAAACCTCTTCTTAGTGATGGTCACTTCACACACCTCTGCCCCATGGTTCTCCTGAGCTCTGGCATCCCACTGGTATCTTCGACCGTGGAGACGGATAAAAAGTAACGATTCTGTTCCTCTGCCATTTCTTTGTTTCCTATTATTTATTCTCCAGCCACATTTTCCAGTGATCCAATGTTTATTTTCCGCCTCTCTCTTAGGTTTTATATATTGGAATAACATCTTTCTATCTTCCTTTATATTACTAGCTAGCTTTCACTCATATTAAACAGTTCCTCCCTTAATACTTTTTTAGTTGTCCTCTACTCGCTTTTAGGCTTCCCAATCCTCTGGCTTCCCACTAATTCTCGCTACTTTGTATGCTTCTTCTTTTGCTTTTCTGCTGTCCTTGACTTCTCTCGTCTGCCATGGATGCCTTGTCCTCCCCTTAGTATGTTTCCTCCTGCTTCGAATGAATTTATGTTGAGTCCCCCGAATAACTCCCAAATATTCTGCGATTGTTGTTCCACTATCTTCCCTGCTCGGCTACTTTTCCAATCAACTCTGGCCAGCTCCTCCCACGTGTATTTGTATTTACCCTTATTTAATTGTAATACCGTTGTATCTGATTGTAGCTTCCCCTCTCAAACCTCAGGGTAAATTCTATCATATTGTGGTGACTGCTCACTACGGTTTACTTCACCTTAAGTTCCCTGATCAAGTCTGCTTCATTCCACATAAACACACCCAGAATGTCCTGTTCCCTCGTAGTCTCTGTCACAAGCTGCTCCAAAAAACATCTCTCAGACAACCTATTGTTCACAAAAACAACTCCAATGTTGTAACATTACAATCTGTTGTTCACAAAGACACGTCCACAGTTCTAACTTTGCAATCTATTTTTCACAGAGACAGCTCCACTGTTCTAACAATGCAATCTGTTGTTCACAGAAAGGACTCCGCTGTTCTAACATTGCAACCGATTATTCACACAGTCCCACAGTTCTAAAATGACAATCCATTGGTCTCAGAGGCAGCAGCTCCACTGTTGTAACGTTGCAATCTGCTCGAAAGAATGTCATGGGACTGTCACTAAAATACATTTTGGTCTTCTCAAGTGGCTGCAGTGTTGCCAGTGTATGGGTGGAGCTGGGTTCTGTCTCTGATATTTACTTTCGTTTTGAGCTCGAAGGGATTTTGACTCTGAGTTTCAGTTTCCTTTTCTGTTGGACAGCTGCATTCAAACCAAGGAGGTGTATTTAGGTCTCTCTCTCTGCATGCTAACGAATGTCTCCAGGTCACTTGATGATTTCAAAGTACGACCTATTTCTGTAAGGAATGCAAACCTACTGTCTGTGTTAAAAAGGGTCTGCGACTTAATAATAATAATAATCGCTTATTGTCACAAGTAAGCTGCTGTGAAAAGCCCTTCGTCTTCACATTCCGGCGCCTGTCCGGGGAGGCCGGTACGGGAATTGAAGCTGCGCTGCTGGCCTTGTTCTTTATTACATGCCAGCTGTGTCGCCCGCTGTGCTAAACCAGCCCCGAAATATTCCGATCAAATTATTACTGCGATGGCCGGTAATCGAACCCGGGTCAACTGCTTGGAAGGCAGCTATGCTCACTACTATACCACCATCTCGCACTTATGGACTTATAGATGTTGTTTGGATATAAACTAAGGGTTACCTATAGAATGCTGTATCACTTGAGGGGGGGGGGTGTATTAGTGTTGATAGTTGATAAACTGGTTACTGGTGCGGGAAAGAGAGATTCCATTTCATGGGGCATTGGCATCAGTACTGGGGCAGGAGGGACCTGTACCGTTTCGACGGTCTTCACCTGAACCATTCTGGGACCAGCGTTCTAGCGAATAGGATAAATAGGTTTGTCACAAGGACTTTAAACTAGTAAGGTAGGGGGAAGAGAAGGGTAAAGCTATGGACAGTATAATGGTTAATGGAGAGCAAGGCAGCAGGTTACGTGGCAGGTTATTATGTAAAGATATGGGTTCAAAGACAAGAAAAATTAAGAGAAAGGGTAAGAGGAAAAATAATTTGCGAAAAGTTACTGATAAAGGTGTTAGGATTCATAACAACGACATAAAAAACAGCGTAAGTGTACTTTACCTGAATGCTCGTAGTATACGGAATAAGGTGAATGAGTTGATGGCGCAAATCATCGTGAATGATTATGATTTCGTGGCCATTACTGAAACATGGTTAAAAGATGGTCACGACTGGGAGTTAAATATCCAAGGGTATCAGACTATACGAAAGGATAGAATGGACGATAAGGGCGGTGGTGTAGCTTTGTTGTTTAAGGATGGCATCCGGGCAATAGTAAGGGATGATATTGGTGCTATGGAGGACAAGGTTAAATCAATTTGGGTGGAAATCAGGAATAGTAAGGCGAAAAGATCACTGATAGGAGTAGTCGACAGGCCACCAAATAGTAACAGGATGGTAGGGCAGGCAATAAGCAAAGAAATAACGGATGCATGTAGAAATGGTACAGCGGTTATCATGGGAGATTTTAATCTGCATGTCGATTGGTTTAACCAGGTTGGTAAAAGCAGCCTTGAGGAGGAGTTTATAGAATGTGTCCGGGATAATTTCCTGGAACAGTATGTAATGGAACCTACAAGGGAACAAGCGGTCCTAGATCTGGTCCTGTGTAATGAGGCAGGATTGATTAATGATCTCATAGTTCGGGATCCTCTTGGAAGGAGCGACCACAATATGGTGGAATTTAAAATACAGTTGGAGGATGACAAGGCAAAATCAAACACTAGTGTTTTGTGCTTAAACAAAGGCGATTACAATGGGATGAGAGAAGAGTAAGGTAGACTGGGAGCAAAGACTTCATGGTGAAGCAGTTGAGGAACAGTGGACAACCTTCCGAGCGATCTTTCACAGTGTTCATGAAAGGTTCATACTGACAAAAAAGAAAGACGGTAGAAAGTGCAATGTGGCAAAGTTTGCAGACGACACTAAGATGAGTGGTAAAGCAAAAAGTGCAGAGGATACCGGAAGTCTCCAGAATAATTTGGATAGGTTAGGTGAATGCGCTAGGGTCTGGCAGATGGAATTCAATGTTGCCAAGTGTGAGGCTATCCATTTTGGGAGGAATAACAGCAGAATGGATTATTATTTAAACGATAAGATGATAAAACATGCTGCTGTGCAGAGGGACCTGGGTGTGCTGGTGCACGAGTCGCAAAAAGTTGGTGTGCAGGTGCAACAGGTGATTAAGAAGGCTAATCGAGTTTTGTCTTTCAATGCTAGAGGGACGGAGTTCAAGACTAGTGAGGTTATGCTGCAATTGTACAGGGTGTTGGTGAGGCCACATCTGGAGTATTGTGTTTAGTTTTGGTCTCCTTACCTGAGAAAGGACATATTGGCACTGGAGGGAGTGAAGAGGAGATTCACTAGGTTGATCCCAGAGTTGAGCGGATTAGATTATGACGAGAGGTTGAGTAGACTGGGACTGTACTCACTGGAGTGTAGAAGGATACGGGGGGATCTCATTGAAACATATAAAATTATGAAGGGAATAGATAGGATAGATGCGGGCAGGTTGTTTCCACTGGTCGGGGAAAGCAGAACTAGTGGTCGTAGCCTCAAAATAAGGGGAAGTAGATTTAGGACCGAGTTTAGGAGGAACTTCTTCACCCAAAGGGTTGTGAATCTCTGGAATTTCTCGCCCAGTGAAGCAGTCGAGGCTCCTTCTTTAAACGTTTTTAAGAAAAAAATAGATACCTTTCTAAAGAATAAAGGGATTCGGGGATTATGGTGTATGGGCCGGAGAATGGAGCTGAGTCCACAAAGATCAGCCATGATCTCCTTAAATGGCGGAGCAGGCTCGAGGGTCCAGATGGCCTACTCCTGTTCATAGTTCTTATTTTATGTTCTTGAGAAAAACTCCGTCAAATTAGTGAGACACGCATTCCCCTTCACAAAACCGGGCTGTCTCTCGCTAATACGTCCACTTCTTCCGAATTGGACTAGATCGTGTCTCGAAGAATTATCTCAGGAAATTTCCCTACCCCTGTCGTAAGGCTCGCCGGCCTGTTTTTCCCTGCATTATCCTTACTACCCTTCATAAACGAGGGAACAACATTGGCTATTCTCCAATCCTCCAGGACATCACCTGAAGACAGTGAGGATGGAAAGATTTCTGTGCGAGTGCCAGTGTGTGAGAGATGAAGTGTGAGATCCGGCGTGTGAGAGGCAGTTTGTGAGAGCTGGAGTGTGACAGCGTTTCTGAGAGTGTAAGAGAGTATGTGATAGCCGGAGTCGGGAGCTGGTATGTGCGAGCCAGTGTGTGAGAGCGTGCGTGAGAGCGGTTCTGAGGGTGTACGGGAGTGTGCGAACCTGTGTGTGAGAGCGTGTGGAGAGCGGCTCTGAGGGTGTACGGGAGTGTGCGAACCTGTGTGTGAGAGCCAGTGTTTGAGAGACAGTGTGTGAGTGCGTTTCTGAGAGTGTACGAGAGTGTGTGAGAGCCGGAGTATGGGAGCCAGAGCTCTCATACTCCAACCTTCACACACGCTTGCATTATCCAGCTCTTACAGTCGGGCACTCCCATTCCGTCTCTCACACACTGGCTCTCACACACCGGTTTTCACACTTCGGTTCTCACACACGCTCGCAGATATATTCTTAAGTACCGGTTCTCACTCACTGGCTCTCACACTCCGGCTCTCACACACTCTCCGACACTCTAAGAAACGCTCTCACACTCCATCTCTCACACACCGGCGATGACACACCATCTCTCACACACCTGCTCTCACACTCCGGCTTTCACACACTCTCTTACACTCTGAAACGCTCTCACACTAAGCTCTCACATTCCAGGTTCCTTCCACAGTCCAAAGATGTGCAGGTTAGGTGGATTGGCTATGATAAATTGCCCTTAGTGCCCATAATTGCCCTTGGTGTTGGGTGGAGGTGTTGACTTTGGGTAGGGTGCTCTTTCCAAGAGCTGGTGCAGACTCAAAGGGCCGAATGGCCTCCTGCACTGTAAATTCAATGATAATCTATGATTAATCTAGGACAAAGGTTCGGCACAACATCGTGGGCCGAAGGGCCTGTTCTGTGCTGTATTTTCTATGTTCTGTGTTCTATGTTCTACCTGTAACTCCAGACCAGGCCAAGCCACGAGACCCACATCTCATGAAGGAATAGTAAAAACTCCGTACGCTCTCAATACAAATTTCTATGTTCCATCTCTCACACATGCTCCCACACATGCTCATGCACACAAACTGTCACATTCCACCTTTCAGACACCGGCTTTCACACACGCTCTCACACACCGGCTCACCTACACGCTCTCACACACACTAACACTCCAGATGTAGCACACACACTCCCACACTCCGCCTCTCACATTCTGGCTCTCCCATTCCGACTCACACAGACTCTCCAACTCACAATTCAGACATGTTCCAATGAAGTTCAACGCAAACTGGAGAAACAACATCTCATCTTCTGGTTAGGCACGCTTCAACCTTCCGGCCTGAACATCGAATTCAACAACTTCACATGATCAGCTCTACTCCACCTCGACCCATTTGTTTTCATCCCATTTCATTTTAACTGTCTTGTTACCATTTCTTTCTTAATATATATTTAATTGCACCCTCCAATCTTATCCGCCTCTCCTTCACCTTTCTCCTCTTTGCTTCCCCCTTCCCCTCCTACCACATCTACAGTTCATCCTCTGATGTTAGTGTCCCTGCTGTTTGACATTTCACATCTTTTGTTCTCTCTGGGGACTGCCATTTGCACTCTTTCCCCTTGGTTTGTGTGGCCATTAGCACCCGGTTTCCCTGGGTTTCTGTGGCTATGACTCATCTGTCGTGCTCACTCCACAGAATAAATATTTCCCACTTTCTCTGTCTGTTAACTCTGACAAAGATTCATCAGACTCGAAACGTTATCTCTTGTCTCTCCCTACAGATGCTGCCAGACCTGCTGAGATTTTCCAGCATTTTCTCTTTCGTTTCAGCCCTCACTCTCCGGCTGTCACACACTTCTGCTCTCACAAATGCTCTCACGCTTCTCCTCGAACAATCCCGGCTCTCACACACTGCGCCTCTCACACACATGCTCTCACACATGATCTCACACTCTGGGTTGTCACACATCAGGATCTCACACGCGTTCTCAAACTCGCTTTCACACTGCAGCTCTCACACTCCGGCTCTCACGCGCTGGCTCCCACACACGCTCTCACACTCTGGATCTCACACACATGCTCTTACACAGGCTCTCACACTCCGGCTCTCACATCCTGGCTCTCAAACACGCTCTCACACTCCGGCTCTCAGACTCTATCTCTCATACTGCGGCTCACATCCATCTCCGCACCCATTCCATGACTCCATATCTCTCACACACACTTTCACACTCTGGCTCTCACACATTTCTCGCACTCTCATATATATTCAGTTATCCTCTTTCAAACACACCGCCTATCCCTCTCACACACGCTCCCTCTCACACTCTCTGTCTCTCGCACGGTCTTCCTCTGACACACTTTCTCCATCTCGCACTCTTTGTCAGTCACTCACAGTCCCTCCATCTCCCAGATACTTTCCCTCTCTCAAACATTCATTCAAACACACACTTCCCTGATCACACGATATCCCCCTCCATCTCTTCCTCGCTCGCACTGCCTCCCTTTCTCACAAACTCTCCCTCTCGCATCCTCGCTGGACCTTTCTCTCCCTCTGCCACGCGCTCTTCCTCTTTCACACTCGCTCTCACACATACACTCTTTCTTTTTCACACGGTCTCCTTCTCGCACTCTTTCTCCCTCTCGCAAACTATCTCACTCTACAGTATTTACCGCTCTTCCCTCCCGAACAAGCTATCACTCTACCACGTTCCCTCCTTCTCCCACACAATCTCTCTCTCACGCTCTCTACCTCATTCCTAATCACTCCCAAGCGCGCCCACTCTCACAGTCCATCTCTCATACTACTCCGCCCCTCACTCGCTCACATTTTCTCCCTCCCTCACACGCTATCACACTCTCTCCATCCTTCTCTCTTTCTCTCTCCGTCCCTTTGTCACACACCCTGACACTTTCTCGCATACTCTAAACTCTCCCCTACTCTCTCGCACATCCGTTCGCTCTCTCACACTCCTTCTTCATCTCACACAGAACCCTCCTCCCACTTCCTCCCTCGCTCACCCTCACTCATTGAGTCTCCGTACTCTCTTCCTGTCTCACATGCTCACACTCTCTCCCTCTCTCATACTCACTATCAATCTCTGCTACTCTCAAACTTTGCTCGTTTCTCACAATCTATCCCTCTATCAAACTCCCTACCTCCCCATCTCTCTCCCTCCTTCTCTCACACACCCGCCACCCCAGGCAACTTCTCTCAAACACTTTCCCCCACCCTGTCAATCTTTCTCACATTCTTTTCGTCACACATACTCACTCTCACTCACTCACTCGCTCCCTCGGCTACTCACACACTCTAGATATTTATGACAGAGATGACTTATCTCTATGATTACTTCAGCATTTTACACACAACAATTCTCACGCCAACGGCCTCCCTCATCCAGTCCCGCTCTGTATACATTCTGTTCTCTGCCCATTGTCTCAATCAGCCGCCTTCTCTCGTTTTACTATGTATTGCTCGCATCATCTTTCTCTCTAACCCTCTTTCTCTCTCAACCGCTTCGTCTGTCACCCTATCATCTATCAGCATATCTCGCAGACCAGCTCTCTCGCTCTTCCTCCACATCTCAACCCGTCTCTCTCAGTTTAAGTGTGTGTATCAGTAGGTGGGCCGGTGTCAGTTCGAGACGGTGTATAAGTTTTCGCAGCTAAATACATTTTTTTGCTGCTCGATGAGGTGATGTGTTTTTATCTGCTGCCGGATCTGAGTTTTCTGAGGTGTCCCAATGTTTCAAAATATTTCTAATTCCTGGAGCTGCATCAGAATAAGGCTTGGAATCATATACTTTAAATAGTTGCAGATATCCGATTCACTGAGATGTGCTACTTATGGAGACCCAGAACCCACTTAAATTAATGAACTGAATGGTCACAGTTAAAGAGGCAGCTTCACGTCAGAGTGCAGTGGAACCACCCAGAGAAACACACTGACAATTGGAACCGAATCACTGAATGGTCACAGTTACAGAGTGCAGTGGAACCACCCAGAGAAACACACTGACAATTGGAACTGAATCACTGAATGGTCACAGTTACAGAGGCAGCTCCACTCCAGAGTGCAGTGGAACCACCCAGAGAAACACACTGACAATTGGAACCGAATCACTGAATGGTCACAGTTAAAGAGGGAACTTCACTCCAGAGAGCAGTGGAACCACCCAGAGAAACACACTAACAATTGGATTGATTCACTGAATGGTTACAGTCGAGTGACGGATGTCATGAAACAATGTGAGATCTAGACATTGGGCTGATGGTCTTTGAGTGGACAACATATTTTCTGTTATTGTTAGGTGAACGATGTGATCAACAAAGCCCAGTGTTGGAAATGTTCACTCACTGAAAAAAATCATATTTTTTTAAACCCAATGTCGTAATTTGTTTTTTTCAATTCCTTGAAAACAAGTTTAGAGATTTTGCAGCCTGAATGTCGCGGGGGTGGTTCCTCAGGGTATAAATTAAAGGTTTATGGTAATATATAATCTCAGAGTTTAAGTCAGCGAGGCTGTCAACAGCACGTCACACTCAACATGCTTCTTCCAATTGACATGGTTCAGAAAATATTCAACCCAATTCTTGCTATGGTTGGAGTTCCTGGTAAGTGAATATCGCCTTTGTAGTTGTGTAAATCTGTGTGTGAGCGGTCTCTGATTTGAAACACTGAATGAAAATGTTTAATGCTAGTCTGGTGCTCACTGTGATCTACAACGTAATTCACTTATGTCAAATATCGTTAAACGTATCTGTTGTTTGAATCGCTTTGACCAACTGACAATAACCCTCTGTTTTCAACTCACGGGACCTCTGATTAATGAAGGTATTATATTTAGTGGAACCATGTAAAATGTTAGATTGGATCTCAGTGCAGGTAATCTCTATGAACGAAGATTTAGTGGGGGTAACATTTCAATTACGCCGAGTGTGGATGACGAACGAGAGTGGAATATGTGACCTCAGTGAACAAGGATTACTGGAAGCATCTGTCCGTGCAGAATTGTACTAAGTGTGGTTCTCTCAACATAGTGGAATATTTGACAACAGTGAACAATCTTACTGCAAGTATCTGCCAGTGCAGAAGAGTGCTGAGTGTGGGTCTCCGACCAGAGTGGAATATCTGACAGCAGTTATCAAGGATTACTGAAAGCATCTGTCAGTGCAGAATTATACGGAATGAGGGTCTCTCATCAGAGTGGAATATATAGAACATAGAACATTACAGCGCAGTACAGGCCCTTCGGCCCTCAATGTTGCGCCGACCTGTGAAACCACTCTAAAGCCCATCTACACTATTCCCTTATCGTCCATATGTCTAGCCAATGACCATTTGAATGCCCTTAGTGTTGGCGAGACCACTAGTGTTGCAGGCAGGGCATTCCACACCCTTACTACTCTCTGAGTAAAGAACCTACCTCTGACATCTGTCTTATATCGATCTCCCCTCAATTTAAAGCTATGTCCCCTCGTGCTAGACATCACCATCCGAGGAAAAAGGCTCTCACTGTCCACCCTATCCAATCCTCTGATCATCTTGTATGCCTCAATCAAGTCACCTCTTAACCTTCTTCTCTCTAATGAAAACAGCCTCAAGTCCCTCAGCCTTTCCTCATAAGATCTTCCCTCCATACCAGGCTACATTCTGGGAAATCTCCTCTGCACCCTTTCCAATCCCACATCCTTTCTATAATACGGCGACCAGAACTGCACGCAATACTCCCAATGCGGCCGCACCAGAGTTTTGTACAGCTGCAACATGACCTCATGGCTCCGAAACTCAATCCCTCTACCAATAAAAGCTAACACACCGTACGCCTTCTTAACAACCCTCTCAACCTTGGTGGCAACTTTCAGGGATCTATGTACATGGACACCGAGATCTCTCTGCTCATCCACACTGCCAAGAATCTTACCGTTATCTGATCCATATTATCCATATGTTACTGGAACTATCTGTCCTTAAAGAATTGTATTGTGTGTGGGTCAGGAACTTGACTGAAATAAATTGGTTCTGGGCAGCACGGTGGCACTGTGGTTAGCATTGCGGCTTCAAGTCACTAAAGTCCCAGGTTCGATTCCGGCTCTGGGGAACCGACCGTGTACTGTTTTCACATTATTCACGTGTTTGCGTGGGTTCCACTCCCACAACTAAAAGATGTGCTTGGTAGGTGGATTGGCCCCTTAATTGGAAAAAAATAATTGCGTACGCTAATTAAAAAAAAAATACATATTCCTCTCAACCAGTAATGCTACTCGCCGAGCTATTAAATGCGCCGCTCTATCTCTCCTGAATTACCTGTATCTTCCAGAGTTCAGCTGCCAATCCAGCCCTTTGTTTAAACATGTTATTGTGAAAGCCACAACATCATAATTCCAATTACGAGATTTTTAAAAAACATACACCAATAAATTTGATCTAATTATTTAAAATATGGTTTATTGGTGAATTGTCGCTCTATCACATGGAGAGAAATCTCTCTATGTCTCTCTCTCTCTCTCACTCTCACTCTCTCTGTCTCTCCCTCCCTCTCTCTCTCTCCCTCTCCCTCTCTCGATGTTTTTTTACCGATGGATTAGTTTGAAAATAGGAAGAGTTTTGCTGTGTTTTGAAGATGTTTTATATTTGTTGTGTTAAGTGAAAAGTCTCGATATTTCTGTTTTGTCATGAACTGAAACACATATTACGTGTGATATAATCTGATATAAAAATCCCCACAGCTGTGCAGTAATCTCTGAGGCTTTGTTATGTGTTTCTCATTTCGGTTAATCCGGAAATGGACTCCAATGTTTGTTGAATTTTTATGGGTGTTTTAAACGATTTGTTGCTGCTTCAAACGATTTGTGAATGCATTCATCCGAACACAGAAACCTTTCCAATCGATCCAGACGCTTCTCTTCCAATGAGCGAATTGGGACATTCATAGTTCTGATCAAAATGCAACATCGGACTCTGAGCTATCGGGAAACTAATTTCCCATTGAAATACCCACTTTGCAAGTTTATAATTGATGACGTATGTGTTTCTGTATTTAGTTGTATTCCTCCTATGTATTCACTATCACTCTCAATTTGGGGTTCTCCCCTAAATTCTGCCCTTTTCCATAACTGTGGTAGCCTCCAGCACGTTCCTTGGGTTTACAGTGCTCTCAACCATGTTCAATTTATTTCACACACCTCCGCCCAGGCAAGATAATACTGTGCCCCTATCCTCACTGTCCACACAGCCGTCCTTCACTTCCAAATGATTATCCACCATCATTTCCATCAACTCCTGCATGATGCCACCACCAAACACATCTTCTCATCTCTCCAACCACACCCCACATTGTCTGCATTCATCAGTTACTGCTCCTTCGTTCACACCTGAGTCCACTTCTCCAATCCCTTTCCCACTCCACAATCTTTTGCAATAGAATACGGTGCAACAACTTTATCCCCTTTACCTCATCTCGTGTCATGATTCCGGGCATTAACCTCTCCTTTCTGGTGAAGCAGCTTTTCACTTGTGCTTCTGTTAATTTGGCTACTGGATTCGCTGCTCTCAATACCGTCTCCTCTACATTGAGGAGACTAAACACAGACTGGGTAACCACGTTGCGGAATACCTTCACCCAGCCCACAAATATGACCCCGGTCTTCCTGGTCCGGCTATTCTAACTCAGCACCTTGCTCTCGTGCCCATCTGTCTGTCCTTGATCTGCTGCAAGGGTGCAATGAAGCCCAACGCAAGCTGGAGGAGCAACATCTCATCTTCGAATTAGACACGTCACAGCGCTCAGGACTCAACTTTACCTTCAACAACTTTAAACTGAGAACGTTCTCATCCATCTTAACGCCTCTTTGTTTGGAATACCCAATCTGTTTAATCGTACACAATGAATCGAAATCTGGAGAGAGTCTACTCCTGCCAAGTGAACCCTGGGGAATATTCCTGAGCGAAGACTGTTAGAGATTGTTTCCAAACCGGGAGACGATATATTCCAGGGAATAATGCCATCTGTCGATGCTCGGAAACTGACCACGGAGTGTTCTTGGGAAAGGGTACCTCACGAATGACCGAACCAGGGAGCGGTGTGGCTTGGGGAATTTATGGAGAGTGGAAGGGCTCTAGTGGTCTCAAAATTATGAACTGAGGAGATCCTGTGCTTGGGTTTTTTTTCTATTGTTCGCGGAGAATTCCAATAATTCCAATAATATAGGAGTGGTATCTAACTCCATCAGGAATCAAGTTCAATGAACGGTCCAATCCGTGGTGTGTCCCAACAATTGGGAGTGAGGAGGGATGACAATTTGTGGTCTGTGTGTACCTGGGTTGGGAAACCTTGGCTGGCTGAGTTAATCCTGCAAATCAGTCTAAATGAGAAATGTCACCTTTCCCAAGTGTATCTGAATAATGAACATTTCCCGACGCCCGCCATTAAACTGACAGGGCTGCAGTTCACACTTTTCCAATTCGAGGTTTAAGCCCTGGTTACGTTTGCTCCTTCCCTCGTTGCAATGTTCATCTCTGTGTCCACTCTTCTTCCAACACTCCCACTCACACACTGCCCATTGTATTGATGCTGAAATCCTGTCCTGGTTCAGGCACGGAGAATGTTTAATCAGTAATTTCCAGGCTCTTCTCCCTTCCCTCTCTGACAGTTAATTTACTGGGAATTGTGATTCTGTGTCGGGGGAAGTGTGGCCTCTCTACCTGCACCACTCGCTACCTGGTGGCCATGGCGGTGGCGGATCTGCTGTTTCTTATCTCTCGCGTCATACTGAACAGAATGAATGTTTATTATTTTCCCCGGAACTTCCTGGAATTCACCCCTGTGTGTAGTGCTAACATTTTCCTGATTTCTGCAGCATCGGACTGTTCTGTCTGGTTCACAGTCACTTTCTCCTTTGATCGATTTGTGGCCATTGGCTGCCAGAAACTGAAAACCAAATATTGCACTGGGAAAACTGCAGCTGTGATTCTGTCTACAGCCGGCCTCCTGCTCATAATAAAAAACATCCCCTGGTACTTTCTGTATGAACCTATACAGATAATCGACAATGTCCAGTGGGGTTGTCGGCCAAAGAGCAGCTTTTTCACAAATCCTATGTGGGTTTTATTTATCTCGTTTTCTCAGGTTTCAATGCCATTGGTCCCATTCGGTTTAATCCTGTTGATCAACGCTCTGACAGTCAGACACATTATAGTCACCAGTCGAGTCCGGAAGACACTGAGAGCTCAGAGTCAGGGAGACAATCGCAAAGACCCAGAGATGGAGAGCAGAAGGAAGTCAATGATTTTACTCTTCAGCATCTCCGGAACTTTCATTCTCCTCTGGACAGTGTTTGTTATTAAAGTTTTCTATCTTGATTTGAGAGGAATAATTGACTTCACCATTCCTCAATATAACTTACAGGAAGTCGGATTTATGTTGGTGGATATAAATGGCTGCACAAACACATTTATTTACGTGGTGACTCAGTCCAGGTTTAGGAAGCAGATGAAGATCGCGGTGACATATCCGGTTACTTCAATTATGAAATTAATCAAAAAATAAATCTGATTGACAGCCGCTCAGCCAATCAGGAGCTCCAGCGGCTGAGTGACAATCCCTCATCCAGTCAGGAGGTCCACACGTGCACTGACAGCTGACACAGCCAATCAAAGACGTCGCTTTGAGACTGACGGCTTCCACATCAAATCAGTGAGCTCGTGACGCTTATAAGAAAGACCTCAGCCAATCATAAACTTCGCTTTTAGTCTGGCAGTTGTTACAGCCAAACAGTAAGCTCGGAACACTGAGTTGCAAAATCTCAGCCAATCAGAGACTCCGCTGCGATATGTGCATCTCTGCAGTTAACCAGTTTATCCGTCCCCCCATTTAATAAACTGCAACTCCTGTGATGCTGTTGTTTCCTGTTCTCTAGTCTGATTTCCCAACTCAATGATCAACGTCTGATCACAATTGGACCATCTCCAGCTCCTCCCTATAAATTATTCTCGTGTCTGTGGGCACTGGCCTTCTGAAGGCAAACATGGGATGAGCACTAAATACTGGCCGAACCAGCGACGCTCGCATCTCGTAAACGTGGCACTGCCATACGTTTACCGCAGACTGTCCCCTTCACTGTTTACCCTTCTGAAATGTGCAACCTTACTTCGGAAATAATGTCTGCGGATTCCGTTTGCACGTCCACAATGCCTTTACATTATTGCTGCTGCTGTTTTCAAAGTATAATTAGTGGTGTTCTTAGTATAGTTGTAACAGGAGGAGAAGCATTAAAACTAACGCCTCATTTCTATCCAGCCTTTCAAGCACATTGTATCAAGGTGCCAATAAATTTTCTCTTCAATTCCTGTCATTTTAACCCCACCCCCAGAATAATAATTATAATATTTTGCTTTGTTTTGGCTTGATCGACTTGCGTTGCTCTTTATTTTTCTCGTTGTTTTGTGATTGTTTCTCAAACCCTTTGCTCCACTCACCCATCTGGACTCTTCTATGTCAAATAAACATGTGGCCTCCTTTTTGGTCGGAACAACCAACATTTCCATAAATGCATATTGAGTGACATTGGTGGGGAAGTTGGAAGGTGACGTTAACACACCTGCTATAGACACAGATAACATCCTTTCCACAATTGTATTCAATCAGAATCACACTCAATTATAATCCAACATCCCAGAAAGGAAACTGATGATCAAAGAAAATTCTGAAGGAGACCCCAGGTCCGGGCTAACCAGGTGCTGCACAACTGAAAAACGTTGTTAGTCCCTTTGTGTGTGTGTGTGGCTGTCTGAATATGTCTGTCTCTGTATGTGTGTCCACGTGTGTATGTCGATCTGTGTGTGCCCCTGTGTGTCTATGTGTGCGTGGCTGTGTGTGTGTGTACGTGTCTGTGCGCTCCTGTGTGCGTCTATGTGTCTCTATGTTTGTCTGTGAGTCTGTCTGACTGCCTGTCTTTGTGCGTGTGTGGGTTTGTGGCTTTCTGTGTGTGTCTGTCTTCGGGTGTGTGTCTGTGTGTATATGTCCGTGTATGTGGGTCTATCAGAGTGTGCATGTCTGCGTGTGTCTGTCTGTCTGTGCGTTTGTCGGTGTGTGTCTGTGTGTGGGAGAGGGTATCTCACTGTGTGACTTTGGGGACATATTGAATTGGAGTATGTTTGGGGCTATTGATGGGAGAGAGGCAAATGTTCTGTTGTATTCTCCAGTGCGGCCGTGTCCCTCGCGGCAGTTTATGTGGTCCTGCTATGCACTCTCTCTGTAAAAACTATATTATCGACTTTCGAAATGTTTCTGAGGCCGCAATGTCCATTATTTGAAAAACAATATCAAACACGCCTGCAGCACGTCCTTATTTCTAATGGACAGGGTGGGCAAAGTGAGAGGGAGGAGCAGAGTTGGGGTATTGGTTCGGTAGAGATCGAGGATTGGGCAGGTAAAAAGCTGGGGAGAAGTGGGAGAGAAAGTGAGAGGGAGGATCAGAGGTGGCATATTGGGGAGGTAGAGATGAATATCAGATATTGGGAAGACTAGTAATCCAAAGACCCAGGATGATGACGTGGAGACCCAGGTTCGAATCCCACCACAGCAGTTGGTGAAATTTAAAACACCGCAAAATACCTGGAAATAAAAGTCTAATGATGACCACGAAAGAACATAGAACATAGAGAAATACAGCACAGAACAGGCCCTTCGGCCCACGATGTTGTGCCGAACTTTTGTCCTTGATTAATCATAGATTATCATTGAATTTACAGTGCAGAAGGAGGCCATTCGGCCCATTGAGTCTGCACCGGCTCTGGGAAAGAGCACCCTACCCAAGGTCAACACCTCCACCCAACACTAAGGGCAATTTTAGACACTAAGGGCAATTTATCATGGCCAGTCCACCTAACCTGCACATCTTTGCATCGCCGATTGTTGAAAAATCCTTCTGGCTCACTATTATCCTTTATTTAGGGATGGAAATCTGTTGTACTTACCTGGTCTGGCCCACATTAGGCTCGAGAGCCACAGCAATGTGGGTGCCCTCGGAAAGCCAATTCAACCGCGACAAATCCACAGAAATAAATGTAAACTGGACAGACGAGGCGTCATCGAACCAGGCACCGGGGTAGACAACGGCAAACACAGCACTGCTGATCCTGCAAAGTCTTCCTGTGGTAAAGGCGGGCGAGCTCATTCACAGAGCAGTTAAGCAACAGCCTGATATAGTCACACTCACATAATTATACATTGCCGGGTATGTCCTGTCTCACCGGCAGGACAAACCCAGCAGAGGTGGCGGCACAGTGATATATAGACGGGAGGGAGCTGCCCTGAGAGTCCTCAACATGGACTCTGGACCCCATTAAGTCTCATGGATTCAGATTAAACATGGCCAAAGAAACCTCATCCTGATTACCACGTACCAGGTACCATGAACTGATGAATCAGTACTCCTAAAATGTTAATCACCACGTGCAGGGAGCACTGAGGGTGGCAAGGCGCAGAATATGCTCTGGATGGGGGACTTCAATGTCTATCACGAAGAGTGGCTCGGTAGTACCACCGCAGAACAAATGGTCCGCGTCCTAACAGACGCAGCTGCACGACTGGGACTGCAGCAGCTGGTGAGGTAACCAACAGGGAAAAACATAGTTGACCTCATCTTCACCAATCTACGTGCTGTAGATGCATCTGTGCATGGCGGTATCGGTAGAAGTGACCACCACATAGTCCTTGTGGAGAAAAAAATCCTGTAATCAAATTGAGGGTACCCTCCATCGTGTTGTGTGGCACTACCACCGTGCGAAATGGTATATACTTCGAAGAGATCTGGGAAGTCAAGACTGGACATCCATGAGACGCAGTGGGGCACCAATTGAATTGTATTCAACCACAACCTTCAACATCATGGTCCGGCATATCCCTTACTCTACCATTACTACCGAGACAGGGGATCAACACTACCCCAATGAAGAGTGCAGGAGAGCGTGCCAGAAGCAAAATCAAGCATACCGAAAAATGAGATGCCAACCTGGTGAAGCTACAGCACGGGACAAGTGTTGTGCCAAACAACATAAGCAGCACGTGATAGGCAGAGCTAAGCGATTCCACAACGAACACATCAAATCTACGCTCTGCAGTCCTTCTACGTCGAGCCATGAATGGTGGCGGACTATTAAACAACTCACTGGAGGAGGCGGCTCCACAAATATACGGCTGAAGGCACTGGATGCTGCAAAAGCTATGGGCCCTGATAACATCCCGGCAATAGTACTGACTACAGTGCTCCAGAACATGCGCACCCCTCGCCAAGCTGTTCCAGTACAGCTACAAATTGGCAGCTACCCGCTGATGTGGAACATTTCCCGGGTCTGTCCAGGGCACAAGAAATAGGACAAATCCTACCCAGCCACTATCTGTCTCCATCATTATTAAATTTGTAATGCGTCATCAACAGTGATATCAAGAAATTGAGCAATAACATGTACACGGATGCTCGCTTTGGGCTCCGCCAGAGTAACTCAGCCCCTAACCACATTACAGCCTTCGTTCAAATAGGAAGGAAAGAGCTGAATGTGAGAGGCGAAGTGAGAGTGACTGGCCTTGACATCAAGGACACATTTGACTGAGTATGGCATCAAGGACCCTAGCGAAACTGGAGTCATTGGGAATCATCTCCGATGGTTGGAGTCATAGACGGCAGAAAGGAAAAGTTTGCTGTGGTTGCAAGTCAATAATTTCAACTGCAGGACCTCACTGCAGTAGTTCCTCAGGATAGTGTTCTATACCCAACCATATTCAGCTGCTTCACCAATGACATCCCTTCCATCATGAGGTCAGAATTGGGGATGTTTGCGGAGGACTGCACCAATTGCCGCTCCTCAGATAATCAAGGCAGTCCCTGTCCAAATGCAGCAAAACCTGGACAATATCCAGGCTTGGGCCATGCAAGCGGCAGACAATGGCAATATCTTACAAGAGAAAATGTGACCAATGCCCCTTGATATTCAATGGCATTACCGTCACTGGATAACCCACAATCAACATCCTGGGGGTTATCATTGATCAGAAACTGAACTGGACTTGCCACAGCACCAAAAGCTAGTAACCCGACGCCGTGTACCTCACTTTCCGACCCCCGAAAACCTGTCCACTATCTACGAGGCACAAGTCAGGAGTTTAATGGAATGCTCTCCACTTGTCTGAGGTAGTGCAGCTCCAACAACACTCAAGAGGCTCGACACCATCTAGGACAAAGCAGCCCGGATGATTGCACCACCTTCCACAAAAATTCAAACTCCACCACCATCGAGCAACAGTGGCAGCGGTATGTACCATCTACAGCATGCACTGTAGTATCTCACCAATGTTCCTCATACACCTTCCAAACCCATGTCCACTTTCATCTAGAAGGTCAAGAGCAGCAGACACCTGGGAACCCCACCACCTGAATCTTCTCCTCCAAGTCACGCACCACCTTGACTTGGAAATATATCGTCGTTCCTCCACTTGCACTGTGTCAAAATCTTGCAACTCCCTCTCTAACAGCATAGTGGGGGTACCTGCACATGAAGGACTGTGGCGGATCAAGAAAGCAACTCACCACCCACCTTTGAAGCGCAACTTGCTATAGAAAATAAATACTGGCCTAACCAGCGATGCCCATATCCCGTAATTGAATTTTAAAAAGATATAGATCTGGGGAGGAAAGCGAAGGAACGAGAGAGTGAAAGAGACAGGGGCAGAGATGGGATATTGGACAGGTAGATATGGAAATCGGATAAGTATATAGCTGGGGAGGGTGGGAGAGAAAGTGGCAGAGATTGGGTATTGGATCGGTAGAGATGGATATCATGCAGGTGCAGACCTGTGAAGGACGGAGAGAGAAGAACAGAGATGGGTTGTTGGATCAGTAGAGTTGGAAATTGGATAAGTAGCTAGTAGGAGCGTGAGAGAAGGTAGCAGAGATTGGGAATTGGATGGGAAGAGATGGATATCGTATAGGTGAAGGACGGAGAGAGAGAAGGGAGATGAATTGGATGAGGGAGAGGTAATGGGAGTGAATGGGAGCTTCACTGCTCACATTGAATGCACAACAGCACCAATCCTGGAGTGAGCAGGTACAGTGTGTGGGCAGTGAATGGGTGCGGGAGGAGGGGAGTCTGGAATGAGACCCTCTCTGTTGATGTGGTTTTAACAATGAGTGAGAAACACAGCTCGCGGAGGCAGGTTGAACACAGAGGGAGACACAAACAGGCTCTCGGAATGGGTGGCGGTAACATTGGGGGGAGGGGAGGTTTAAGTGTCCAACACTGACCAGTATCTGGAGTAAAGTGTGGACCCCTCCCCCGTCCACCCGGTGGTTTGGTGTGTTTAAATATTTGCATTTTGGTACAGTTTGCACCTTCATTTCATTTGAAATGTGTCCCCATTTTGGTCAGGGTTTAATAATGGGGAGGTTATGTTTATAAAATAGGTGTTCCTCCTACTCTCCCCGATCCAGAGATTGTATCTATCACTAAGAGAGAGGAGTCCTCGGATCTTGCTGTGTCTCTCTATCTGTTTCAATAATATTTTGTTCTCTTTCAATCCATTTCCACTTTTCACATTCCGTGTCTCAGGGAGATTTTATTTGAAGATTGGACGATGCAAAGAGAATCATTCCGTCTCCACGTTTCTCTAATCCACACCCTCTCCTCTCTCCAGCTAGTTCTATCCTTATTTCGACCATCAATAAAATGTAACAAAAAACATCAGTGTAATTTGTGCCTTTTTTGATTGGGTCAGGGACAGACCTGTATGTGTTGGGGGGGGGGGGGGAGGGGGTTAGAGGGATGTGGTTACATAGAACATACAGTACAGAAGGAGGCCTTTGAGCATATCGAGTCTGCACCGACCCACGTAAGCTCTCACTTCCACCATATCCCCCTAACTCACTAAATCCTCCTACTATGGACTCTAAGGGCAATGAAGCCACGACAGGAAAAGATGCTCGTTGAGGTAATTTTAGTGAGTGAGGGCTGCGCTGGTTATTCTGTGTGGGGAGAGAGGATGGGAAGGAAATGCGGCCAATATGTAGGATTCGTTTAGGCATGGAAACCATCTAGGGTCAGCCCGGTTCAGAGAGTGGATGGGTGTCATCCGCAAACTTACTAATCAGTCCGGATACATTTTCCTCCGAATCAATTATGTATACTAGAAACAACAGAGGCCCTAGCGTATAACCATGGGGAACACCACTAGCGACAACCCTCCATTCAGGAAAATATCCTTCAACTGCTACCCTTTGCCTTCTGTGAAAGAGCCAGTTCTGTATCCATCGTCCCATCTCTCCTCTGATCACGAGTGACTTCACCTTTTGTACCTGCATGACAGGAGACTCCTTCTCAAAGGCTTCACTGAAGTCCATGTCAACGACATCCACCGCCCTCCACTCCTCAATCATCGTTGTCACCTCCTCAAAAAACTCGATCACATTAGTGAGGCACGACCTCCCCTTCACAAATTCATGCTGTCTTGTCGCTAATCAGTCCATTTGTTTCCCAGTGGGTATAAATCCTGTGGCTGAGTATTCTCTCCAATAATTTACCTCCAACCGACGTGTTGTTCACCGGCCTATAGTTTTCAGGATTATCCCTGCCCCCTTCCTTAAACAACGGTACCACATTGGCTATTCTCCAGTCCTCTTAGGTCTCAACTGTGGCCAATGAGGATACACAGATGTCCGTCAAGGCCCCAGAAACTTTTGCCGCTGTCCTTAAGTGGTTAAATCCTTTCCCTGACCATCTGCTTGCTTTTTGCATATGAATAAAAAGCTTTGGGATTCATCGTAATCCTACTTGCCAATGACTTTTCATGACCCTGAAGCTCGCCTAAATTCCCACTTAAGTCCCTTACTACTTTCTTTATACCCCTCAAGGGTTTCGACTGCCCCTACCCTTCTAGACAGCACAACAGTCTCCTTTTGCTATTTGACGAGATTCACAATATACCTCAGTATCCAAGGCTCCCTAAACTTCCGATACTCTCAGGAAGGTGACTTCCATGAATCCGAATCAACTGTCGCTTGAAAGACTCCTCCCTGTCCGATGTTGAAATATGAAAATGAAATGAAATGAAAATCGCTTATTGTCACAAATAGGCTTCAAATGAAGTTCCTGTGAAAAGCCCCTAGTCACCACATTCCGGCGCCTGCTCGGGGAGGCTTGTACGGGAATGTTGACTTACCTTCCAACAACCGCACCCAATCCATATTCTTCAAGTCCTGTCTAATATTCCCGTAATTTGCCTTTCCCCAGTTTAGCACCTTAACCGAGGTTAACCCAGTTCAGCACCTGAACCGAGGTTAACCCAGTTCAGCACCTGAACCGAGGTTAACCCAGTTTAGCACCTTAACCTTATAAAAAAAGGTATCCTAAACCTTATGGAACTGCGGTCACTACTCCCATGTTCCTCTCTTGAATCCTCAATCAACTGTCCAGGTTCATTCCCCAATACCACGTCCAGTACTGCCGCTTCCCTAGTTGGATTATCTACATATTACCCCAAGAAGCCCTCCTGGATACACATTACACACTCTGCCCAATCCAAGCCCCAGCCTAATTAAGTCCCAGTAAATGTTGTGGAAATTAAAATCCCCTCCCACAACAACATTTGCATCGCATCCAACATCGCTCTACTTACCTGCTCCTCTATCTGTCTCTAGAAGGGGGCTAGTAATAAATGCCCAACATTGTTATTACCGCCTTCCTGTTCCTGATCTCTACCCAGATTGCTTTGCTGTATGAGTTTCCGAGGTGTGCGCCCTCAATGCGGCTATAATATGCTCCTTAACGGGCAACACATTAGCGCAGTGGTTAGCACTGGTGCCCCACGGTGCCGAGCTCCCAGGGTCGATTGCGGCTCTATATCACTGTCCGTGTGGAGTGTGCAGATTCTTCCCGTTTCTTGCGTGGCTTTCGCCCCCACAACCCAAAAGATGTGCAGGTTAGGCGGATTCGCCATGCAAGATTGTCCCTTAATTGGAAAAAGTAAATTGGGAACTCTAAATTTGTTCTAAAAAATATTCCCCTTAACTAGAATTGATATTCCCCCACCCCCTTCACATCCCTGTCGATCTCTCCTGGAACATCTGTATCCTCCACCGTTCTACTGCCAATTCTGCCTTTCCTTTATCCACATTTCTGTGATAGCCACAACATCACAATTCCAAGCTCTAATAAGTGCTTTCGTTCATTTGCCTTACGTGTTGCGTTGAATCAAATGCACTTCAAACCACTGCGTTTGAGCAGACAGGGTGATGTGTTATCTTAGCTTTGTTCTCTATTTCCTCTCCAGTTATTGCACTTTTAAGCCAACGCTCTGGTTCTCACTCACCTGCCATGTAGTTTAAATCGTCCCGAGTAACTCCAGCAAACACACCAGCCAGGATACTGGTGCCCATCCAGTTCATATGCAAGCCTTTTTTCTTGTACAGGTCACACTTGCCCCGGAAAGATCGCAGTCTTCCAGAAATCTAAAGCTCTCTCTCCGACACCACCAGTTTAGCCACGTATTTAGCTGCACTATCCTCCTGTTTCTAGCGTCACTGGCACCAGACACAGGAAATAATCCGACATTACAACCCGAGAGATTATGATTTTTAGCTTACTACTAACTCCCTGAACTCCTTCTGGAGGACCTGATCACTATTCCTGCCTATGCCATCAGGACAGCCTCCTCGAGCAGGCGCCGGAATGTGGCGACTAGAGGCTTTTCACAGTAACTTCATTTGAAGTCTACTTGTGACAATAAACGATTTTAATTTAATTTCATAGTACCTATGTGTGTATGACCTCTGGCTGTTCACCCTACAGGATCTCCTGTGTTATTTGAGAGACTTCCACAACCTTGCCACCACGTTGGCCACATATCATCCTGGAGTCACTTTCACGTAAGGGGCACCTACCTGTGCCCCTTACTATGGAGTACCCTATAACTATCGCTCTCTTGATCTTTGCCCTCCCCTGCTAAGCAACAGAGCCAGTTGTGGTGCCAGTGTTCTGGCTGCTGTTGTTTTATCCTGATAGTTAATCACCCCCAACAGTACTTGTTGGAAAGGGAAACAGCCACATGAGATTCCTTCACTGACTGGCTGCCTCCTCTATCGGTAACCCATCTGTCTGCCTGCACCTTGGGTGTGGGCGCGTCTCTTGATGCTATCTATGACGCTTTCCGCCATCGGCATGCTCCTACGTGCTTCCAACTGCTGCTCCAACCGAACCACGCGGTCTGTGAGGAGCTGCTATTGGTTACACTTCCTGCAGACATCGTCGCCCGGAACGTTGGAAGCGTCACGGATCTCCCACATCTCACAGTTAGACTCCTGCAACCCGCTGAGTGGCATTTAAGTACTAGGTAATTAGTTCAAAATAAATACTGAAATTGTTATGGGATTAACTTACCTTTAACTATATGCTCCCTGGCGCTAGACGTTTACTGTAAAATTAAACACTAAATACTAATCTCAGCCCAGAGGTTTCGTTGCTCCTCTACCTAGTTGAGTAAGTAGTTTCAATTAGGATTTACAATGTGCTGTTTTTCAAATTAAGCACAGATTCCCCACCAACCAATCAGGCCACATCTTTACTGTGACGTCACTTCACAGTTTCCGCCTCCCCATCCCCACAATTTGACAACACAGCCAGACACTGAACCTCTGAGACGACACTCATGATGAAGTCCGCTTCCGATATGAAGTCGTTCATTGCCCTACCTGCTACTCACTAATCAGCTATCGCTCATGTAATGGCATGCAGCAGGTCAAGGCCGCCACTCCCTGGAAATTTGAGTGTAACAAATTAAGGGATAAGCAGCCTATTTGAACAGCGACCCAAAGTAAGCCCTGTCTATTTAAACAGCGCCCTACAGTAAAAATAGTCGATTTCCACAGAGCCCAAAATCGAAAGGTCGATTTAAACAGTGTCCTTCAACAAACAGTCGATTGAAACATGTTCTGTCGTAAAACGATTAAACTCCACGAGGCCCAAGAAAATGCAAGACTTTTCAACAGCGCCTGTCATTAAAGCGTCTATTTAAACAGTTCTCTGCAGAAAACGGTCCACTAAAACAGTGCCCTGCAGTACAAAGTCCACTGAGCAGTATTATACAGTAAATCGTCTGTATAAACAGTGCTGCACAGTAAAGAGTATATTTAAAATGTCCTGCATTAAATAGTCTGTGTAAAATGTGTCCTACAGTTAACAGGGTCTATGTAAACAGTGTCCTACAGTAAACAGAGACTTTGTAAACTGTCGCACAATAAACAGAGTATGTGTAAACTGTGCCCTCCAGAAAACAGAGTCAAAGTAAACAATGCATTACAGTAAAGAGTGCCTATGTAAACTGTGCCCTCCAGTAAACAGAATCTATGTAAACAGTGTCCCACGGTAAACAGTGTCGATTTAAACAGTGCCCCACAATAAATACGATAAATAGTAAACAATGTCATTTTAAACAGTGCCCTACAGTAAACATTGTCCAATTAAACAGCGTCCCACGGTAAACAGAGAGTATTGATTCTCTGCCCAACACTCTATTTAAACAGCGGCCAATATAAAATCTATTTAAACATTGCACGAAAGAAAACAATGTCTATTTAAAGTATCATCTAGAATAGATTGAAACAGGACCCTTCATTAAGCAAAATAAGTTTAAAAAGTGCCCCAGAATAATCCGAAATATTTGAACAAAGCCCTACAGTAAACAGTCTATTTTAAATAGTGGGCGAAAACAATTATTGTTTCGTTAAACAGATGCCTCCAGGAAACAGTCTAATTAAGTAGGCATGATGTGGAGATGCCAGCGTTGGACTGGGGTGAGCACAGTAATAAGTCTTACAAAACAAGGTTAAAGTCCAACAGGGTTGTTTCGAATCACTAGCTTTGGGAGCGCTGCTCCTTCCTCAGGTGAATGACAAGGTATGTTCCAGAAACATATATATAGACAAATTCAAAGATGCCAGACAATGCTTGGAATGCGAGCATTAGCGGGTGATTAAATCTTTACAGGTCCAGAGGTGGGGTAACCCCAGGTTAAAGAGGTGTGAATTGTACCAAGCCAGGACAGTTGGTAGGATTTCGCAGGCCAGATGGTGGGGGATGAATGTAATGGGTCATGAATCCCAGGTCCCGGTTGAGGCCGCACTCATGTGTGCAGAACTTGGCTTTAAGCTTCTGCTCGGCGATTCTGCGTTGCCGCGCGTCCTGAAGGCCGCCTTGGAGAACGCTTACCCGGAGATCAGAGGCTGAATGCCCTTGACTGCTGAAGTGTTCCCCGACTGGAAGGGAACATTCCTGCCTGGTGATTGTTGCGCGATGTCCGTTCAGTCGTTGTCGCAGCGTCTGCATGGTCTCGCCAATGTACCACGCTTTGGGACATCCTTTCCTGCAACGTATGAGGTAGACAACGTTGGCCGAGTCGCACGAGTGTGTACCGTGTACCTGGTGGGTGATGTTCTCACGTGTAATAGTGGTATCCATGTCGGTGATCTGGCACGTCTTGCAGAGGTTGCCATGGCAGGGTTGTGTGGCGTCGTGGTCACTGTTCTGAAGGCTGGGTAGTTTGCTGAAAACAATGGCTAGATAGTAATCAACAATAATCGCGCTCTGTTCAAACAGTGGTCTCAGTAAACAGCGTCCATTTAAACAGTTTGCACAGTAGAGAGTCTATTTGAACAGTGCTCACAGAAAGCAGAGGCTATGTGAAGTGCCCCACAGTAAACAGTCTATTTAAACAGTGCCCTCAGTCTATTTCAATATTCTTTCACAGGAAACAGAGTCGATTGAAAGTGTCCAGCAGAAAACTGAGTTTATTTAAAAAGTGCCCCAAAGTAAACAGAGTCTATGTAAAGTATCCCACAGTGAACATTGACTACTTAAACAGTGTTCCACAGTAAACAGAGTCTATTTAAACAGTGTACTACAGATAACACTGCCCACTTAAACAGTGCCAGGAGTAAACATGTGAAACAATAAACAAAATATACTTAAACAGTGCCCCACATTAAACATTGACTACTTAAATAGTGTTCCACAGTAAACAGAGTCTATTTAAACAATGTACTACAGATAACACTGCCCACTTAAACAGTGCCAGGAGTAAACATGTGAAACAATAAACAAAATCTATTTAAACAGTGCCCCGCATTAAACATTTCCTACTTAAACAGTGTCCCACAGTAAAAAGAGCGCATTAATTATCTGCCCACAGACTATTTAAGCACCGCCCAATATAGGTTTCATTTAAGCATTGCCTGAAAGAAAACAATGTTATTTAAAGTTCCTATTTAACAGTAAGTGGAATATACTAAAACCGTTCTAGATAGGAATATCCATTTTGCATTGTCCGTCAGTAACATAGTCTATATAAAGTGTCGCACAGAATACAGAGTCAACTTAATCCTTGCCGTTGAGTAAAAGGAAATACTTTAAACAGTGCCGAACAATAACCTGAACGCATGTAAGTTCCCTACAGCAAAATGTGTATTTAAACAGATTCCAGCGGTAAACAGTCCAGTTTAACTGTGCCCGTTTGTTTACAGGGTCTATTTTATCAATACCATTCACTACACTATATTTAAATGTTTCCCTTCAGTAAGCAGTTTTGTTAATCAGTGTCCTTCTGTAAACAGAGTCTATGTAAATAATACCCTACAGCGAACAGTCTTTTAAATCTGTCTGCTTCAGTAACCAAGTCAAATTAAACAGTGTGCTTCTATAAATTGAATCTATTTAGACGGAATCTATTTAAACGTAGTAAACATTGTTTAAACATTGTCCCACAGTAGACAGTGTCGTTCAACATTGCCATTCAGTAAACCAGTCTAAACAGTGCCGTATATTAATAGGTCTATGTAATGTGTTCCGTATAGTATACTGTCTCTATTTATCCGTGCACTATAATAAAATAAATGTATTGAATAGAGGCATACAGAAAGCACAATTGTGTAAAACAGTAACAACCATTTAACAGCGCCAATTTAAACAGTGACCTACGGTAAATACAGTCTATTTCGAAAATGCCATACAGTGAAGGGAATAGACTTAAAATGTACTCAACGAACATTCAGACCATAAGACAAAGGAGCAGAATTTGTTCATTTGGGCCATCGAGTCGCTCCGCCATTCAGTCATGCCTGATATGGTTCTCACCCCATACTCCTGCCTTCTCCCCATAAAACCTGATCACCTTTTTCATCAAGGGCATATCTGTTTCTGTTTCAAAGAACTCAGTGATTTGGCCTCCACAGCCTTCTGTGGCGAAGAGTTGTAGTTTTAAGATTTGGGAAACCGCCTGCTGAGGGCCAGACGTGTTCCCCATGCCCTGCCGCTCCTGCTCTTTGAGGGCTGGCTGGGTGTAGGTAGGTGGAGTCTGCAGGTCCGGTGGAGTAGCGGTGAGTGATGGGATGGGGGTGACCAGGGAATGAGCTATGAGGTTCTGGTGACCCCCCACTCCCCTCGGACCGGCCTATCTAGACACGGACTGTCACTGCCGCAGGCGACGAATCAGCCATCTTGCTGTGCACCCCACTGACCGTCTGGTACGGCACCTGTTTGCGCAGAGTGTGTCACTTTGACAAAGAGTCATCGGACTCGAAACTTTAGCTCTTTTCTCTCCCTCCAGATGCTGCCAAACGTGCAGAGAATTTCCAGCGTTTTCTCTTTCGTTTCAGATTCCAGCATCTGCAGTAATTTCGTTTTAACCGGCTGTATGCGTGCCCCCACCCCACCACTGTCGCACTCAACACCCCCACAGCCTCTTGTTTCCCTCAGGCAGAATTCCCCCAACTCCATTCCCGAGGACTGAGTCAACGCCGCATTCCAGAGACACAAAAAACTTCCATCAAACATGTTCGGATGCCAGAAGACCACCGCTCCTTTCTGGAATGCGCAGACCCTCCCATGCTTCCCCGAGGTCAGATCTCTGACTGTCCCTCGAAAGGACGACATATAAGCCCGCCTCCGCCATGCTGTTTGGTGCCTGCAAACCCCGCAGCCCATTCTAGAGGCCAGACCATCCACCCTATTGTTCCTGGAGGATGAAGTCCCCATGAGCGCTCATTTCCCGTTGGAGGGATTTATCTCAACTCCCGAATCCAAAATCCCCCTCACCCCCTTTCTCCAGGCACAACCTTTCCCGAAGCAAAACAACGTATCACAACTCCATTCTCGAGGCCGGAGTAACGGCCAGAAATTTCACAAGGTGAGAATACCAGTCTCCGCTCCTTTCCCGAAGCTAGGAGCCCCGACCCGCGAGGATCCCCAACTAGAATCGTCTTCCTCGTTTTACGAACCAGAATCCCCTTCTTACCTCTTTCCTCATTTTACAATCGCCACCGCGCCAGAATCCACTAAATCGATCTTCTGAAATCCACTAAAATATTACCCAGAGCTTGAAACGTCCCAAAGCTCTCCTCTCCAGACGAGAAACCCCTGGCCTTGACCCGCTCCCCTCCCCGCTACTTTCACGAAGCAACATTTCCCACCAAATTAATTCCAGCGGCCAGATCCCAGCAGCCATTTCCCGAGGCCAGAGGCCCCCCGCCAATCACTCCAGAAGCACAAAACTACCCCACATAATTTGCCGGTTCCAGAACCCCCCCGCTCACATCCAGAGGGGACAACCCACACATCGCTGCATCACTAAGAGAGACCAGTCCGCCCCCCCCCCCCTCAAAATCCTGTTTTGGAGGCCACAAACTCGGAATTCCCGAGTCCAGATCCCGTCCCGCTCGCTTGAAGAAGCCTCTACCCTGTCTTCGCTCACCTACCCGTGGACACAATCCACCCCCCCCCCCCTCGGTTTCTACTCTAATGCAGGAATGCGAGATCCTGAGGCTGGAATCTTTAATCGTACCTTTCAGAGGCCGGAGAACCCTCAAAGTCTTTCCGCGGCTCGAACGCATTCCCATTGGGAGACTCTCCATATTCCTGGCCCCAGGCCAGCATCACCTCCCTGTTCCTTTGCAAAATCAACCCAGCTCAAATCTGTAGGCCATAGTCCGCACGCCACACCTTGTTTCGAGGTCAAATTTCCCAACATCCCCGCACGTTTTCGGGGCCGGAATCTCCTCCATCTGTGGATAGTCCCACAGTGTACAGTCATTAAAACATTAAATAGGGATGTTCAGACTTTCCCTACAATAAACAGGGGCAAATTAAACCGTGCACTAGAGCAGATACAATGTTCATACATCTCCCAACAGTACCCATAGTCAATAAAACGTTGCTGCAGAGGATGCATCATAGCACAATGGTTAGCACTGTTGCTTCAAACCACCAGCATCCCAGGTACGATTCCCGGCTTGGGCAACTATCTGTGCGGAGTCTGCACGTTCTCGCCGTGTCTGCGTGGGTTTCCTCCGGGTGCGGTGGTTTCCTCCCACAAGTCCCAAAAGACGTGCTGTTAAATAGTTTCGACATTCTCAATTCTCGCTCAGTGTGCCTGAACAGGCGCTAGAGCGTGGCGACGAGTGGCTTCTCACACAAGCTTCATTGCAGTGTTAACGTAAGCCTGATTGTGACACAAATGAATATTATTGTCCGATTTTTAAAGCTTTGTGCTGTGGTCAACACACTTCCTGGGACAGCAAGACTCCCCGCTCATTTTGCTAAGGCAAATGGCCTACCAGGCCCAATCATCGCCAACCCTCACAATCACCAGCACACGCATACACACGCGAAAACAGGCAGACACACAAACACAGATGCACACACAAATATATACACACATTAAGACACACCCATACAAACACACACACAGGCACACACAAACACACAAACCAACACGTACTGACACTACGACGAACACAAACAAGGGACTTCCGGTTGCGGCTATGCCTATGTCGGTCACTCATTCGGCAGCTCCCGCCGAGAACGGACTTTTGGGCTCTCGAGAGGAGCCCCAACGGCAATTGTTCGACGGCTTCCAGTGTGGGAAGGTGACAGCAAGGTCCCCCCCGGCAGTATATGGATTGGACCAGGAGTGGAGCGGTGAAAAAAGTGATATTGGGGCATCGAAAAGTGCGAGGGAGGAAAAATCAGATGGCGGCGGGTGGAGACCAAGCAGCATGGGCGCAGTGGCCTCAGGAGCAGCAGGGGTTCCTTAGACGCTGCTTTGAGGAACTGAAGACCGAAATGCTGGCGCCAATGAAGGTGGCGATTGAGAAGCTCGTGGAGACCCAGAAGGCCCAAGGGGCGGCGATCCGGGAGGTGCGGCAAAAAGTCTCGGGGAACGAGGACGAGATCTTGGGCCTGGCAGTGAAGGTGGAGGCGCATGATGCGCTGCACAAGAGGTGGGCGGAAAGATTTGAGGACCTGGAGAATAGGTGGAGGAGGAAGAATCTTAGGATTCTGGGTCTCCCTGAGGGGGTGGAGGGGACCGATGTCGGGGCATATGTGAGCACGATGCTCAATTCGCTGATGGGCGCGGGAGCCTTCCCGAGGCCTCTGGAGCTAGATGGGGCTCACCAAGTCCTAGCAAGGAGACCCAAGGCCAACGAGCCGCCAAGGGCTGTAGTGGTGAGGTTTCACCGCTTTAAGGGCAGAGTGTGTCCTGAGATGGGCCAAGAAAGAGCGGAGCAGTAGGTGGGAGAATACGGAGATCCGAATCTACCAGGACTGGAGTGCAGAGGTGGCTAAGAAAAGAGCTGGTTTTAATCGGGCCAAGGCGGTGCTCCATCGAAAGGGGGTGAAGTTCGGTATGCTGCAGCCAGCGTGACTGTGGGTCACGTTCCAGGATTGGCACCACTACTTCGAAATGCCTGATGAGGCATGGAGCTTCATATGGACTGAAAAGTTGGACTCATATTGAGGGTTTGTTGTGGGGGGATGTTTCCTGTGTTTGCTGCGTTTGGCGAATGTTCTTTTTGTTTGGGTACTGGGCGGGGATGGGTGAAGGGACTTGATGGGGAGACTGTGGGAGAATGTGTGCATCGGCGCTGGAGGGGCAGACCCCCATGAGGGAAGAGGGGGAGTGGAGGCCCGGGGAGGGGAATTGGGGTAAGGCCGCAAAAGGAGCAGCGCCAGAGGGGGCGGGGCCGGATATGGAAAGTGCGGGCTTTTTCCGGCGCTAGAGAAGGACGGGGGTGTGGGGTTGGGGGGGGGATGCGTGGTGCTGGAGGGGTGCGCACACTGACTGCTAGGGAGGGGGGGGGGGATTCTCACACTGAAGGGGGCGATGTACGAGTATGGGGAGAAGGGGAGTCGGATGCTGGCACACCAGCTTCGTAAGAGGGAGGCAGCGAGGGAGATAGGTGGAATTTAGGATAGAGGGGGGGGAGTACAGTGCGGAGTGCGGTGAGAATAAATGAGGTATTGAGGGACTTTTGTGGGGATTTGTACAGATCCCAGCCCCCAGCGGGGGAAGAGGGGATGCGACGATTCTTGGATCAGCTGAGGTTCCGAGGGTGGAGGAGCTGGAGAAGCTGGTTAATGGATTGGGGAGCATGCAGGTGGGGAAGGCCCTGGGGCCGGACGGGTTCCCGGTCGAGGTTTATAGGAAGTACGCGGATCTGCCAGGCCATTGCTAGTGAGGACTTTCAATAAGGCTAGGGAGGGGGGGACCTTGCCCCCGACAATGTCCGGGGCGCTGATCTCTCTGATCCTGAAGCGGGACAAGGACCCACTGCAGTGTGGGTCATATAGACCGATCTCGCTCCTTAATGTGAATGCTAAGTTTCTGGCAAAAGTGCTGGCTACGAGAATTGAGGACCGTGTCCCAGGGGTGATTCATGAGGACCAGACAGGGTTCGTAAATGGCAGGCAGCTAAATACTAACATGCGGAGGCTCCTCAACGTGATTATGATACCCTCGGTGGAGGGAGAAGCGGAGATAGTGGCAGCTATGACGCGGAGAAGGCTTTCGACCGGGTGGAGTGTTGTGGCGGTTTGGGTTTGGGGAGGGGTTTTTCGGCTGGGTCAGATTGCTATATCGAGCCCCGGTGGCAAGCGTGGCTACGAATCGGCGGAGGTCGGAGTACTTTAGGCTGTACCGAAGGACGAGGCAGGGGTGCCCCGTGTCCCCCTTGCTGTTTGCACTGGCAATTGAGCCCTTGGCCATGGCACTAAGGAAGTCCAGGATATGGAGGGGGGTGGTCCGTGGGGGAGAGGAACATGGGGTATCACTATATGCGGACGACCTGTTGCTGTATGTGGCAGACCCAGTGGAGGGGATGGCGGAGGTCATGCGGATCCTAAGGGAGTTTGGGGACTTCTCGGGGTATAAGTTGAATGTAGGGAAAATGGAGCTCATTGTGTGCATCCAGGGGACCAGAGAAGGGGGATAGACGACGTGCCGTTGAAAAGGGCGGAAAGGAGCTTTCGGTACTTAGGGATCTAGGTGGCTGGAAGTTGGGGGTCCCTGCACAAACTCAATTTGGCACGGTTGGTGGAGCAGATGGAGGAGGATTTTAAAAGATGGGATGTGCTGCCACTCTTGCTGGCGGGCAGGGTGCAGTCGGTTAAAATGGTGGTCCGCCCGAGGTTTCTCTTTGTGTTCCAGTGCCTTCCCATTATGATTCCCAAGGCCTTTTTGAAATGGGTCAGCCGGAGCATCATGGGTTTCGATTGGGCAAATAAGATCCCGAGAGTAAAGAGGGTGTTTCTGGAGCGGGGTAGAGACAGGTGGGGTGGGGCTGGCTCTGCCGAATTTGTATGGATAATATTGGGCAGCCAATGTGGCGATGATCCGTAAGTGGGTAATGGAGGGAGAGGGGGCGGCGTGGAAGAGGTTGGATATGCCGTCCTGTGTGGGCACGAGCCTGAGGGCGCTGGTGATGGCACCGCTGCCGCTCTTGCCGACAAGGTGTGCCACGAGTCCGGTCGTGGTGGCAACGCTGAAGATCTGGGGGCAGTGGAGGCGACACAGGGGCGAGGTAGGAGGCGACACAGGGGCGAGGTGGGAGCCTCGGTTCAGTCCCCGATTCGGGAGAATCATCGGTTCGTCCCGGGAAGGATGGATGGGGGATTTCGGAGCTGGCATCGGGCAGGGATTAGGAGAATAGGGGACCTGTTCAGAGATGGGACGTTTGCGAGCCTAGGGGCGCTGGAGGAGAAGTTTGAGTTACCCCCGGGAAATGCTTTTAGGTATATGCAAGTGAGGGTGTTTGTGAGATGGCAAGTGAGGGAATTCCCGCTTCTCCCGGCACAGGGGACCCAGGACAGGGTGATTTCGGGTGTATGGGTTGGAGAGGGCAGGGTCTCGGCGCTCTACCAGGAACTGAAAGAAGAGGAGGAGGCCGAGGTACAGGAGTTAAAGGGCAAGTGGGAGGAGGAGCTTGGGGAGGAGATAGATGAGGGTCTGTGGGCTGATTCCCTGAGTAGGGTTAATTCTTCCTCCTCTTGCACCAGGCTCAGCCTAATACAATTCAAGGTTGTTCACAGAGCGCATATGAGAGGGGTGAGGATGAGTAGGTTCTGTGTAGTGGAGGACTGGTGTGGGAAGTGCTCGGGAGTATGGCAAATCACTTCCATATGTTCTGGTCATGCCCGGCACTGGAGGGGTTTTGGAGGGGTCTTGCGAGGACTATGTCCAAGGTGGTGAAATTCCAGGTGAAGCCGAGTTTGGGGTTGGCATTATTTGGAGTAATGGATGAGCCGGGAGTGCAGGAGCCGAAAGAGGTAGGTATCCTGGCCGTTGCGTCCCTGGTAGCCCGGCGGAGGATCTTGTTATTATGGAAGGACGCGAAGCCCCCCCCCCCCCCCCCCCACCCCCCCCCCCCCCCCCCCCCACCCCCAGTGTGGAAGCCTGGATAAATGACATGGCAGAGTTCATTAAGCTGGAGAGGACAAAGTTTGCCTTACGAGGGTCTGTGCAGGGGTTCTTCAGGCGATGGCAACCGTTCCTAGACTATCTCGCAGAGAGTTAGAAGGAGGTCAGCAACAGCAGCAACCCTAGGGTGGGGGGGGGATTTCTGTTGAAGGGGGGAATGGGGGTGGTCGGGGGGGGGGGGCTTCCCTACAAGTAACTTTAAATGTCATATGGTGGGTGCTATTGTACATGGGGAAGCCCAATGTAAATGTTTTGTACAATGTACAATGTTTAATTGTTGTATTTGTGTTTCTTTTATCTTCTGTTATTGGGGGGGAGCGGGAGGGGGGGGTGTTGTCAAAAATTTTGTTGGAAAACTTGAACAAACATATTTTCAAAAAAAGACTAACTCAAACAAGCACACATTCACAGAGACATACACAAACTCACTCACACACAGAAAAACATTAAAACATTGCCCGACAGAAAACAAGGTACAATTAAACGTTGCCCTGCAGTAAACAAGGTCCGATTAAACAGAGCCTTACAGTAAAAACCGGAAGTTTAAACGTTGCCTACACTAAACAAGGTAAAATTAAACAGCGCCCAACAGTAAACAAGACTAAATTAAACAATGCAAAATAGTAAACAAGATAAAATTAAACCGTGCCCTGCAGTAAACAAGGTAAAATTAAACAGTGCCCTATAGTAAACAAGGTAAAATTAAACAGTGTCCTAAAGTAAACAAGGTAAAATTAAACAGTGCCCTATAGTAAACAAGGTAAAATTAAACAGTGCCCTGAGGTAAACAAGGTAAAATTGAACAGTGCCCTGCAGGAAACAAGGTAAAATTAAACAGAGCCCTATAGTAAACAAGGCTAAATTAAACAGTGCAAAATCGTAAACAAGGTAAAATTAAACCGTGCCCTGCAGTAAACAAGGTAAAATTAAACAGTGCCCTATAGTAAACAAGGTAAAATTAAACAGTGTCCTATAGTAAAGAAGGTAAAATTAAACAGTGCCCTGAAGTAAACAAGATAAAATATCTCAGTACCCTATATAAACAAGGTAAAATTTATCAGTGCCCTGCAGTAAACAAGATAAAATTAAACAGTACCCTGTAGTAAACAAGGTAAAATTAAACAGAGCCCTATAATAAACAAGGCAAAATTAAACAGTGCCCTGAAGAAAATAAGGTAAAATTAAACAGTGCCCTGCAGTAAACAAGATAAAATTAAACAGTACCCTATAGTAAACAAGTTAAAATTAAACAGTGCCCTATAGAAACTAGGTAAAATTAAACAGTGCCCTAAAGTAAACAAGGTAAAATTAAACAGTGCCCTGCAGTAAACAAGGTAAAATTAAACAGTGCCCTGCAGTAAACAAGGTGAAATTAAACAGTACCCTATAGTAAACAAGGTAAAATTGATCAGTGTCCTGCAGAAAACAAGATACAATTAAAAAGTACCCCATGGTAAACAAGGTAAAATTAAACAGTGCCCTATAGTAAACAAGGTAAAACTAAACAGTGCCCTATAGTAAACAAGGTAAAATTAAATAGTGCCCTGCAGTAAACAAGGTAAAATTAAACAAAGCCCTGTAGTAAACAAGGTAAACTTAAAAAGTGCCTTGCAGTAAACAAGGTAAAATTAAACAGTGCCCTGCAGTAATCAAGGGAAAATTAAACAGTGCCCTGCAGCAAACAAGGTAAAATTAAACAGTGCCCTATAATAAACAAGGTAAAATTAAACAGTGCACTACAGTAAACAAGATAAAATTAAACAGTAGCCTATAGTAAACAAAGTAAAATTAAACAGAGCCCTATAGTAAACAAGGTAAAATCAAACAGAGCCCTGAAGTAAACAAGGTAAAATTGAACAGTGCCCTGTAGTAAACAAGATAAAATTAAACAGAGCCCTATAGTAAACAAGGTAAAATTAAACAGTGCCCTGCAATGAACAAGGTAAAATTATACAGTGCCCGATTGTAAACAAGGTAAAATTAAACAGTGCCCTGCAGTAAACAAGGCAAAATTAAACAGTGCCCTGTAGTAAACAAGGTAAAATTAAACAGTGCCCTGAAGTAAACAAGATAAAATTAAACAGTACCCCATAGTAAACAAGGTAAAATTTATCAGTGCCCTGCAGTAAACAAGATAAAATTAAACAGTACCCTGTAGTAAACAAGGTAAAATTAAACAGAGCCCTATAATAAACAAGGTAAAATCAAACAGTGCCTTGCAGTAAACAAGGGAAATTATACTGAGCCCTATAGTAAACAAGGTAAAATTAAACAGTGTCCTATAGTAAACAAGGTAAAATTAAACAGTGCCCTGCAGTAAACAAGGTAAAATTATACTGAGCCCTATAGTAAACAAGGTAAAATTAAACAGTGTCCTATAGTAAACAAGGTAAAATTAAACAGTGCCCTTTATTAAACAAGGTAAAATTAAACAGTGCCCTATAGTAAACAAAGTAAAATTAATCAAAGCTCTATAGTAAACAAGGTAAAATTAAACAGTGCCCTGCAGTAAACAAGGTAAAATTAAACAGTGCCCAGCAGTAAACAAGGTAAAATTAAACAGTGCCCTGCAGTAAAGAAGGTAAAATTGAACAGTGCCCTATAGTAAACAAGGTAAAATTAAACAGTGCCCGATAGTAAACAAGGTAAAATTATACAGTGCCCTGCAGTAAACAAGGTAAAATTAAACAGTGCCCTGCCGTAATCAAGGTAAAATTAAACAGTGCCCTATAGTAAACAAGGTAAAAGTAAACAGTGCCCTGCAGTAAACAAGGTAAAATTAAACAGTACCCTATAGTAAACAAGGTAAAATTAAATAGAGCCCTATAGTAAACAAGGTAAAATTAAACAGTGCCCTATAGTAAACAAGGTAAAATTAAACAGTGCCCTGCAGTAAACAAGATAAAATTAAACAGTACCCTATAGTAAACAAGGTAAAATTAAACAGAGCCCGATAGTAAACAAGGTAAAATTAAACAGTGTCCTTTAGAAACAAGGTAAAATTAAACAGTTCTCTATAGTAAACAAGGTAAAATTAAACAGTGCCCTATAGTAAACAAGGTAAAATTAAACAGTGCCCTATAGTAAACAAGGTAAAATTAAACAGTGCCCTGCAGTAAACAAGGTAAAATTAAACAGTGCCCTATAGTAAACAAGGTAAAATTAAACAGTGTCCTACAGTAAACAAGGTAAAATTAAACAGTGCCCTGCTGCAAACAAGGTAAAATTAAACTGTGCCCTGCTGTAAACAAGGTAAAATTAAACAGTGCCCTGCATTAACCAAGGGAAATTAAACTGAGCCCTATAGTAAACAAGGTAAAATTAAACAGTGCCCGATAGTAAACAAGGTAAAATTAAACAGTGCCCTGCAGTAAACAAGGTAAAATTAAACAGTGCCCTGAGGTAAACAAGGTAAAATTAAACAGTGCCCTGCAGGAAACAAGGTAAAATTAAACAGAGCCCTGCAGTAAACAAGGTAAAATTAAACAGTGCAAAATAGTAAACAAGGTAAAATAAACCGTGCCCTACAGTAAACAAGGTAAAATTAAACAGTGCCCTATAGTAAACAAGGTAAAATTAAACAGTGTCCTATAGTAAACAAGGTAAAATTAAACAGTGCCCTGCAGTAAACAAGGTAAAATTAAACAGAGCCCTATAGTAAACAAGGTAAAATCAAACAGTGCCCTGCAGTAACCAAGGGAAATTAAACTGAGCCCTATAGTAAACAAGGTAAAATTAAACAGTGCCCGATAGTAAACAAGGTAAAATTAAACAGTGTCCTATAGTAAACAAGGTAAAATTAAACAGTGCCCTGCAGTAAACAAGGTGAAATTAAACAGTACCCTATAGTAAACAAGGTAAAATTCATCAGTGCCCTGCAGTAAACAAGATACAATTAAAAAGTACCCCATGGTAAACAAGGAAAAATTAAACAGAGCCCTATAATAAACAAGGCAAAATTAAACAGTGCCCTGCAGTAAACAAGGTAAAATTAAACAGTGCCCTGCAGTAAACAAGGTGAAATTAAACAGTACCCTATAGTAAACAAGGTAAAATTCATCAGTGCCCTGCAGTAAACAAGATACAATTAAAAAGTACCCCATGGTAAACAAGGTAAAATTAAACAGAGCCCTATAGTAAACAAGGTAAAATCAAACAGTGCCCTGCAGTATACAAGGTAAATTAAACTGAGCCCTATAGTAAACAAGGTAAAATTAAACAGTGCCCTATAGTAAACAAGGTAAAATTAAATAGTGCCCTGCAGTAAACAAGGTAAAATTAAACAAAGCCCTGTAGTAAACAAGGTAAACTTAAAAAGTGCCCTGCAGTAAACAAGGTAAAATTAAACAGTGCCCTGCAGTAATCAAGGGAAAATTAAACAGTGCCCTGCAGCAAACAAGGTAAAATTAAACAGTGCCCTATAATAAACAAGGTAAAATTAAACAGTGCACTGCAGTAAACAAGGTAAAATTAAACAGTGCCCTACAGTAAACAAGGTAAAATTAAACAGTGTCCTACAGTAAACACGATAAAATTAAACAGTAGCCTCTCGTCAACAAAGTAAAATTAAACTGAGCCCAAAAGTAAACAAGGTAAAATCAAACAGAGCCCTGAAGTAAACAAGGTAAAATTGAAGAGTTCCCTGTAGTAAACAAGGTAAAATTAAACAGAGCCCTATAGTAAACAAGGTAAAATTAAACCGTGCCCTGCAGTGAACAAGGTAAAATTATACAGTGCCCTACAGTAAACAAGATAAAATTAAACAGTAGCCTCTCGTCAACAAAGTAAAATTAAACTGAGCCCAAAAGTAAACAAGGTAAAATCAAACAGAGCCCTGAAGTAAACAAGGTAAAATTGAAGAGTGCCCTGTAGTAAACAAGGTAAAATTAAACAGAGCCCTATAGTAAACAAGGTAAAATTAAACCGTGCCCTGCAGTGAACAAGGTAAAATTATACAGTGCCCGATTGTAAACAAGGTAAAATTAAACAGTGCCCTGCAGTAAACAAGGCAAAATTAAACAGTGCCCTGTAGTAAACAAGGTAAAATTAAACAGTGCCCTGAAGTAAACAAGATAAAATTAAACAGTACCCTATAGTAAACAAGGTAAAATTTATCAGTGCCTTGCAGTAAACAAGATAAAATTAAACAGAACCCTGTAGTAAACAAGGTAAAATTAAACAGAGCCCTATAATAAACAAGGTAAAATCAAACAGTGCCTTGCAGTAAACAAGGGAAATTATACTGAGCCCTATAGTAAACAAGGTAAAATTAACCAGTGCCCTGCAGTAAACAAGGTAAAATTAAACAGTGCCCAGCAGTAAACAAGGTAAAATTAAACAGTACCCGATAGTAAACAAGGTAAAATTAAACAGTGCCCTATATTAAACAAGGTAAAATTAAACAGTGCCCTATAGTAAACAAAGTAAAATTAATCAAAGTTCTATAGTAAACAAGGTAAAATTAAACATTGCCCTGCAGTAAACAAGGTAAAATTAAACAGAGCCCGATTGTAAACAAGGTAGAATTAAACAGAGCCCTGCAGCAAACAAGGTAAAATTAAACAGTGCCCTGCAGTAAAGAAGGTAAAATTAAGCAGTACCCTATAGTAAACAAGGTAAAATTCATCAGTGCCCTGCAGTAACAAGATAAAATTAAACAGTAGCCTATAGTAAACAAAGTAAAATTAAACAGAGCCCTATAGTAAACAAGGTAAAATCAAACAGAGCCCTGCAGTAAACAAGGTAAAATTGAACAGTGCCCTATAGTAAACAAGGTAAAATTAAACAGTGCCCTATAGTAAACACGGTAAAATTATACAGTGCCCTGCAGTAAACAAGGTAAAATTAAACAGTGCCCTGCCGTAATCAAGGTAAAATTAAACAGTGCCCTATAGTAAACAAGGTAAAAGTAAACAGTGCCCTGCAGTAAACAAGGTAAAATTAAACAGTACCCTATAGTAAACAAGGTAAAATTAAGCAGTGCCCTGCAGTAAACAAGATAAAATTAAACAGTACCCTATAGTAAACAAGGTAAAATTAAACAGAGCCCGATAGTAAACAAGGTAAAATTAAACAGTGCCCAATAGAAACAAGGTAAAATTAAACAGTTCTCTATAGTAAACAAGGTAAAATTAAACAGTGCCCTATAGTAAACAAGGTAAAATTAAACAGTGCCCTATAGTAAACAAGGTAAAATTAAACAGTGCCCTGCAGTAAACAAGGTAAAATTAAACAGTGCCCTATAGTAAACAAGGTAAAATTAAACAGTGTCCTACAGTAAACAAGGTAAAATTAAACAGTGCCCTGCTGCAAACAAGGTAAAATTGAACTGTGCCCTGCAGTGAACAAGGTAAAATTAAATAGTACCCTAGAGTAAACAAGGTAAAATTAAACAGAGCCCTATAGTAAATAAGGTAAAATCAAACAGTGCCCTGCAGTAAACAAGGGAAATTAAACTGAGCCCTATAGTAAACAAGGTAAAATTAAAAAGTGCCCGATAGTAAACACGGTAAAATAAAACAGTGCCCTATAGTAAACAAGGTAAAATTAAACAGTGTCCTACAGTAAACAAGATAAAATTAAACAGTGCCCAATAGTAAACAAGGTAAAATTAAACAGTGCCCAATAGTAAACAAGGTAAAATTAAACAGTGTCCTACAGTAAACAAGGTAAAATTAAACAGTGCCCTATAGTAAACAAGGTAAAAGTAAACAGTACCCTAGAGTAAACAAGGTAAAATTAAACAGAGCCCTATAGCAAACAAGGTAAAATCAAACAGTGCCCTGCAGTAAACAAGGGAAATTAAACTGAGTCCTATAGTAAACAAGGTAAAATCAAACAGTGCCCTATAGTAAAGAAGGTAAAATTAAACAGTGCCCTGCAGTAAACAAGGTAACATTAAACAGTGCCCTATAGTAAAAAAGGTAAAATTGACCAGTGCCTGGCAGTAAACAAGGTAAAATTAAACAGTGCCCTATAGTAAACAAGGTAAAATTAAACAGTGCCCTACAGTAAACAAGGTAAAATTAAACAGTGCACTATAGTAAACAAGGTAAAATTAAACAAAGCCCTATAGTAAACAAGGTAAAATTAACAGTGCCCTTCAGTAAACAAGGTAAAATTAAACAAAGCCCTATAGTAAACAAGGTAAAATCAAACAGTGCCCTGCAGTAAACAAGATAAAATTAAACAGTGCCCTGCAGTGAACAAGGTAAAATTAAACAGAGCCCGATTGTAAACAAGGTAAAATTAAGCAGTGCCCGTAAGTAAACAAGGTAAAATTAAACAGTGCCGTGCAGTAAACAAGGTAAAATTAAACAGTGCCCTTCAGTAAACAACGAAAAATTAAAGAAAGCCCTATAGTAAACAAGGTAAATCAAACAGTGCCCTGCAGTAAACAAGATAAAATTAAACAGAGCCCAATAGTAAACAAGGTAAAATTAAACAGTGCCCTGCAGTAAACAAGGAAAATTAAACTGAGCCCGATAGTAAACAAGGTAAAATTAAACAGAGCCATATAGTAAACAAGGTAAAATTAAACAGTGCCCTGCAGTAAACAAGGAAAATTAAACTGAGCCCGATAGTAAACAAGGTAAAATTAAGAAGTGCCCGATAGTAAACACGGTAAAATAAAACATTGCCCTGCAGTAAACAAGGTAAAATTAAACAGTGCCCTGCAGTAAACAACGTAACATTAAACAGAGCCCTATTGTAAACAAGGTAAAATTAAACAGTGTCCTACAGTAAACAAGGTAAAATTAAACAGTGCCCTGCAGTAAACAAGGTAAAATTAAACAGTGCCCTGCAGTAAACAAGGTAAAATTAAACAGTGCCCTGCAGTAAACAAGGTAAAATTAAACAGTGCCCTATAGTAAACAAGGTAAAATTAAACAGTGCCCTATAATAAACAAGGTAAAATTAAACAGTGCCCTGCAGTAAACAAGGTAAAATTAAACAGTGCCCTGCAGTAAACAAGGTAAAATTAAACAGAGCCCTATAGTAAACAAGGTAAAATTAAATAGTGCCCTGCAGTGAACAAGGTAAAATTAAACAGAGCCCTATAGTCAACAAGGTAAAATTAAACAGTGCCCTGCAGTAAACAAGTAAAATGAAACTGAGCCCTATAGTAAACAAGGTAAAATTAAAAAGTGCCCGATAGTAAACACGGTAAAATAAAACATTGCCCTGCAGTAAACAAGGTAACATTAAACAGAGCCCTATTGTAAACAAGGTAAAATTAAACAGTGTCCTACAGTAAACAAGGTAAAATTAAACAGTACCCTATAGTAAACACGGTAAAATTGATCAGTGCCCTGAAGTAAACAAGATAAAATTAAACAGTACCCTATAGTAAACAAGGTAAAATTAAACAGTGCCCTGCAGTAAACAAGGTAAAATTAAACAGTGCCCTGCAGTAAACAAGGTAAAATTAAACAGTGCCCTGCAGTAAACAAGGTAAAATTAAACAGTACCCTATAGTAAACAAGGTAAAATTAAACAGTGCCCTGCAGTAAACAAGGTAAAATTAAACAGTGCCCAATAGTAAACAAGGTAAAATTAAACAGTGCCCTGCAGTAAACAAGGTAAAATTAAACAGTGCCCTGCAGTAAACAAGGTAAAATTAAACAGTACCCTATAGTAAACAAGGTAAAATTTATCAGTGCCCTGCAGTAAACTAGATAAAATTAAACAGTATCCTAGAGTAAACAAGGTAAAATTAAACAGTGCCCTGCAGTAAACAAGGTAAAATTAAACAGTGCCCTGCAGTAAACAAGGTAAAATTAAACAGTGCCCTATAGTAAACAAGGTAAAATTAAACAGTGCCCTGCTGCAAACAAGGTAAAATTAAACAGTGCCCTGCAGTAAACAAGGTAAAATTAAACAGTGCCCTGCAGTAAACAAGGTAAAATTAAACAGTACCCTATAGTAAACAAGGTAAAATTTATCAGTGCCCTGCAGTAAACAAGATAAAATTAAACAGTATCCTAGAGTAAACAAGGTAAAATTAAACAGTGCCCTGCAGTAAACAATTTAAAATTAAACATTGCCCTATAGTAAACAAGGTAAAATTAAACAGAGCCCTATAGTAAACAAGGTAAAATCAAACAGTGCCCTGCAGTAAACAAGGGAAATTATACTGAGCCCTATAGTAAACAAGGTAAAATTAAACAGTGCCCTATAGTAAACAAGGTAAAATTAAACAGTGCCCTGCAGTAAACAAGGTAACATTAAACAGTGCCCTATAGTAAAAAAGGTAAAATTGACCAGTGCCTGGCAGTAAACAAGGTAAAATTAAACAGTGCCCTATAGTAAACAAGGTAAAATTAAACAGTGCCCTGCAGTAAACAAGGTAAAATTAAACAGTGCACTATAGTAAACAAGGTAAAATTAAACAAAGCCCTATAGTAAACAAGGTAAAATTAACAGTGCCCTTCAGTAAACAAGGTAAAATTAAACAAAGCCCTAGAGTAAACAAGGTAAAATCAAACAGTGCCCTGCAGTAAACAAGATAAAATTAAACAGTGCCCTGCAGTGAACAAGGTAAAATTAAACAGAGCCCGATTGTAAACTAGGTAAAATTAACCAGTGCCCGAAAGTAAACAAGGTAAAATTAAACAGTGCCGTGCAGTAAACAAGGTAAAGTTAAACAGTGCCCTTCAGTAAACAAGGAAAAATTAAAGAAAGCCCTACAGTAAACAAGGTAAATCAAACAGTGCCCTGCAGTAAACAAGATAAAATTAAACAGTGCCCTGCAGTGAACAAGGTAAAATTAAACAGAGCCCTATAGTAAACAAGGTAAAATTAAACAGTGCCCTGCAGTAAACAAGGAAAATTAAACTGAGCCCGATAGTAAACAAGGTAATATTAACAGTGCCCTGAAGTAAACAAGATAAAATTAAACAGAGCCCTATAGTAAACAAGGTAAAAGTAAACAGTGCCCTGCAGTAAACAAGGTAAAATTAAACAGTACCCTATCGTAAACAAGCTAAAATTAAATAGAGCCCTATAGTAAACAAGGTAAAATTAAACAGTGCCCTATAGTAAACAAGGTAAAATTAAACAGTGCCCTGCAGTAAACAAGATAAAATTAAACAGTACCCTATAGTAAACAAGGTAAAATTAAACAGAGCCCGATAGTAAACAAGGTAAAATTAAACAGTGTCCTTTAGAAACAAGGTAAAATTAAACAGTTCTCTATAGTAAACAAGGTAAAATTAAACAGTGCCCTATAGTAAACAAGGTAAAATTAAACAGTGCCCTATAGTAAACAAGGTAAAATTAAACAGTGCCCTGCAGTAAACAAGGTAAAATTAAACAGTGCCCTATAGTAAACAAGGTAAAATTAAACAGTGTCCTACAGTAAACAAGGTAAAATTAAACAGTGCCCTGCTGCAAACAAGGTAAAATTAAACTGTGCCCTGCTGTAAACAAGGTAAAATTAAACAGTGCCCTGCATTAACCAAGGGAAATTAAACTGAGCCCTATAGTAAACAAGGTAAAATTAAACAGTGCCCGATAGTAAACAAGGTAAAATTAAACAGTGCCCTGCAGTAAACAAGGTAAAATTAAACAGTGCCCTGAGGTAAACAAGGTAAAATTAAACAGTGCCCTGCAGGAAACAAGGTAAAATTAAACAGAGCCCTATAGTAAACAAGGCTAAATTAAACAGTGCAAAATAGTAAACAAGGTAAAATAAACCGTGCCCTACAGTAAACAAGGTAAAATTAAACAGTGCCCTATAGTAAACAAGGTAAAATTAAACAGTGTCCTATAGTAAACAAGGTAAAATTAAACAGTGCCCTGCAGTAAACAAGGTAAAATTAAACAGAGCCCTATAGTAAACAAGGTAAAATCAAACAGTGCCCTGCAGTAACCAAGGGAAATTAAACCGAGCCCTATAGTAAACAAGGTAAAATTAAACAGTGCCCGATAGTAAACAAGGTAAAATTAAACAGTGTCCTATAGTAAACAAGGTAAAATTAAACAGTGCCCTGCAGTAAACAAGGTGAAATTAAACAGTACCCTATAGTAAACAAGGTAAAATTCATCAGTGCCCTGCAGTAAACAAGATACAATTAAAAAGTACCCCATGGTAAACAAGGAAAAATTAAACAGAGCCCTATAATAAACAAGGCAAAATTAAACAGTGCCCTGCAGTAAACAAGGTAAAATTAAACAGTGCCCTGCAGTAAACAAGGTGAAATTAAACAGTACCCTATAGTAAACAAGGTAAAATTCATCAGTGCCCTGCAGTAAACAAGATACAATTAAAAAGTACCCCATGGTAAACAAGGTAAAATTAAACAGAGCCCTATAGTAAACAAGGTAAAATCAAACAGTGCCCTGCAGTATACAAGGTAAATTAAACTGAGCCCTATAGTAAACAAGGTAAAATTAAACAGTGCCCTATAGTAAACAAGGTAAAATTAAATAGTGCCCTGCAGTAAACAAGGTAAAATTAAACAAAGCCCTGTAGTAAACAAGGTAAACTTAAAAAGTGCCCTGCAGTAAACAAGGTAAAATTAAACAGTGCCCTGCAGTAATCAAGGGAAAATTAAACAGTGCCCTGCAGCAAACAAGGTAAAATTAAACAGTGCCCTATAATAAACAAGGTAAAATTAAACAGTGCACTGCAGTAAACAAGGTAAAATTAAACAGTGCCCTACAGTAAACAAGGTAAAATTAAACAGTGTCCTACAGTAAACAAGATAAAATTAAACAGTAGCCTCTCGTCAACAAAGTAAAATTAAACTGAGCCCAAAAGTAAACAAGGTAAAATCAAACAGAGCCCTGAAGTAAACAAGGTAAAATTGAAGAGTGCCCTGTAGTAAACAAGGTAAAATTAAACAGAGCCCTATAGTAAACAAGGTAAAATTAAACCGTGCCCTGCAGTGAACAAGGTAAAATTATACAGTGCCCTACAGTAAACAAGATAAAATTAAACAGTAGCCTCTCGTCAACAAAGTAAAATTAAACTGAGCCCAAAAGTAAACAAGGTAAAATCAAACAGAGCCCTGAAGTAAACAAGGTAAAATTGAAGAGTGCCCTGTAGTAAACAAGGTAAAATTAAACAGAGCCCTATAGTAAACAATGTAAAATTAAACCGTGCCCTGCAGTGAACAAGGTAAAATTATACAGTGCCCGATTGTAAACAAGGTAAAATTAAACAGTGCCCTGCAGTAAACAAGGCAAAATTAAACAGTGCCCTGTAGTAAACAAGGTAAAATTAAACAGTGCCCTGAAGTAAACAAGATAAAATTAAACAGTACCCTATAGTAAACAAGGTAAAATTTATCAGTGCCTTGCAGTAAACAAGATAAAATTAAACAGAACCCTGTAGTAAACAAGGTAAAATTAAACAGAGCCCTATAATAAACAAGGTAAAATCAAACAGTGCCTTGCAGTAAACAAGGGAAATTATACTGAGCCCTATAGTAAACAAGGTAAAATTAAACAGTGCCCTGCAGTAAACAAGGTAAAATTAAACAGTGCCCAGCAGTAAACAAGGTAAAATTAAACAGTACCCGATAGTAAACAAGGTAAAATTAAACAGTGCCCTATATTAAACAAGGTAAAATTAAACAGTGCCCTATAGTAAACAAAGTAAAATTAATCAAAGTTCTATAGTAAACAAGGTAAAATTAAACATTGCCCTGCAGTAAACAAGGTAAAATTAAACAGAGCCCGATTGTAAACAAGGTAGAATTAAACAGAGCCCTGCAGCAAACAAGGTAAAATTAAACAGTGCCCTGCAGTAAAGAAGGTAAAATTAAGCAGTACCCTATAGTAAACAAGGTAAAATTCATCAGTGCCCTGCAGTAACAAGATAAAATTAAACAGTAGCCTATAGTAAACAAAGTAAAATTAAACAGAGCCCTATAGTAAACAAGGTAAAATCAAACAGAGCCCTGCAGTAAACAAGGTAAAATTGAACAGTGCCCTATAGTAAACAAGGTAAAATTAAACAGTGCCCTATAGTAAACACGGTAAAATTATACAGTGCCCTGCAGTAAACAAGGTAAAATTAAACAGTGCCCTGCCGTAATCAAGGTAAAATTAAACAGTGCCCTATAGTAAACAAGGTAAAAGTAAACAGTGCCCTGCAGTAAACAAGGTAAAATTAAACAGTACCCTATAGTAAACAAGGTAAAATTAAATAGACCCTATAGTAAACAAGGTAAAATTAAACAGTGCCCTATAGTAAACAAGGTAAAATTAAGCAGTGCCCTGCAGTAAACAAGATAAAATTAAACAGTACCCTATAGTAAACAAGGTAAAATTAAACAGAGCCCGATAGTAAACAAGGTAAAATTAAACAGTGCCCTATAGAAACAAGGTAAAATTAAACAGTTCTCTATAGTAAACAAGGTAAAATTAAACAGTGCCCTATAGTAAACAAGGTAAAATTAAACAGTGCCCTATAGTAAACAAGGTAAAATTAAACAGTGCCCTGCAGTAAACAAGGTAAAATTAAACAGTGCCCTATAGTAAACAAGGTAAAATTAAACAGTGTCCTACAGTAAACAAGGTAAAATTAAACAGTGCCCTGCTGCAAACAAGGTAAAATTGAACTGTGCCCTGCAGTAAACAAGGTAAAATTAAATAGTACCCTAGAGTAAACAAGGTAAAATTAAACAGAGCCCTATAGTAAATAAGGTAAAATCAAACAGTGCCCTGCAGTAAACAAGGGAAATTAAACTGAGCCCTATAGTAAACAAGGTAAAATTAAAAAGTGCCCGATAGTAAACACGGTAAAATAAAACAGTGCCCTATAGTAAACAAGGTAAAATTAAACAGTGTCCTACAGTAAACAAGATAAAATTAAACAGTGCCCAATAGTAAACAAGGTAAAATTAAACAGTGCCCAATAGTAAACAAGGTAAAATTAAACAGTGTCCTACAGTAAACAAGGTAAAATTAAACAGTGCCCTATAGTAAACAAGGTAAAAGTAAACAGTACCCTAGAGTAAACAAGGTAAAATTAAACAGAGCCCTATAGCAAACAAGGTAAAATCAAACAGTGCCCTGCAGTAAACAAGGGAAATTAAACTGAGTCCTATAGTAAACAAGGTAAAATTAAACAGTGCCCTATAGTAAACAAGGTAAAATTAAACAGTGCCCTGCAGTAAACAAGGTAACATTAAACAGTGCCCTATAGTAAAAAAGGTAAAATTGACCAGTGCATGGCAGTAAACAAGGTAAAATTAAACAGTGCCCTATAGTAAACAAGGTAAAATTAAACAGTGCCCTACAGTAAACAAGGTAAAATTAAACAGTGCACTATAGTAAACAAGGTAAAATTAAACAAAGCCCTATAGTAAACAAGGTAAAATTAACAGTGCCCTTCAGGAAACAAGGTAAAATTAAACAAAGCCCTATAGTAAACAAGGAAAAATCAAACAGTGCCCTGCAGTAAACAAGATAAAATTAAACAGTGCCCTGCAGTGAACAAGGTAAAATTAAACAGAGCCCGATTGTAAACAAGGTAAAATTAAGCAGTGCCCGTAAGTAAACAAGGTAAAATTAAACAGTGCCGTGCAGTAAACAAGGTAAAATTAAACAGTGCCCTTCAGTAAACAAGGAAAAATTAAAGAAAGCCCTATAGTAAACAAGGTAAATCAAACAGTGCCCTGCAGTAAACAAGATAAAATTAAACAGAGCCCAATAGTAAACAAGGTAAAATTAAACAGTGCCCTGCAGTAAACAAGGAAAATTAAACTGAGCCCGATAGTAAACAAGGTAAAATTAAACAGAGCCATATAGTAAACAAGGTAAAATTAAACAGTGCTCTGCAGTAAACAAGGAAAATTAAACTGAGCCCGATAGTAAACAAGGTAAAATTAAGAAGTGCCCGATAGTAAACACGGTAAAATAAAACATTGCCCTGCAGTAAACAAGGTAAAATTAAACAGAGCCCTATTGTAAACAAGGTAAAATTAAACAGTGTCCTACAGTAAACAAGGTAAAATTAAACAGTGCCCTGCAGTAAACAAGGTAAAATTAAACAGTGCCCTGCAGTAAACAAGGTAAAATTAAACAGTGCCCTGCAGTAAACAAGGTAAAATTAAATAGTGCCCTGCAGTGAACAAGGTAAAATTAAACAGAGCCCTATAGTCAACAAGGTAAAATTAAACAGTGCCCTGCAGTAAACAAGTAAAATGAAACTGAGCCCTATAGTAAACAAGGTAAAATTAAAAAGTGCCCGATAGTAAACACGGTAAAATAAAACATTGCCCTGCAGTAAACAAGGTAACATTAAACAGAGCCCTATTGTAAACAAGGTAAAATTAAACAGTGCCCTGCTGCAAACAAGGTAAAATTAAACAGTACCCTATAGTAAACAAGGTAAAATTAAACAGTGCCCTGCAGTAAACAAGGAAAATTAAACTGAGCCCGATAGTAAACAAGGTAATATTAACAGTGCCCTGAAGTAAACAAGATAAAATTAAACAGAGCCCTATAGTAAACAAGGTAAAAGTAAACAGTGCCCTGCAGTAAACAAGGTAAAATTAAACAGTACCCTATAGTAAACAAGGTAAAATTAAATAGAGCCCTATAGTAAACAAGGTAAAATTAAACAGTGCCCTATAGTAAACAAGGTAAAATTAAACAGTGCCCTGCAGTAAACAAGATAAAATTAAACAGTACCCTATAGTAAACAAGGTAAAATTAAACAGAGCCCGATAGTAAACAAGGTAAAATTAAACAGTGTCCTTTAGAAACAAGGTAAAATTAAACAGTTCTCTATAGTAAACAAGGTAAAATTAAACAGTGCCCTATAGTAAACAAGGTAAAATTAAACAGTGCCCTATAGTAAACAAGGTAAAATTAAACAGTGCCCTGCAGTAAACAAGGTAAAATTAAACAGTGCCCTATAGTAAACAAGGTAAAATTAAACAGTGTCCTACAGTAAACAAGGTAAAATTAAACAGTGCCCTGCTGCAAACAAGGTAAAATTAAACTGTGCCCTGCTGTAAACAAGGTAAAATTAAACAGTGCCCTGCATTAACCAAGGGAAATTAAACTGAGCCCTATAGTAAACAAGGTAAAATTAAACAGTGCCCGATAGTAAACAAGGTAAAATTAAACAGTGCCCTGCAGTAAACAAGGTAAAATTAAACAGTGCCCTGAGGTAAACAAGGTAAAATTAAACAGTGCCCTGCAGGAAACAAGGTAAAATTAAACAGAGCCCTATAGTAAACAAGGCTAAATTAAACAGTGCAAAATAGTAAACAAGGTAAAATAAACCGTGCCCTACAGTAAACAAGGTAAAATTAAACAGTGCCCTATAGTAAACAAGGTAAAATTAAACAGTGTCCTATAGTAAACAAGGTAAAATTAAACAGTGCCCTGCAGTAAACAAGGTAAAATTAAACAGAGCCCTATAGTAAACAAGGTAAAATCAAACAGTGCCCTGCAGTAACCAAGGGAAATTAAACTGAGCCCTATAGTAAACAAGGTAAAATTAAACAGTGCCCGATAGTAAACAAGGTAAAATTAAACAGTGTCCTATAGTAAACAAGGTAAAATTAAACAGTGCCCTGCAGTAAACAAGGTGAAATTAAACAGTACCCTATAGTAAACAAGGTAAAATTCATCAGTGCCCTGCAGTAAACAAGATACAATTAAAAAGTACCCCATGGTAAACAAGGAAAAATTAAACAGAGCCCTATAATAAACAAGGCAAAATTAAACAGTGCCCTGCAGTAAACAAGGTAAAATTAAACAGTGCCCTGCAGTAAACAAGGTGAAATTAAACAGTACCCTATAGTAAACAAGGTAAAATTCATCAGTGCCCTGCAGTAAACAAGATACAATTAAAAAGTACCCCATGGTAAACAAGGTAAAATTAACCAGAGCCCTATAGTAAACAAGGTAAAATCAAACAGTGCCCTGCAGTATACAAGGTAAATTAAACTGAGCCCTATAGTAAACAAGGTAAAATTAAACAGTGCCCTATAGTAAACAAGGTAAAATTAAATAGTGCCCTGCAGTAAACAAGGTAAAATTAAACAAAGCCCTGTAGTAAACAAGGTAAACTTAAAAAGTGCCCTGCAGTAAACAAGGTAAAATTAAACAGTGCCCTGCAGTAATCAAGGGAAAATTAAACAGTGCCCTGCAGCAAACAAGGTAAAATTAAACAGTGCCCTATAATAAACAAGGTAAAATTAAACAGTGCACTGCAGTAAACAAGGTAAAATTAAACAGTGCCCTACAGTAAACAAGGTAAAATTAAACAGTGTCCTACAGTAAACAAGATAAAATTAAACAGTAGCCTCTCGTCAACAAAGTAAAATTAAACTGAGCCCAAAAGTAAACAAGGTAAAATCAAACAGAGCCCTGAAGTAAACAAGGTAAAATTGAAGAGTGCCCTGTAGTAAACAAGGTAAAATTAAACAGAGCCCTATAGTAAACAAGGTAAAATTAAACCGTGCACTGCAGTGAACAAGGTAAAATTATACAGTGCCCTACAGTAAACAAGATAAAATTAAACAGTAGCCTCTCGTCAACAAAGTAAAATTAAACTGAGCCCAAAAGTAAACAAGGTAAAATCAAACAGAGCCCTGAAGTAAACAAGGTAAAATTGAAGAGTGCCCTGTAGTAAACAAGGTAAAATTAAACAGAGCCCTATAGTAAACAATGTAAAATTAAACCGTGCCCTGCAGTGAACAAGGTAAAAATATACAGTGCCCGATTGTAAACAAGGTAAAATTAAACAGTGCCCTGCAGTAAACAAGGCAAAATTAAACAGTGCCCTGTAGTAAACAAGGTAAAATTAAACAGTGCCCTGAAGTAAACAAGATAAAATTAAACAGTACCCTATAGTAAACAAGGTAAAATTTATCAGTGCCTTGCAGTAAACAAGATAAAATTAAACAGAACCCTGTAGTAAACAAGGTAAAATTAAACAGAGCCCTATAATAAACAAGGTAAAATCAAACAGTGCCTTGCAGTAAACAAGGGAAATTATACTGAGCCCTATAGTAAACAAGGTAAAATTAAACAGTGCCCTGCAGTAAACAAGGTAAAATTAAACAGTGCCCAGCAGTAAACAAGGTAAAATTAAACAGTACCCGATAGTAAACAAGGTAAAATTAAACAGTGCCCTATATTAAACAAGGTAAAATTAAACAGTGCCCTATAGTAAACAAAGTAAAATTAATCAAAGTTCTATAGTAAACAAGGTAAAATTAAACATTGCCCTGCAGCAAACAAGGTAAAATTAAACAGAGCCCGATTGTAAACAAGGTAGAATTAAACAGAGCCCTGCAGCAAACAAGGTAAAATTAAACAGTGCCCTGCAGTAAAGAAGGTAAAATTAAGCAGTACCCTATAGTAAACAAGGTAAAATTCATCAGTGCCCTGCAGTAACAAGATAAAATTAAACAGTAGCCTATAGTAAACAAAGTAAAATTAAACAGAGCCCTATAGTAAACAAGGTAAAATTAAACAGTGCCCTGCAGTAAACAAGGTAAAATTGAACAGTGCCCTATAGTAAACAAGGTAAAATTAAACAGTGCCCTATAGTAAACACGGTAAAATTATACAGTGCCCTGCAGTAAACAAGGTAAAATTAAACAGTGCCCTGCCGTAATCAAGGTAAAATTAAACAGTGCCCTATAGTAAACAAGGTAAAAGTAAACAGTGCCCTGCAGTAAACAAGGTAAAATTAAACAGTACCCTATAGTAAACAAGGTAAAATTAAATAGACCCTATAGTAAACAAGGTAAAATTAAACAGTGCCCTATAGTAAACAAGGTAAAATTAAGCAGTGCCCTGCAGTAAACAAGATAAAATTAAACAGTACCCTATAGTAAACAAGGTAAAATTAAACAGAGCCCGATATTAAACAAGGTAAAATTAAACAGTGCCCTATAGAAACAAGGTAAAATTAAACAGTTCTCTATAGTAAACAAGGTAAAATTAAACAGTGCCCTATAGTAAACAAGGTAAAATTAAACAGTGCCCTATAGTAAACAAGGTAAAATTAAACAGTGCCCTGCAGTAAACAAGGTAAAATTAAACAGTGCCCTATAGTAAACAAGGTAAAATTAAACAGTGTCCTACAGTAAACAAGGTAAAATTAAACAGTGCCCTGCTGCAAACAAGGTAAAATTGAACTGTGCCCTGCAGTAAACAAGGTAAAATTAAATAGTACCCTAGAGTAAACAAGGTAAAATTAAACAGAGCCCTATAGTAAATAAGGTAAAATCAAACAGTGCCCTGCAGTAAACAAGGGAAATTAAACTGAGCCCTATAGTAAACAAGGTAAAATTAAAAAGTGCCCGATAGTAAACACGGTAAAATAAAACAGTGCCCTATAGTAAACAAGGTAAAATTAAACAGTGTCCTACAGTAAACAAGATAAAATTAAACAGTGCCCAATAGTAAACAAGGTAAAATTAAACAGTGCCCAATAGTAAACAAGGTAAAATTAAACAGTGTCCTACAGTAAACAAGGTAAAATTAAACAGTGCCCTATAGTAAACAAGGTAAAAGTAAACAGTACCCTAGAGTAAACAAGGTAAAATTAAACAGAGCCCTACAGCAAACAAGGTAAAATCAAACAGTGCCCTGCAGTAAACAAGGGAAATTAAACTGAGTCCTATAGTAAACAAGGTAAAATTAAACAGTGCCCTATAGTAAACAAGGTAAAATTAAACAGTGCCCTGCAGTAAACAAGGTAACATTAAACAGTGCCCTCTAGTAAAAAAGGTAAAATTGACCAGTGCCTGGCAGTAAACAAGGTAAAATTAAACAGTGCCCTATAGTAAACAAGGTAAAATTAAACAGTGCCCTACAGTAAACAAGGTAAAATTAAACAGTGCACTATAGTAAACAAGGTAAAATTAAACAAAGCCCTATAGTAAACAAGGTAAAATTAACAGTGCCCTTCAGTAAACAAGGTAAAATTAAACAAAGCCCTATAGTAAACAAGGTAAAATTAAACAGTGCCCTACAGTAAACAAGGTAAAATTAAACAGTGCCCTGCAGTGAACAAGGTAAAATTAAACAGAGCCCGATTGTAAACAAGGTAAAATTAAGCAGTGCCCGTAAGTAAACAAGGTAAAATTAAACAGTGCCGTGCAGTAAACAAGGTAAAATTAAACAGTGCCCTTCAGTAAACAAGGAAAAATTAAAGAAAGCCCTATAGTAAACAAGGTAAATCAAACAGTGCCCTGCAGTAAACAAGATAAAATTAAACAGAGCCCAATAGTAAACAAGGTAAAATTAAACAGTGCCCTGCAGTAAACAAGGAAAATTAAACTGAGCCCGATAGTAAACAAGGTAAAATTAAACAGAGCCATATAGTAAACAAGGTAAAATTAAACAGTGCCCTGCAGTAAACAAGGAAAATTAAACTGAGCCCGATAGTAAACAAGGTAAAATTAAGAAGTGCCCGATAGTAAACACGGTAAAATAAAACATTGCCCTGCAGTAAACAAGGTAAAATTAAACAGAGCCCTATTGTAAACAAGGTAAAATTAAACAGTGTCCTACAGTAATCAAGGTAAAATTAAACAGTGCCCTGCAGTAAACAAGGTAAAATTAAACAGTGCCCTGCAGTAAACAAGGTAAAATTAAACAGTGCCCTGCAGTAAACAAGGTAAAATTAAATAGTGCCCTGCAGTGAACAAGGTAAAATTAAACAGAGCCCTATAGTCAACAAGGTAAAATTAAACAGTGCCCTGCAGTAAACAAGTAAAATGAAACTGAGCCCTATAGTAAACAAGGTAAAATTAAAAAGTGCCCGATAGTAAACATGGTAAAATAAAACATTGCCCTGCAGTAAACAAGGTAACATTAAACAGAGCCCTATTGTAAACAAGGTAAAATTAAACAGTGCCCTGCTGCAAACAAGGTAAAATTAAACAGTACCCTATAGTAAACAAGGTAAAATTGATCAGTGCCCTGAAGTAAACAAGATAAAATTAAACAGTACCCTATAGTAAACAAGGTAAAATTAAACAGTGCCCTGCAGTAAACAAGGTAAAATTAAACAGTGCCCTGCAGTAAACAAGGTAAAATTAAACAGTGCCCTATAGTAAACAAGGTAAAATTAAACAGTGTCCTACAGTAAACACGGCAAAATTAAACAGTGCCCAATAGTAAAGAAGGTAAAATTAAACAGTGCCCTGCAGTAAACAAGGTAAAATTAAACAGTGGCCTATAGTAAACAAGGTAAAATTAAACAGTGCCCTGCAGTAAACAAGGTAAAATTAAACAGTGCCCTATAGTAAACAAGGTAAAATTAAACAGTGCCCAATAGTAAACAAGGTAAAATTAAACAGTGCCCTGCAGTAAACAAGGTAAAATTAAACAGTGCCCTATAGTAAACAAGGTAAAATTAAACAGTGTCCTACAGTAAACAAGGCAAAATTAAACAGTGCCCAATAGTAAACAAGGTAAAATTAAACAGTGCCCTGCAGTAAACAAGGTAAAATTAAACAGTGGCCTATAGTAAACAAGGTAAAATTAAACAGTGCCCTGCAGTAAACAAGGTAAAATTAAACAGTGCCCTATCGTAAACAAGGTAAAATTAAACAGTGCCCAATAGTAAACAAGGTAAAATTAAACAGTGCCCTGCAGTAAACAAGGTAAAATTAAACAGTGCCCTGCAGTAAACAAGGTAAAATTAAACAGTACCCTATAGTAAACAAGGTAAAATTTATCAGTGCCCTGCAGTAAACAAGATAAAATTAAACAGTATCCTAGAGTAAACAAGGTAAAATTAAACAGTGCCCTGCAGTAAACAATTTAAAATTAAACATTGCCCTATAGTAAACAAGGTAAAATTAAACAGAGCCCTATAGTAAACAAGGTAAAATCAAACAGTGCCCTGCAGTAAACAAGGGAAATTATACTGAGCCCTATAGTAAACAAGGTAAAATTAAACAGTGCCCTATAGTAAACAAGGTAAAATTAAACAGTGCCCTGCAGTAAACAAGGTAACATTAAACAGTGCCCTATAGTAAAAAAGGTAAAATTGACCAGTGCCTGGCAGTAAACAAGGTAAAATTAAACAGTGCCCTATAGTAAACAAGGTAAAATTAAACAGTGCCCTGCAGTAAACAAGGTAAAATTTAACAGTGCACTATAGTAAACAAGGTAAAATTAAACAAAGCCCTATAGTAAACAAGGTAAAATTAACAGTGCCCTTCAGTAAACAAGGTAAAATTAAACAAAGCCCTATAGTAAACAAGGTAAAATCAAACAGTGCCCTGCAGTAAACAAGATAAAATTAAACAGTGCCCTGCAGTGAACAAGGTAAAATTAAACAGAGCCCGATTGTAAACTAGGTAAAATTAACCAGTGCCCGAAAGTAAACAAGGTAAAATTAAACAGTGCCGTGCAGTAAACAAGGTAAAGTTAAACAGTGCCCTTCAGTAAACAAGGAAAAATTAAAGAAAGCCCTACAGTAAACAAGGTAAATCAAACAGTGCCCTGCAGTAAACAAGATAAAATTAAACAGTGCCCTGCAGTGAACAAGGTAAAATTAAACAAAGCCCTATAGTAAACAAGGTAAAATTAACAGTGCCCTTCAGTAAACAAGGTAAAATTAAACAAAGCCCTATAGTAAACAAGGTAAAATTAAACAGTGCCCTACAGTAAACAAGGTAAAATTAAACAGTGCCCTGCAGTGAACAAGGTAAAATTAAACAGAGCCCGATTGTAAACAAGGTAAAATTAAGCAGTGCCCGTAAGTAAACAAGGTAAAATTAAACAGTGCCCTGCAGTAAACAAGGTAACATTAAACAGTGCCCTATAGTAAAAAAGGTAAAATTGACCAGTGCCTGGCAGTAAACAAGGTAAAATTAAACAGTGCCCTATAGTAAACAAGGTAAAATTAAACAGTGCCCTGCAGTAAACAAGGTAAAATTTAACAGTGCACTATAGTAAACAAGGTAAAATTAAACAAAGCCCTATAGTAAACAAGGTAAAATTAACAGTGCCCTTCAGTAAACAAGGTAAAATTAAACAAAGCCCTATAGTAAACAAGGTAAAATCAAACAGTGCCCTGCAGTAAACAAGATAAAATTAAACAGTGCCCTGCAGTGAACAAGGTAAAATTAAACAGAGCCCGATTGTAAACTAGGTAAAATTAACCAGTGCCCGAAAGTAAACAAGGTAAAATTAAACAGTGCCGTGCAGTAAACAAGGTAAAGTTAAACAGTGCCCTTCAGTAAACAAGGAAAAATTAAAGAAAGCCCTACAGTAAACAAGGTAAATCAAACAGTGCCCTGCAGTAAACAAGATAAAATTAAACAGTGCCCTGCAGTGAACAAGGTAAAATTAAACAAAGCCCTATAGTAAACAAGGTAAAATTAACAGTGCCCTTCAGTAAACAAGGTAAAATTAAACAAAGCCCTATAGTAAACAAGGTAAAATTAAACAGTGCCCTACAGTAAACAAGGTAAAATTAAACAGTGCCCTGCAGTGAACAAGGTAAAATTAAACAGAGCCCGATTGTAAACAAGGTAAAATTAAGCAGTGCCCGTAAGTAAACAAGGTAAAATTAAACAGTGCCGTGCAGTAAACAAGGTAAAATTAAACAGTGCCCTTCAGTAAACAAGGAAAAATTAAAGAAAGCCCTATAGTAAACAAGGTAAATCAAACAGTGCCCTGCAGTAAACAAGATAAAATTAAACAGAGCCCAATAGTAAACAAGGTAAAATTAAACAGTGCCCTGCAGTAAACAAGGAAAATTAAACTGAGCCCGATAGTAAACAAGGTAAAATTAAACAGAGCCATATAGTAAACAAGGTAAAATTAAACAGTGCCCTGCAGTAAACAAGGAAAATTAAACTGAGCCCGATAGTAAACAAGGTAAAATTAAGAAGTGCCCGATAGTAAACACGGTAAAATAAAACATTGCCCTGCAGTAAACAAGGTAAAATTAAACAGAGCCCTATTGTAAACAAGGTAAAATTAAACAGTGTCCTACAGTAATCAAGGTAAAATTAAACAGTGCCCTGCAGTAAACAAGGTAAAATTAAACAGTGCCCTGCAGTAAACAAGGTAAAATTAAACAGTGCCCTGCAGTAAACAAGGTAAAATTAAATAGTGCCCTGCAGTGAACAAGGTAAAATTAAACAGAGCCCTATAGTCAACAAGGTAAAATTAAACAGTGCCCTGCAGTAAACAAGTAAAATGAAACTGAGCCCTATAGTAAACAAGGTAAAATTAAAAAGTGCCCGATAGTAAACATGGTAAAATAAAACATTGCCCTGCAGTAAACAAGGTAACATTAAACAGAGCCCTATTGTAAACAAGGTAAAATTAAACAGTGCCCTGCTGCAAACAAGGTAAAATTAAACAGTACCCTATAGTAAACAAGGTAAAATTGATCAGTGCCCTGAAGTAAACAAGATAAAATTAAACAGTACCCTATAGTAAACAAGGTAAAATTAAACAGTGCCCTGCAGTAAACAAGGTAAAATTAAACAGTGCCCTGCAGTAAACAAGGTAAAATTAAACAGTGCCCTATAGTAAACAAGGTAAAATTAAACAGTGTCCTACAGTAAACACGGCAAAATTAAACAGTGCCCAATAGTAAAGAAGGTAAAATTAAACAGTGCCCTGCAGTAAACAAGGTAAAATTAAACAGTGGCCTATAGTAAACAAGGTAAAATTAAACAGTGCCCTGCAGTAAACAAGGTAAAATTAAACAGTGCCCTATAGTAAACAAGGTAAAATTAAACAGTGCCCAATAGTAAACAAGGTAAAATTAAACAGTGCCCTGCAGTAAACAAGGTAAAATTAAACAGTGCCCTATAGTAAACAAGGTAAAATTAAACAGTGTCCTACAGTAAACAAGGCAAAATTAAACAGTGCCCAATAGTAAACAAGGTAAAATTAAACAGTGCCCTGCAGTAAACAAGGTAAAATTAAACAGTGGCCTATAGTAAACAAGGTAAAATTAAACAGTGCCCTGCAGTAAACAAGGTAAAATTAAACAGTGCCCTATCGTAAACAAGGTAAAATTAAACAGTGCCCAATAGTAAACAAGGTAAAATTAAACAGTGCCCTGCAGTAAACAAGGTAAAATTAAACAGTGCCCTGCAGTAAACAAGGTAAAATTAAACAGTACCCTATAGTAAACAAGGTAAAATTTATCAGTGCCCTGCAGTAAACAAGATAAAATTAAACAGTATCCTAGAGTAAACAAGGTAAAATTAAACAGTGCCCTGCAGTAAACAATTTAAAATTAAACATTGCCCTATAGTAAACAAGGTAAAATTAAACAGAGCCCTATAGTAAACAAGGTAAAATCAAACAGTGCCCTGCAGTAAACAAGGGAAATTATACTGAGCCCTATAGTAAACAAGGTAAAATTAAACAGTGCCCTATAGTAAACAAGGTAAAATTAAACAGTGCCCTGCAGTAAACAAGGTAACATTAAACAGTGCCCTATAGTAAAAAAGGTAAAATTGACCAGTGCCTGGCAGTAAACAAGGTAAAATTAAACAGTGCCCTATAGTAAACAAGGTAAAATTAAACAGTGCCCTGCAGTAAACAAGGTAAAATTTAACAGTGCACTATAGTAAACAAGGTAAAATTAAACAAAGCCCTATAGTAAACAAGGTAAAATTAACAGTGCCCTTCAGTAAACAAGGTAAAATTAAACAAAGCCCTATAGTAAACAAGGTAAAATCAAACAGTGCCCTGCAGTAAACAAGATAAAATTAAACAGTGCCCTGCAGTGAACAAGGTAAAATTAAACAGAGCCCGATTGTAAACTAGGTAAAATTAACCAGTGCCCGAAAGTAAACAAGGTAAAATTAAACAGTGCCGTGCAGTAAACAAGGTAAAGTTAAACAGTGCCCTTCAGTAAACAAGGAAAAATTAAAGAAAGCCCTACAGTAAACAAGGTAAATCAAACAGTGCCCTGCAGTAAACAAGATAAAATTAAACAGTGCCCTGCAGTGAACAAGGTAAAATTAAACAGAGCCCTATAGTAAACAAGGTAAAATTAAACAGTGCCCTGCAGTAAACAAGGAAAATTAAACTGAGCCCGATAGTAAACAAGGTAATATTAACAGTGCCCTATAGTAAACAAGATAAAATTTATCAGTGCCCTGCAGTAAACAAGATAAAATTAAACAGTATCCTAGAGTAAACAAGGTAAAATTAAACAGAGCCCTATAGTAAACAAGGTAAAATCAAACAGTGCCCTGCAGTAAACAAGGGAAATTAAACTGAGCCCTATAGTAAACAAGGTAAAATTAAACAGTGCCCTATAGTAAACAAGGTAAAATTAAACAGTGCCCTGCAGTAAACAAGGTAACATTAAACAGTGCCCTATAGTAAAAGAGGTAAAATTGACCAGTGCCTGGTAGTAAACAAGGTAAAATTAAACAGTGCCCTATAGTAAACAAGGTAAAATTAAACAGTGCCCTGCAGTAAACAAGGTAAAATTAAACAGTGCACAATAGTAAACAAGGTAAAATTAAACAAAGCCCTATAGTAAACAAGGTAAAATTAACAGTGCCCTTCAGTAAACAAGGTAAAATTAAACAAAGCCCTATAGTAAACAAGGTAAAATCAAACAGTGCCCTGCAGTAAACAAGATAAAATTAAACAGTGCCCTGCAGTGAACAAGGTAAAATTAAACAGAGCCCGATTGTAAACTAGGTAAAATTAACCAGTGCCCGAAAGTAAACAAAGTAAAATTAAACAGTGCCGTGCAGTAAACAAGGTAAAATTAAACAGTGCCCTTCAGTAAACAAGGAAAAATTAAAGAAAGCCCTATAGTAAACAAGGTAAATGAAACAGTGCCCTGCAGTAAACAAGATAAAATTAAACAGTGCCCTGCAGTGAACAAGGTAAAATTAAACAGAGCCCTATAGTAAACAAGGTAAAATTAAACAGTGCCCTGCAGTAAACAAGGAAAATTAAACTGAGCCCGATAGTAAACAAGGTAAAATTAAACAGTGCCCTATAGTAAACAAGGTAAAATTAACAGTGCCCTATAGTAAACAAGGTGAAATTAAACAGTGCCCAAAAGTAAACAAGGTAAAATTAAACAGTGCCCTGCAGTAAACAAGGTAAAATTAAACAGTGCCCTATAGTAAACACGGTAAAATTAACAGGGTCCTACAGTAAACAAGGTAAAATTAAACAGTGCCCTGCTGCAAACAAGGTAAAATTAAACTGTGCCCTGCAGTAAACAAGGTAAAATTAAACAGTACCTATAGTAAACAAGGTAAAATTGATCAGTGCCCTGAAGTAAACAAGATAAAATTAAACAGTACCCTATAGTAAACAAGGTTAAATTTATCAGTGCCCTGCAGTAAACAAGGTAAAATTAAACAGTACCTATAGTAAACAAGGTAAAATTAAACAGTACCCTATAGTAAACAAGGTAAAAATAAACAGAGCCCTATAGTAAACAAGGTAAAATTAAACAGTGCCCTATAGGAAACAAGGTAAAATCAAACAGTGCCCTGCAGTAAACAAGGGAAATTAAACTGAGCCCTATAGTAAACAAGGTAAAATTAAACAGTGCCCTATAGTAAACAAAGTAAAATTAAACAGTGTCCTTTCGTAAACAAGGTAAAATTAAACAGTGACCTGCAGTAAACAAGGTAAAATTAAACAGAGCCCTATAGCAAACAAGGTAAAATTGACCAGTGCCCTATAGTAAACAAGGTAAAATTAAACAGTGCCCTATAGTAAACAAGGTAAAATTAAACAGTGCCCTGAAGTAAACAAGGTAAAATTAAACAGTGCCCTGCAGTAAACAAGGTAAAATTAAACAGTGCCCTATAGTAAAAAAGATAAAATTGACCAGTGCCCTTTAGTAAACAAGGTAAAATTAAACAGTGCCCGGCAGTAAACAAGTAAAATTAAACAGTGCCCTGCAGTAAACTATGTAAAATTAAACAGTGCCCTATAGTAAACAAGGTAAAATTAAACAGTGCCCTGCAGTAAACAAGGTAAAATTAAACAGTGCACTATAGTAAACAAGGTAAAATTAAACAAAGCCCGAAAGTAAACAAGGTAAAATTAACAGTGCCCTTCAGTAAACAAGGTAAAATTAAACAAAGCCCTATAGTAAACAAGGTAAAATCAAACAGTGCCCTGCAGTAAACAAGATAAAATTAAACAGGGACCTGCAGTGAACAAGGTAAAATTAAACAGAGCCCGATTGTAAACAAGGTAAAATTAACCAGTGCCCTGCAGTAAACAAGGTAAAATTAAACAGTGCCGTGCAGTAAACAAGGTAAAATTAAACAGTGCCCTTCAGTAAACAAGGAAAAATTAAAGAAAGCCCTATAGTAAACAAGGTAAAATCAAACAGTGCCCTGCAGTAAACAAGGTGAAATTAAACAGTGCCCTGCAGTGAACAAGGTAAAATTAAACAGAGCTCTATAGTAAACAAGGTAAAATTAAACAGTGCCCTGCAGTAAACAAGGAAAATTAAACTGAGCCCTATAGTAAACAAGGTAAAATTAAAAAGTGCCCGATAGTAAACACGGTAAAATAAAACAGTGCCCTATAGTAAACAAGGTAAAATTGAACAGTGCCCTGCAGTAAACAAGGTAACATTAAACAGAGCCCTATAGTAAACAAGGTAAAATTAAAAAGTGCCCGATAGTAAACACGGTAAAATAAAACAGTGCCCTATAGTAAACAAGGTAAAATTGAACAGTGCCCTGCAGTAAACAAGGTAAAATTAAACAGTGCCCTGCAGTAAACAAGATAAAATTAAACAGGGACCTGCAGTGAACAAGGTAAAATTAAACAGAGCCCGATTGTAAACAAGGTAAAATTAACCAGTGCCCTATAGTAAACAAGGTAAAATTGAACAGTGCCCTGCAGTAAACAAGGTAACATTAAACAGAGCCCTATTGTAAACAAGGTAAAATTAAACAGTGCCCTGCAGTAAACAAGGTAACATTAAACAGAGCCCGATTGTAAACAAGGTAAAATTAAACAGTGTCCTACAGTAAACAAGGTAAAATTAAACAGTGCCCTGCAGTAAACAAGGTAAAATTAAACAGTGCCCTATAGTAAACAAGGTAAAATTAACAGTGCCCTATAGTAAACAAGGTGAAATTAAACAGTGCCCAAAAGTAAACAAGGTAAAATTAAACAGTGCCCTGCAGTAAACAAGGTAAAATTAAACAGTGCCTAATAGAAAACACGGTAAAATTAAACAGTGTCCTACAGTAAACAAAGTAAAATTAAACAGTGCCCTGCAGTAAACAAGGTAAAATTAAACAGTGCCCTATAGTAAACAAGGTAAAATTAAACTGTGCCCTGCAGTAAACAAGGTAAAATTAAACAGTACCTATAGTAAACAAGGTAAAATTGATCAGTGCCCTGAAGTAAACAAGATAAAATTAAACAGTACCCTATAGTAAACAAGGTTAAATTTATCAGTGCCCTGCAGTAAACAAGATAAAATTAAACAGTACCCTATAGTAAACAAGGTAAAATTAAACAGAGCCCTATAGGAAACAAGGTAAAATCAAACAGTGCCCTGCAGTAAACAAGGGAAATTAAACTGAGCCCTATAGTAAACAAGGTAAAATTAAACAGTGCCCAATAGTAAACAAGGTAAAATTAAACAGTGTCCTTTCGTAAACAAGGTAAAATTAAACAGTGCCCTGCCGTAAATAAGGTAAAATTAAACAGTGACCTGCAGTAAACAAGGTAAAATTAAACAGAGCCCTATAGTAAACAAGGTAAAATTGACCAGTGCCCTATAGTAAACAAGGTAAAATTAAACAGTGCCCTATAGTAAACAAGGTAAAAATAAACAGTGCCCTGCAGTAAACAAGGTAAAATTAAACAGTGCCCTGCAGTAAACAAGGTAAAATTAAACAGTGCCCTATCGTAAAAAAGGTAAAATTGACCAGTGCCCTATAGTAAACAAGGTAAAATTAAACAGTGCCCGGCAGTAAACAAGGTAAAATTAAACAGTGCCCGAAAGTAAACAAGGTAAAATTAAACCGTGCCCTGCAGTAAACAAGGTAAAATTAAACAGTGTCCTATAGTAAACAAGGTAAAATTAAACAGTGCACTATAGTAAACAAGGTAAAATTAAACAGTGTCCTATAGTAAACAAGGTAAAATTAAACAGTGCCCTATAGTAAACAAGGTAAAATTAAACAGTGCCCTGAGGTAAACAAGGTAAAATTAAACAGTGCCCTGCAGGAAACAAGGTAAAATTAAACAGTGCCCTATAGTAAACAAGGTAAAATTAAACAGTGTCCTATAGTAAACAAGGTAAAATTAAACAGTGCCCTATAGTAAACAAGGTAAAATTAAACAGTGCCCTGAGGTAAACAATGTAAAATTAAACAGTGCCCTGCAGGAAACAAGGTAAAATTAAACGGAGCCCTATAGTAAACAAGGCTAAATTAAACAGTGCAAAATAGTAAACAAGGTAAAATTAAACCGTGCCCTGCAGTAAACAAGGTAAAATTAAACAGTGCCCTATAGTAAACAAGGTAAAATTAAACAGTGTCCTATATTAAACAAGGTAAAATTAAACATTGCCCTATAGTAAACAAGGTAAAATTAAACAGTGCCCTGAGGTAAACAAGGTAAAATTAAACAGTGCCCTGCAGGAAACAAGGTAAAATTAAACAGAGCCCTATAAGAAACAAGGCAAAATTAAACAGTGCCCTGAAGTAAATAAGGTAAAATTAAACAGTGCCCTGCAGTAAACAAGGTAAAATTAAACAGTGCCCTAAAGTAAACAAGGTAAAATTAAACAGTGCCCTGCAGTAAACAAGGTAAAATTAAACAGTGCCCTGCAGTAAACAAGGTGAAATTAAACAGTACGCTATAGTAAACAAGGTAAAATTTATCAGTGGCCTGCAGTAAACAAGATACAATTAAAAAGTACCCCATGGTAAACAAGGTAAAATTAAACAGAGCCCTATAGTAAACAAGGTAAAATTAAACAGTGTCCTATAGTAAACAAGGTAAAATTAAACAGTGCCCTATAGTAAACAAGGTAAAATTAAACAGTGCCCTGAGGTAAACAAGGTAAAATTAAACAGTGCCCTGCAGGAAACAAGGTAAAATTAAACAGTGCCCTATAGTAAACAAGGTAAAATTAAACAGTGTCCTATAGTAAACAAGGTAAAATTAAACAGTGCCCTATAGTAAACAAGGTAAAATTAAACAGTGCCCTGAGGTAAACAAGGTAAAATTAAACAGTGCCCTGCAGGAAACAAGGTAAAATTAAACGGAGCCCTATAGTAAACAAGGCTAAATTAAACAGTGCAAAATAGTAAACAAGGTAAAATTAAACCGTGCCCTGCAGTAAACAAGGTAAAATTAAACAGTGCCCTATAGTAAACAAGGTAAAATTAAACAGTGTCCTATATTAAACAAGGTAAAATTAAACATTGCCCTATAGTAAACAAGGTAAAATTAAACAGTGCCCTGAGGTAAACAAGGTAAAATTAAACAGTGCCCTGCAGGAAACAAGGTAAAATTAAACAGAGCCCTATAAGAAACAAGGCAAAATTAAACAGTGCCCTGAAGTAAATAAGGTAAAATTAAACAGTGCCCTGCAGTAAACAAGGTAAAATTAAACAGTGCCCTAAAGTAAACAAGGTAAAATTAAACAGTGCCCTGCAGTAAACAAGGTAAAATTAAACAGTGCCCTGCAGTAAACAAGGTGAAATTAAACAGTACGCTATAGTAAACAAGGTAAAATTTATCAGTGGCCTGCAGTAAACAAGATACAATTAAAAAGTACCCCATGGTAAACAAGGTAAAATTAAACAGAGCCCTATAGTAAAAAAGGTAAAATTAAACAGTGCCCTGCAGTAAACAAGGTAACATTAAACAGAGCCCGATTGTAAACAAGGTAAAATTAAACAGTGTCCTACAGTAAACAAGGTAAAATTAAACAGTACCCTATAGTAAACAAGGTAAAATTCATCAGTGCCCTGCAGTAAACAAGATAAAATTAAACTGTGCCCTGCAGTAAACAAGGTAAAATTAAACAGTACCCTATAGTAAACAAGGTAAAATTCATCAGTGCCCTGCAGTAAACAAGATAAAATTAAACTGTGCCCTGCAGTAAACAAGGTAAAATTAAACAGAGCCCTATAGTAAACAAGGTAAAATCAAACAGTGCCCTGAAGTAATCAAGGGAAATTAAACTGAGCCCTATAGTAAACAAGGTAAAATTAAACAGTGCCCTATAGTAAACAAGGTAAAATTAAACAGTGCCCTGCAGTAAACAAGGTAACATTAAACAGTGCCCTATAGTAAAAAAGGTAAAATTGACCAGTGCCTGGCAGTAAACAAGGTAAAATTAAACAGTGCCCTATAGTAAACAAGGTAAAATTAAACAGTGCCCTGCAGTAAACAAGGTAAAATTAAACAGTGCACTATAGTAAACAAGGTAAAATTAAACAAAGCCCTATAGTAAACAAGGTAAAATTAACAGTGCCCTTCAGTAAACAAGGTAAAATTAAACAAAGCCCGATAGTAAACAAGGTAAAATCAAACAGTGCCCTGCAGTAAACAAGATAAAATTAAACAGAGCCCTATAGTAAACAAGGTAAAATTAAACAGTGCCCTGCAGTGAACAAGGTAAAATTAAACAGAGCCCGATTGTAAACTAGGTAAAATTAACCAGTGCCCGAAAGTAAACAAGGTAAAATTAAACAGTGCCGTGCAGTAAACAAGGTAAAATTAAACAGTGCCCTTCAGTAAACAAGGAAAAATTAAAGAAAGCCCTATAGTAAACAAGGTAAATCAAACAGTGCCCTGCAGTAAACAAGATAAAATTAAACAGTGCCCTGCAGTGAACAAGGTAAAATTAAACAGAGCCCCATAGTAAACAAGGTAAAATTAAACAGTGCCCTGCAGTAAACAAGGAAAATTAAACTGAGCCCGATAGTAAACAAGGTAAAATTAAACAGTGCCCTATAGTAAACAAGGTAAAATTAAACAGTGCCCTATAGTAAACAAGGTAAAATTAAACAGTGCCCTGAGGTAAACAAGGTAAAATTAAACAGTGCCCTGTAGGAAAAAAGGTAAAATTAAACAGTGCCCTATAGTAAACAAGGTAAAATTAAACAGTGTCCTATAGTAAACAAGGTAAAATTAAACAGTGCCCTATAGTAAACAAGGTAAAATTAAACAGTGCCCTGAGGTAAACAAGGTAAAATTAAACAGTGCCCTGTAGGAAACAAGGTAAAATTAAACAGAGCCCTATAGTAAACAAGGATAAATTAAACAGTGCAAAATAGTAAACAAGGTAAAATTAAACCGTGCCCTGCAGTAAACAAGGTAAAATTAAACAGTGCCCTATAGTAAACAAGGTAAAATTAAACAGTGTTCTATAGTAAACAAGGTAAAATTAAACATTGCCCTATAGTAAACAAGGTAAAATTAAACAGTGCCCTGAGGTAAACAAGGTAAAATTAAACAGTGCCCTGCAGGAAACAAGGTAAAATTAAACAGAGCCCTATAAGAAACAAGGCAAAATTAAACAGTGCCCTGAAGTAAATAAGGTAAAATTAAACAGTGCCTTGCAGTAAACAAGATAAAATTAAACAGTACCCTATAGTAATCAAGTTAAAATTAAACAGTGCCCTATAGAAACAAGGTAAAATTAAACAGTGCCCTAAAGTAAACAAGGTAAAATTAAACAGTGCCCTGCAGTAAACAAGGTAAAATTAAACAGTGCCCTGCAGTAAACAAGGTGAAATTAAACAGTACGCTATAGTAAACAAGGTAAAATTTATCAGTGGCCTGCAGTAAACAAGATACAATTAAAAAGTACCCCATGGTAAACAAGGTAAAATTAAACAGAGCCCTATAGTAAACAAGGTAAAATTAAACAGTGCCCTGCAGTAAACAAGGTAAAATTAAACAGTGCCCTATAGTAAAAAAGGTAAAATTGACCAGTGCCCTATAGTAAACAAGGTAAAATTAAACAGTGCCCGGCAGTAAACAAGGTAAAATTAAACAGTGCCCGAAAGTAAACAAGGTAAAATTAAACCGTGCCCTGCAGTAAACAAGGTAAAATTAAACAGTGCCCTATAGTAAACAAGGTAAAATTAAACAGTGTCCTATAGTAAACAAGGTAAAATTAAACAGTGCCCTATAGTAAACAAGGTAAAATTAAACAGTGCCCTGAGGTAAACAAGGTAAAATTAAACAGTGCCCTGCAGGAAACAAGGTAAAATTAAACAGAGCCCTATAGTAAACAAGGCTAAATTAAACAGTGCAAAATAGTAAACAAGGTAAAATTAAACCGTGCCCTGCAGTAAACAAGGTAAAATTAAACAGTGCCCTATAGTAAACAAGGTAAAATTAAACAGTGTCCTATATTAAACAAGGTAAAATTAAACATTGCCCTATAGTAAACAAGGCAAAATTAAACAGTGCCCTGAAGTAAATAAGGTAAAATTAAACAGTGCCCTGCAGTAAACAAGGTAAAATTAAACAGTGCCCTAAAGTAAACAAGGTAAAATTAAACAGTGCCCTGCAGTAAACAAGGTAAAATTAAACAGTGCCCTGCAGTAAACAAGGTGAAATTAAACAGTACGCTATAGTAAACAAGGTAAAATTTATCAGTGGCCTGCAGTAAACAAGATACAATTAAAAAGTACCCCATGGTAAACAAGGTAAAATTAAACAGAGCCCTATAGTAAACAAGGTAAAATTCATCAGTGCCCTGCAGTAAACAAGATAAAATTAAACAGTATCCTAGAGTAAACAAGGTAAAATTAAACAGAGCCCTATAGTAAACAAGGTAAAATCAAACAGTGCCCTGCAGTAAACAAGGGAAATTAAACTGAGCCCTATAGTAAACAAGGTAAAATTAAACAGTGCCCTATAGTAAACAAGGTAAAATTAAACAGTGCCCTGCAGTAAACAAGGTAACATTAAACAGTGCCCTATAGTAAAAAAGGTAAAATTGACCAGTGCCTGGCAGTAAACAAGGTAAAATTAAACAGTGCCCTATAGTAAACAAGGTAAAATTAAACAGTGCCCTTCAGTAAACAAGGTAAAATTAAACAGTACCCTATAGTAAACAAGGTAAAATTAAACAAAGCCCTATAGTAAACAAGGTAAAATCAAACAGTGCCCTGCAGTAAACAAGATAAAATTAAACAGTGCCCTGCAGTGAACAAGGTAAAATTAAACAGAGCCCGATTGTAAACTAGGTAAAATTAACTAGTGCCCGAAAGTAAACAAGGTAAAATTAAACAGTGCCGTGCAGTAAACAAGGTAAAATTAAACAGTGCCCTTCAGTAAACAAGGAAAAATTAAAGAAAGCCCTATAGTAAACAAGGTAAATCAAACAGTGCCCTGCAGTAAACAAGATAAACTTAAACAGTGCCCTGCAGTGAACAAAAGGTAAAATTAAACAGAGCCCCATAGTAAACAAGGTAAAATTAAACAGTGCCCTGCAGTAAACAAGGAAAATTAAACTGAGCCCGATAGTAAACAAGGTAAAATTAAACAGTGCCCTATAGTAAACAAGGTAAAATTAACAGTGCCCTATAGTAAACAAGGTGAAATTAAACAGTGCCCAAAAGTAAACAAGGTAAAATTAAACAGTGCCCTGCAGTAAACAAGGTAAAATTAAACAGAGCCCTATAGGAAACAAGGTAAAATTAAACAGTGCCCTGCAGTAAACAAGGTAAAATTACACAGAGCCCTTTAGTAAACAAGGAAAAATTAATCAGTGTCCTGCAGTAAACAAGGTAAAATTAAACAGAGCCCTATAGTAAACAAGGCAAAATTAAACAGTGCTCTGCAGTAAACAAGGGAAATTAAACTGAGCCCTATAGTAAACAAGGTAAAATTAAACAGTGCCCTATAGTAAACAAGGTAAAATTAAACAGTGTCCTTTCGTAAACAAGGTAAAATTAAACAGTACCCTGCCGTAAACAAGGTAAAATTAAACAGTGACCTGCAGTAAACAAGGTAAAATTAAACAGAGCCCTATAGTAAACAAGGTAAAATTGACCAGTGCCCTATAGTAAACAAGGTAAAATTAAACAGTGCCCTATAGTAAACAAGGTAAAATTAAACAGTGCCCGGCAGTAAACAAGGTAAAATTAAACAGTGCCCGAAAGTAAACTAGGTAAAATTAAACCGTGCCCTGCAGTAAACAAGGTAAAATTAAACAGTGCCCTATAGTAAACAAGGTAAAATTAAACAGTGTCCTATAGTAAACAAGGTAAAATTAAACAGTGCCCTATAGTAAACAAGGTAAAATTAAACAGTGCCCTGAGGTAAACAAGGTAAAATTAAACAGTGCCCTGCAGGAAACAAGGTAAAATTAAACAGAGCCCTATAGTAAACAAGGCTAAATTAAACAGTGCAAAATAGTAAACAAGGTAAAATTAAACCGTGCCCTGCAGTAAACAAGGTAAAATTAAACAGTGCCCTATAGTAAACAAGGTAAAATTAAACAGTGTCCTATATTAAACAAGGTAAAATTAAACATTGCCCTATAGTAAACAAGGTAAAATTAAACAGTGCCCTGAGGTAAACAAGGTAAAATTAAACAGTGCCCTGCAGGAAACAAGGTAAAATTAAACAGAGCCCTATAAGTAACAAGGCAAAATTAAACAGTGCCCTGAAGTAAATAAGGTAAAATTAAACAGTGCCCTGCAGTAAACAAGGTAAAATTAAACAGTGCCCTAAAGTAAACAAGGTAAAATTAAACAGTGCCCTGCAGTAAACAAGGTAAAATTAAACAGTGCCCTGCAGTAAACAAGGTGAAATTAAACAGTACGCTATAGTAAACAAGGTAAAATTTATCAGTGGCCTGCAGTAAACAAGATACAATTAAAAAGTACCCCATGGTAAACAAGGTAAAATTAAACAGAGCCCTATAGTAAACAAGGTAAAATTCATCAGTGCCCTGCAGTAAACAAGATAAAATTAAACAGTATCCTAGAGTAAACAAGGTAAAATTAAACAGAGCCCTATAGTAAACAAGGTAAAATCAAACAGTGCCCTGCAGTAAACAAGGGAAATTAAACTGAGCCCTATAGTAAACAAGGTAAAATTAAACAGTGCCCTATAGTAAACAAGGTAAAATTAAACAGTGCCCTGCAGTAAACAAGGTAACATTAAACAGTGCCCTATAGTAAAAAAGGTAAAATTGACCAGTGCCTGGCAGTAAACAAGGTAAAATTAAACAGTGCCCTATAGTAAACAAGGTAAAATTAAACAGTGCCCTTCAGTAAACAAGGTAAAATTAAACAGTACCCTATAGTAAACAAGGTAAAATTAAACAAAGCCCTATAGTAAACAAGGTAAAATCAAACAGTGCCCTGCAGTAAACAAGATAAAATTAAACAGTGCCCTGCAGTGAACAAGGTAAAATTAAACAGAGCCCGATTGTAAACTAGGTAAAATTAACTAGTGCCCGAAAGTAAACAAGGTAAAATTAAACAGTGCCGTGCAGTAAACAAGGTAAAATTAAACAGTGCCCTTCAGTAAACAAGGAAAAATTAAAGAAAGCCCTATAGTAAACAAGGTAAATCAAACAGTGCCCTGCAGTAAACAAGATAAAATTAAACAGTGCCCTGCAGTGAACAAGGTAAAATTAAACAGAGCCCCATAGTAAACAAGGTAAAATTAAACAGTGCCCTGCAGTAAACAAGGAAAATTAAACTGAGCCCGATAGTAAACAAGGTAAAATTAAACAATGCCCTATAGTAAACAAGGTAAAATTAACAGTGCCCTATAGTAAACAAGGTGAAATTAAACAGTGCCCAAAAGTAAACAAGGTAAAATTAAACAGTGCCCTGCAGTAAACAAGGTAAAATTAAACAGAGCCCTATAGGAAACAAGGTAAAATTAAACAGTGCCCTGCAGTAAACAAGGTAAAATTACACAGAGCCCTTTAGTAAACAAGGAAAAATTAATCAGTGTCCTGCAGTAAACAAGGTAAAATTAAACAGAGCCCTATAGTAAACAAGGTAAAATTAAACAGTGCTCTGCAGTAAACAAGGGAAATTAAACTGAGCCCTATAGTAAACAAGGTAAAATTAAACAGTGCCCTATAGTAAACAAGGTAAAATTAAACAGTGTCCTTTCGTAAACAAGGTAAAATTAAACAGTGCCCTGCCGTAAACAAGGTAAAATTAAACAGTGACCTGCAGTAAACAAGGTAAAATTAAACAGAGCCCTATAGTAAACAAGGTAAAATTGACCAGTGCCCTATAGTAAACAAGGTAAAATTAAACAGTGCCCTATAGTAAACAAGGTAAAATTAAACAGTGCCCTTCAGTAAACAAGGTAAAATTAAACAGTGCCCTGCAGTAAACAAGGTAAAATTAAACAGTGCCCTATAGTAAAAAAGGTAAAATTGACCAGTGCCCTATAGTAAACAAGGTAAAATTAAACAGTGCCCGAAAGTAAACAAGGTAAAATTAAACCGTGCCCTGCAGTAAACAAGGTAAAATTAAACAGTGCCCTATAGTAAACAAGGTAAAATTAAACAGTGTCCTATAGTAAACAAGGTAAAATTAAACAGTGCCCTATAGTAAACAAGGTAAAATTAAACAGTGCCCTGAGGTACACAAGGTAAAATTAAACAGTGCCCTGCAGGAAACAAGGTAAAATTAAACAGAGCCCTATAAGAAACAAGGCAAAATTAAACAGTGCCCTGAAGTAAATAAGGTAAAATTAAACAGTGCCCTGCAGTAAACAAGATAAAATTAAACAGTACCCTATAGTAATCAAGTTAAAATTAAACAGTGCCCTATAGAAACAAGGTAAAATTAAACAGTGCCCTAAAGTAAACAAGGTAAAATTAAACAGTGCCCTGCAGTAAACAAGGTAAAATTAAACAGTGCCCTGCAGTAAACAAGGTGAAATTAAACAGTACGCTATAGTAAACAAGGTAAAATTCATCAGTGGCCTGCAGTAAACAAGATACAATTAAAAAGTACCCCATGGTAAACAAGGTAAAATTAAACAGAGCCCTATAGTAAACAAGGTAAAATTAAACAGTGCCCTGCAGTAAACAAGGTAAAATTAAACAGTGCCCTATAGTAAACAAGGTAAAATTAAACAGTGTCCTATAGTAAACAAGGTAAAATTAAACAGTGCCCTATAGTAAACAAGGTAAAATTAAACAGTGCCCTGAGGTAAACAAGGTAAAATTAAACAGTGCCCTGCAGGAAACAAGGTAAAATTAAACAGAGCCCTATAGTAAACAAGGATAAATTAAACAGTGCAAAATAGTAAACAAGGTAAAATTAAACCGTGCCCTGCAGTAAACAAGGTAAAATTAAACAGTGCCCTATAGTAAACAAGGTAAAATTAAACAGTGTCCTATAGTAAACAAGGTAAAATTAAACATTGCCCTATAGTAAACAAGGTAAAATTAAACAGTGCCCTGAGGTACACAAGGTAAAATTAAACAGTGCCCTGCAGGAAACAAGGTAAAATTAAACAGAGCCCTATAAGAAACAAGGCAAAATTAAAGAGTGCCCTGAAGTAAATAAGGTAAAATTAAACAGTGCCCTGCAGTAAACAAGATAAAATTAAACAGTACCCTATAGTAATCAAGTTAAAATTAAACAGTGCCCTATAGAAACAAGGTAAAATTAAACAGTGCCCTAAAGTAAACAAGGTAAAATTAAACAGTGCCCTGCAGTAAACAAGGTAAAATTAAACAGTGCCCTGCAGTAAACAAGGTGAAATTAAACAGTACGCTATAGTAAACAAGGTAAAATTTATCAGTGGCCTGCAGTAAACAAGATACAATTAAAAAGTACCCCATGGTAAACAAGGTAAAATTAAACAGAGCCCTATAGTAAACAAGGTAAAATCAAACAGTGCCCTGCAGTAAACAAGGTAAATTAAACTGAGCCCTATAGTAAACAAGGTAAAATTAAACAGTGCCCTATAGTAAACAAGGTAAAATTAAATAGTGCCCTGCAGTAAACAAGGTAAAATTAAACAGTGCCCTGCAGTAATCAAGGGAAAATTAAACAGTGCCCTGCAGCAAACAAGGTAAAATTAAACAGTGCCCTATAATAAACAAGGTAAAATTAAACAGTGCACTATAGTAAACAAGGTAAAATTAAACAGTGCCCTGCAGTAAACAAGGTAAAATTAAACAGTGCCCTACAGTAAACAAGATAAAATTAAACAGTAGCCTATAGTAAACAAAGTAAAACTAAACAGAGCCCTATAGTAAACAAGGTAAAATTAAACAGAGCCCTATAGTAAACAAGGTAAAATTAAACAGTGCCCTGCAGTGAACAAGGTAAAATTATTCAGTGCCCGATTGTAAACAAGGTAAAATTAAACAGTGCCCTGCAGTAAACAAGGTAAAATTAAACAGTGCCCTGCAGTAAACAAGGTGAAATTAAACAGTACGCTATAGTAAACAAGGTAAAATTCATCAGTGGCCTGCAGTAAACAAGATACAATTAAAAAGTACCCCATGGTAAACAAGGTAAAATTAAACAGAGCCCTATAGTAAACAAGGTAAAATTAAACAGTGCCCTGCAGTAAACAAGGTAAAATTAAACAGTGCCCTATAGTAAACAAGGTAAAATTAAACAGTGTCCTATAGTAAACAAGGTAAAATTAAACAGTGCCCTATAGTAAACAAGGTAAAATTAAACAGTGCCCTGAGGTAAACAAGGTAAAATTAAACAGTGCCCTGCAGGAAACAAGGTAAAATTAAACAGAGCCCTATAGTAAACAAGGATAAATTAAACAGTGCAAAATAGTAAACAAGGTAAAATTAAACCGTGCCCTGCAGTAAACAAGGTTAAATTAAACAGTGCCCTATAGTAAACAAGGTAAAATTAAACAGTGTCCTATAGTAAACAAGGTAAAATTAAACATTGCCCTATAGTAAACAAGGTAAAATTAAACAGTGCCCTGAGGTACACAAGGTAAAATTAAACAGTGCCCTGCAGGAAACAAGGTAAAATTAAACAGAGCCCTATAAGAAACAAGGCAAAATTAAAGAGTGCCCTGAAGTAAATAAGGTAAAATTAAACAGTGCCCTGCAGTAAACAAGATAAAATTAAACAGTACCCTATAGTAATCAAGTTAAAATTAAACAGTGCCCTATAGAAACAAGGTAAAATTAAACAGTGCCCTAAAGTAAACAAGGTAAAATTAAACAGTGCCCTGCAGTAAACAAGGTAAAATTAAACAGTGCCCTGCAGTAAACAAGGTGAAATTAAACAGTACGCTATAGTAAACAAGGTAAAATTTATCAGTGGCCTGCAGTAAACAAGATACAATTAAAAAGTACCCCATGGTAAACAAGGTAAAATTAAACAGAGCCCTATAGTAAACAAGGTAAAATCAAACAGTGCCCTGCAGTAAACAAGGTAAATTAAACTGAGCCCTATAGTAAACAAGGTAAAATTAAACAGTGCCCTATAGTAAACAAGGTAAAATTAAATAGTGCCCTGCAGTAAACAAGGTAAAATTAAACAGTGCCCTGCAGTAATCAAGGGAAAATTAAACAGTGCCCTGCAGCAAACAAGGTAAAATTAAACAGTGCCCTATAATAAACAAGGTAAAATTAAACAGTGCACTATAGTAAACAAGGTAAAATTAAACAGTGCCCTGCAGTAAACAAGGTAAAATTAAACAGTGCCCTACAGTAAACAAGATAAAATTAAACAGTAGCCTATAGTAAACAAAGTAAAACTAAACAGAGCCCTATAGTAAACAAGGTAAAATTAAACAGAGCCCTATAGTAAACAAGGTAAAATTAAACAGTGCCCTGCAGTGAACAAGGTAAAATTATTCAGTGCCCGATTGTAAACAAGGTAAAATTAAACAGTGCCCTGCAGTAAACAAGGCAAAATTAAACAGTGCCCTGCAGTAAACAAGATAAAATTAAACAGTACCCTATAGTAAACAAGGTAAAATTATACAGTGCCCTATAGTAAACAAGGTAAAATTAAACAGGGCCCTATAGTAAACAAGGGAAATTAAACTGAGCCCTATAGTAAACAAGGTAAAATTAATAGTGCCCTTCAGTAAACAAGGTAACATTAAACAAAGCCCTAGAGTAAACAAGGTAAAATCAAACAGTGCCCTGCAGTAAACAAGATAAAATTAATCAGTGCCCTGCAGTGAACAAGGTAAAATTAAACAGAGCCCGATTGTAAACAAGGTAAAATTAACCAGTGCCCTATAGTAAACAAGGTAAAATTAAACAGTGCCCTGCAGTAAACAATGTAAAATTAAACAGTGGCCTTCAGTAAACAAGAAAAAATTAAAGAAAGCCCTATAGTAAACAAGGTAAATCAAACAGTGCCCTGCAGTAAACAAGATAAAATTAAACAGTGCCCTGCAGTGAACAAGTTAAAATTAAACAGAGCCCTATAGTAAACAAGGTAAAATTAAACAGTGCCCTGCAGTAAACAAGGAAAATTAAACTGAGCCCTATAGTAAACAAGGTAAAATTAAACAGTGCCCTATAGTAAACAAGGTAAAATTAATAGTGCCCTATAGTAAACAAGGTAAAATTAAACAGTGCCCTATAGTAAACAAGGTAAAATTAAACAGTGCCCTGCAGTAAACAAGGTAAAATTAAACAGTGCCCTATAGTAAACAAGGTAAAATTAAACAGTGTCCTGCAGTAAACAAGGTAAAATTAAACAGTGTCCTACAGTAAACAAGGTAAAATTAAACAGAGCCCTGCTGCAAACAAGGTAAAATTAAAATGTGCCCTGCAGTAAACAAGGTAAAATTAAACAGTACCCTATAGTAAACATGGTAAAATTGATCAGTGCCCTGAAGTAAAAAAGATACAATTAAACAGTAGCCTATAGTAAACAAGGTTAAATTTATCAGTGCCCTGCAGTAAACAAGATAAAATTAAACAGTACCCTATAGTAAACAAGGTAAAATTAAACAGAGCCCTATAGGAAACAAGGTAAAATCATACAGTGCCCTGTAGTAAACAAGGGAAATTAAACTGAGCCCTATAGTAAAAAAGGTAAAATTAAACAGAGCCCTATAGTAAACAAGGTAAAATTAAACAGTGTCCTTTCGTAAACAAGGTAAAATTAAACATTGCCCTGCCGTAACCAAGGTAAAATTAAACAGTGACCTGCAGTAAACAAGGTAAAATTAAACAGAGCCCTATAGTAAACAAGGTAAATTTGACCAGTGCCCTATAGTAAACAAGGTAAAATTAAACAGTGCCCTATAGTAAACAAGGTAAAATTAAACAGTGCCCGAAAGTAAACAAGGTAAAATTAAACAGTGCCCTGCAGTAAACAAGGTAAAATTAAACAGTGCCCTGCAGTAAACGAGGTAAAATTATACAGTGCCCTAGAGTACAAAAGGTAAAATTGACCAGTGCCCTATAGTAAACAAGGTAAAATTAAACAGAGCCCGGCAGTAAACAAGGTAAAATTAAACAGTGCCCGAAAGTAAACAAGGTAAAATTAAACAGTGCCCTGCAGTAAACAAGGTAAAATTAAACAGTGCACTATAGTAAACAAGGTAAAATTAAACAAAGCCCTATAGTAAACAAGGTAAAATTCAATAGTGCCCTTCAGTAAACAAGGTAAAATTAAACAAAGCCCTATAGTAAACAAGGTAAAATCAAACAGTGCCCTGCAGGAAACAAGATAAAATTAAACAGTGCCCTGCAGTGAACAAGGTAAAATTAAACAGAGCCCGATTGTAAACAAGGTAAAATTAACCAGTGCCCTATAGTAAACAAGGCAAAATTAAACAGTGCCCTTCAGTAAACAAGAAAAAATTAAAGAAAGCCCGAGAGTAAACAAGGTAAAATCAAACAGTGCCCTGCAGTAAACAAGATAAAATTAAACAGTGCCCTGCAGTGAACAAGGTAAAATTAAACAGAGCCCTATAGTAAAGAAGGTAACATTCAACAGTGCCCTGCAGTAAACAAGGGAAATTAAACTGAGCCCTATAGTAAACAAGGTAAAATTAAACAGTGCCCTATAGTAAACAAGGTAAAATTAAACAGTGCCCTATAGTAAACAAGGTAAAATTAAACAGTGCCCTATAGTAAACAAGGTAAAATTAAACAGTGCCCTGCAGTAAACAAGGTAAAATTAAACAGTGACCTATAGTAAACAAGGTAAAATTAAACAGTGTCCTACAGTAAACAAGGTAAAATTAAACAGTGTCCTACAGTAAACAAGGTAACATTAAACAGTGCCCTGCTGCAAACAAGGTAAAATTAAACTGTGCCCTGCAGTAAACAAGGTAAAATTAAACAGTACCCTATAGTAAACAAGGTAAAATTAAACAGTGCCCTATAGTAAACAAGGTAAAATTAAACAGTGCCCTGAGGTACACAAGGTAAAATTAAACAGTGCCCTGCAGGAAACAAGGTAAAATTAAACAGAGCCCTATAAGAAACAAGGCAAAATTAAACAGTGCCCTGAAGTAAATAAGGTAAAATTAAACAGTGCCCTGCAGTAAACAAGATAAAATTAAACAGTACCCTATAGTAATCAAGTTAAAATTAAACAGTGCCCTATAGAAACAAGGTAAAATTAAACAGTGCCCTAAAGTAAACAAGGTAAAATTAAACAGTGCCCTGCAGTAAACAAGGTAAAATTAAACAGTGCCCTGCAGTAAACAAGGTGAAATTAAACAGTACGCTATAGTAAACAAGGTAAAATTCATCAGTGGCCTGCAGTAAACAAGATACAATTAAAAAGTACCCCATGGTAAACAAGGTAAAATTAAACAGAGCCCTATAGTAAACAAGGTAAAAATAAACAGTGCCCTGCAGTAAACAAGGTAAAATTAAACAGTGCCCGATAGTAAACAAGGTAAAATTAAACAGTGTCCTATAGTAAACAAGGTAAAATTAAACAGTGCCCTATAGTAAACAAGGTAAAATTAAACAGTGCCCTGAGGTAAACAAGGTAAAATTAAACAGTGCCCTGCAGGAAACAAGGTAAAATTAAACAGAGCCCTATAGTAAACAAGGATAAATTAAACAGTGCAAAATAGTAAACAAGGTAAAATTAAACCGTGCCCTGCAGTAAACAAGGTAAAATTAAAAAGTGCCCTATAGTAAACAAGGTAAAATTAAACAGTGTCCTATAGTAAACAAGGTAAAATTAAACATTGCCCTATAGTAAACAAGGTAAAATTAAACAGTGCCCTGAGGTACACAAGGTAAAATTAAACAGTGCCCTGCAGGAAACAAGGTAAAATTAAACAGAGCCCTATAAGAAACAAGGCAAAATTAAAGAGTGCCCTGAAGTAAATAAGGTAAAATTAAACAGTGCCCTGCAGTAAACAAGATAAAATTAAACAGTACCCTATAGTAATCAAGTTAAAATTAAACAGTGCCCTATAGAAACAAGGTAAAATTAAACAGTGCCCTAAAGTAAACAAGGTAAAATTAAACAGTGCCCTGCAGTAAACAAGGTAAAATTAAACAGTGCCCTGCAGTAAACAAGGTGAAATTAAACAGTACGCTATAGTAAACAAGGTAAAATTTATCAGTGGCCTGCAGTAAACAAGATACAATTAAAAAGTACCCCATGGTAAACAAGGTAAAATTAAACAGAGCCCTATAGTAAACAAGGTAAAATCAAACAGTGCCCTGCAGTAAACAAGGTAAATTAAACTGAGCCCTATAGTAAACAAGGTAAAATTAAACAGTGCCCTATAGTAAACAAGGTAAAATTAAATAGTGCCCTGCAGTAAACAAGGTAAAATTAAACAGTGCCCTGCAGTAATCAAGGGAAAATTAAACAGTGCCCTGCAGCAAACAAGGTAAAATTAAACAGTGCCCTATAATAAACAAGGTAAAATTAAACAGTGCACTATAGTAAACAAGGTAAAATTAAACAGTGCCCTGCAGTAAACAAGGTAAAGTTAAACAGTGCCCTACAGTAAACAAGATAAAATTAAACAGTAGCCTATAGTAAACAAAGTAAAACTAAACAGAGCCCTATAGTAAACAAGGTAAAATTAAACAGAGCCCTATAGTAAACAAGGTAAAATTAAACAGTGCCCTGCAGTGAACAAGGTAAAATTATTCAGTGCCCGATTGTAAACAAGGTAAAATTAAACAGTGCCCTGCAGTAAACAAGGCAAAATTAAACAGTGCCCTGCAGTAAACAAGATAAAATTAAACAGTACCCTATAGAAAACAAGGTAAAATTATACAGTGCCCTATAGTAAACAAGGTAAAATTAAACAGGGCCCTATAGTAAACAAGGGAAATTAAACTGAGCCCTATAGTAAACAAGGTAAAATTAATAGTGCCCTTCAGTAAACAAGGTAACATTAAACAAAGCCCTAGAGTAAACAAGGTAAAATCAAACAGTGCCCTGCAGTAAACAAGATAAAATTAATCAGTGCCCTGCAGTGAACAAGGTAAAATTAAACAGAGCCCGATTGTAAACAAGGTAAAATTAACCAGTGCCCTATAGTAAACAAGGTAAAATTAAACAGTGCCCTGCAGTAAACAATGTAAAATTAAACAGTGCCCTTCAGTAAACAAGAAAAAATTAAAGAAAGCCCTATAGTAAACAAGGTAAATCAAACAGTGCCCTGCAGTAAACAAGATAAAATTAAACAGTGCCCTGCAGTGAACAAGTTAAAATTAAACAGAGCCCTATAGTAAACAAGGTAAAATTAAACAGTGCCCTGCAGTAAACAAGGAAAATTAAACTGAGCCCTATAGTAAACAAGGTAAAATTAAACAGTGCCCTATAGTAAACAAGGTAAAATTAATAGTGCCCTATAGTAAACAAGGTAAAATTAAACAGTGCCCTATAGTAAACAAGGTAAAATTAAACAGTGTCCTGCAGTAAACAAGGTAAAATTAAACAGTGTCCTACAGTAAACAAGGTAAAATTAAACAGAGCCCTGCTGCAAACAAGGTAAAATTAAACTGTGCCCTGCAGTAAACAAGGTAAAATTAAACAGTACCCTATAGTAAACATGGTAAAATTGATCAGTGCCCTGAAGTAAAAAAGATACAATTAAACAGTAGCCTATAGTAAACAAGGTTAAATTTAACAGTGCCCTGCAGTAAACAAGATAAAATTAAACAGTACCCTATAGTAAACAAGGTAAAATTAAACAGAGCCCTATAGGAAACAAGGTAAAATCATACAGTGCCCTGTAGTAAACAAGGGAAATTAAACTGAGCCCTATAGTAAAAAAGGTAAAATTAAACAGAGCCCTATAGTAAACAAGGTAAAATTAAACAGTGTCCTTTCGTAAACAAGGTAAAATTAAACATTGCCCTGCCGTAACCAAGGTAAAATTAAACAGTGACCTGCAGTAAACAAGGTAAAATTAAACAGAGCCCTATAGTAAACAAGGTAAATTTGACCAGTGCCCTATAGTAAACAAGGTAAAATTAAACAGTGCCCTATAGTAAACAAGGTAAAATTAAACAGTGCCCGAAAGTAAACAAGGTAAAATTAAACAGTGCCCTGCAGTAAACAAGGTAAAATTAAACAGTGCCCTGCAGTAAACGAGGTAAAATTATACAGTGCCCTAGAGTACAAAAGGTAAAATTGACCAGTGCCCTATAGTAAACAAGGTAAAATTAAACAGAGCCCGGCAGTAAACAAGGTAAAATTAAACAGTGCCCGAAAGTAAACAAGGTAAAATTAAACAGTGCCCTGCAGTAAACAAGGTAAAATTAAACAGTGCACTATAGTAAACAAGGTAAAATTAAACAAAGCCCTATAGTAAACAAGGTAAAATTCAATAGTGCCCTTCAGTAAACAAGGTAAAATTAAACAAAGCCCTATAGTAAACAAGGTAAAATCAAACAGTGCCCTGCAGGAAACAAGATAAAATTAAACAGTGCCCTGCAGTGAACAAGGTAAAATTAAACAGAGCCCGATTGTAAACAAGGTAAAATTAACCAGTGCCCTATAGTAAACAAGGCAAAATTAAACAGTGCCCTTCAGTAAACAAGAAAAAATTAAAGGAAGCCCGAGAGTAAACAAGGTAAAATCAAACAGTGCCCTGCAGTAAACAAGATAAAATTAAACAGTGCCCTGCAGTAAACAAGGTAAAATTAAACAGAGCCCTATAGTAAACAAGGTAAAATTCAACAGTGCCCTGCAGTAAACAAGGGAAATTAAACTGAGCCCTATAGTAAACAAGGTAAAATTAAACAGTGCCCTATAGTAAACAAGGTAAAATTAAACAGTGCCCTATAGTAAACAAGGTAAAATTAAACAGTGCCCTATAGTAAACAAGGTAAAATTAAACAGTGCCCTGCAGTAAACAAGGTAAAATTAAACAGTGACCTATAGTAAACAAGGTAAAATTAAACAGTGTCCTACAGTAAACAAGGTAAAATTAAACAGTGTCCTACAGTAAACAAGGTAACATTAAACTGTGCCCTGCTGCAAACAAGGTAAAATTAAACTGTGCCCTGCAGTAAACAAGGTAAAATTAAACAGTACCCTATAGTAAATAAGGTAAAATTAAACAGAGCCCTATAGTAAACAAGGTAAAATCAAACAGTGCCCTGCAGTAAACAAGGGAAATTAAACTGAGCCCTATAGTAAACAAGGTAAAATTAAACAGTGCCCTATAGTAAACAAGATAAAATTAAACAGTGCCCTGCCGTAAACAAGGTAAACTTAAACAGTGCCCTGCAGTAAACAAAGTAAAATTAAACAGAGCCCTATTGTAAACAAGGTAAAATCAAACAGTGCTCTGCAGTAAACAAGGGAAATTAAACTGAGCCCTATAGTTAACAAGGTAAAATTAAACAGTGCCCAAAAGTAAACAAGGTAAAATTAAACAGTGCCCTGCAGTAAACAAGGTAAAATTAAACAGTGCCCTATAGTAAACAAGGTAAAATTAAACAGTGCCCTGCCGTAAACAAGGTAAAATTAAACAGTGCCCTGCAGTAAACAAAGTAAAATTAAACAGAGCCCTATTGTAAACAAGGTAAAATCAAACAGTGCTCTGCAGTAAACAAGGGAAATTAAACTGAGCCCTATAGTTAACAAGGTAAAATTAAACAGTGCCCAAAAGTAAACAAGGTAAAATTAAACAGTGCCCTGCAGTAAACAAGGTAAAATTAAACAGTGCCCTATAGTAAACAAGGTAAAATTAAACAGTGCCCTACAGTTAACAAGTTAAAATTAAACAGTGCTCCATAGTAAACAAGGTAAAATTAAACAGTGCCCTGCAGTAAACAAGGTAAAATTAAACAGTGCCCTATAGTAAACAAGGTAAAATTAAACAGTGTCCTACAGTAAACAAGGTAAAATTAAACAGTGCACTTCAGTAAACAAGGTAAAATTAAACAGTGCCCTGCAGTAAACAAGGTAAAATTGAACAGTGCCCTGCAGTAAACAAGGTAAAATTAAACAGTACCCTATAGTAAACAAGGTAAAATTGATCAGTGCCCTGAAGTAAACAAGATAAAATTAAACAGTGCCCTGTAGTAAACAAGGTAAAATTAAACAGTGCCCTGCAGTAAACAAGGTAAAATTAAACAGTACCCTATAGTAAACAAGGTAAAATTAAACAGTGCCCTATAGTAAACAAGGTAAAATTTATCAGTGCCCTGCAGTAAACAAGGTAAAATTAAACAGTGCCCTATAGTAAACAAGGTAAAATTAAACAGTGCCCTGCAGTAAACAAGGTAAAATTAAACAGTGCCCTATAGTAAACAAGGTAAAATTAAACAGTGCCCTGCAGTAAACAAGGTAAAATTAAACAGTGCCCTGCAGTAAACAAGGTAAAATTAAACAGTGCCCTATAGTAAACAAGGTAAAATTAAACAGTGCCCTGCAGTAAACAAGGTAAAATTAAACAGTGCCCTATAGTAAAAAAAGGTAAAATTAAACAGTGTCCTGCAGTAAACAAGGTAAAATTAAACAGTGCCCAATAGTAAATAAGGTAAAATTAAACAGTGCCCTGCATTAAACAAGGTAAAATTAAACAGTGCCCTGCAGTAAACAAGGTAAAATTGATCAGTGCCCTGAAGTAAACAAGATAAAATTAAACAGTACCCTATAGTAAACAAGGTAAAATTAAACAGTTCCCTGCTGCAAACAAGGTAAAATTAAACTGTGCCCTGCATTAAACAAGGTAAAATTAAACAGTGCCCTGCAGTAAACAAGGTAAAATTGATCAGTGCCCTGAAGTAAACAAGATAAAATTAAACAGTACCCTATAGTAAACAAGGTAAAATTTATCAGTGCCTTGCAGTAAACAAGATAAAATTAAACAGTACCCTATAGTAAACAAGGTAAAATTAAACAGAGCCCTATAGTAAACAAGGTAAAATCAAACTGCCCTGCAGTGAACAAGGTAAAATTAAACAGTGCACTATAGTACACAAGGTAAAATTAAACAAAGCCCTACAGTAAACAAGGTAAAATTTAATAGTGCCCTTCAGTAAACAAGGTAAAATTAAAGAAAGCTCTATAGTAAACAAGGTAAAATCAAACAGTGCCCTGCAGTAAACAAGATAAAATTAAACAGTGCCCTGCAGTGAACAAGGTAAAATTAAACAGTGCCCTATAGTAAACAAGGTAAAATTAAACAGTGCCCTGCAGTAAACAAGGTAAAATTAAACAGAGCCCTTCAGTAAACAAGGAAAAATTAAAGAAAGCCCTATAGTAAACAAGGTAAAATTAAACAGTGCCCTGCAGTGCACAAGGTAAAATTAAACAGAGCCCGATTGTAAACAAGGTAAAATTAACCAGTGCCCTGCAGTAAACAAGGTAAAATTAAACAGTGCCCTATAGTAAACAAGGTAAAATTAAACAGTGCCCTCTAGTAAACAAGGTAAAATTAAACGGTGCCCTGCAGTAAACAAGGTAAAATTAAACAGTGCCCTATAGTAAACAAGGTAAAATTAAACAGTGTCCTTTCGTAAACAAGGTAAAATTAAACAGTGCCCTGCCGTAAACAAGGTAAAATTAAACAGTGACCTGCAGTAAACAAGGTAAAATTAAACAGAGCCCTATAGTAAAAAAGGTCAATTTGACCAGTGCCCTATAGTAAACAAGGTAAAATTAAACAGTGCCCTAAAGTAAACAAGGTAAAATTAAACAGTGCCCTGCAGTAAACAAGGTAAAATTAAACAGTGCCCTGCAGTAAACAAGGTAAAATTAAACAGTGCCCTGCAGTGAACAAGGTAAAATTAAACAGAGCCCTATAGTAAACAAGGTAAAATTAAACAGTGCCCTGCAGTAAACAAGGAAAATTAAACTGAGCCCTATAGTAAACAAGGTAAAATTAAACAGTGCCCTATAGTAAACAAGGTAAAATTAATAGTGCCCTATAGTAAACAAGGTAAAATTAAACAGTGCCCTATAGTAAACAAGGTAAAATTAAACAGTGCCCTGCAGTAAACAAGGTAAAATTAAACAGTGCCCTATAGTAAACAAGGTAAAATTAAACAGTGTCCTGCAGTAAACAAGGTAAAATTAAACAGTGTCCTACAGTAAACAAGGTAAAATTAAACAGAGCCCTGCTGCAAACAAGGTAAAATTAAACTGTGCCCTGCAGTAAACAAGGTAAAATTAAACAGTACCCTATAGTAAACATGGTAAAATTGATCAGTGCCCTGAAGTAAAAAAGATACAATTAAACAGTAGCCTATAGTAAACAAGGTTAAATTTATCAGTGCCCTGCAGTAAACAAGATAAAATTAAACAGTACCCTATCGTAAACAAGGTAAAATTAAACAGAGCCCTATAGGAAACAAGGTAAAATCATACAGTGCCCTGTAGTAAACAAGGGAAATTAAACTGAGCCCTATAGTAAAAAAGGTAAAATTAAACAGTGCCCTATAGTAAACAAGGTAAAATTAAACAGTGTCCTTTCGTAAACAAGGTAAAATTAAACATTCCCGAAAGTAAACAAGGTAAAATTAAACAGTGCCCTGCAGTAAACAAGGTAAAATTAAACAGTGCCCTGCAGTAAACGAGGTAAAATTATACAGTGCCCTAGAGTACAAAAGGTAAAATTGACCAGTGCCCTATAGTAAACAAGGTAAAATTAAACAGAGCCCGGCAGTAAACAAGGTAAAATTAAACAGTGCCCGAAAGTAAACAAGGTAAAATTAAACAGTGCCCTGCAGTAAACAAGGTAAAATTAAACAGTGCACTATAGTAAACAAGGTAAAATTAAACAAAGCCCTATAGTAAACAAGGTAAAATACAATAGTGCCCTTCAGTAAACAAGGTAAAATTAAACAAAGCCCTATAGTAAACAAGGTAAAATCAAACAGTGCCCTGCAGGAAACAAGATAAAATTAAACAGTGCCCTGCAGTGAACAAGGTAAAATTAAACAGAGCCCGATTGTAAACAAGGTAAAATTAACCAGTGCCCTATAGTAAACAAGGCAAAATTAAACAGTGCCCTTCAGTAAACAAGAAAAAATTAAAGAAAGCCCGAGAGTAAACAAGGTAAAATCAAACAGTGCCCTGCAGTAAACAAGATAAAATTAAACAGTGCCCTGCAGTGAACAAGGTAAAATTAAACAGAGCCCTATAGTAAACAAGGTAAAATTCAACAGTGCCCTGCAGTAAACAAGGGAAATTAAACTGAGCCCTATAGTAAACAAGGTAAAATTAAACAGTGCCCTATAGTAAACAAGGTAAAATTAAACAGTGCCCTATAGTAAACAAGGTAAAATTAAACAGTGCCCTATAGTAAACAAGGTAAAATTAAACAGTGCCCTGCAGTAAACAAGGTAAAATTAAACAGTGACCTATAGTAAACAAGGTAAAATTAAACAGTGTCCTACAGTAAACAAGGTAAAATTAAACAGTGTCCTACAGTAAACAAGGTAACATTAAACAGTGCCCTGCTGCAAACAAGGTAAAATTAAACTGTGCCCTGCAGTAAACAAGGTAAAATTAAACAGTACCCTATAGTAAATAAGGTAAAATTAAACAGAGCCCTATAGTAAACAAGGTAAAATCAAACAGTGCCCTGCAGTAAACAAGGGAAATTAAACTGAGCCCTATAGTAAACAAGGTAAAATTAAACAGTGCCCTATAGTAAACAAGATAAAATTAAACAGTGCCCTGCCGTAAACAAGGTAAACTTAAACAGTGCCCTGCAGTAAACAAAGTAAAATTAAACAGAGCCCTATTGTAAACAAGGTAAAATCAAACAGTGCTCTGCAGTAAACAAGGGAAATTAAACTGAGCCCTATAGTTAACAAGGTAAAATTAAACAGTGCCCAAAAGTAAACAAGGTAAAATTAAACAGTGCCCTGCAGTAAACAAGGTAAAATTAAACAGTGCCCTATAGTAAACAAGGTAAAATTAAACAGTGCCCTGCCGTAAACAAGGTAAAATTAAACAGTGCCCTGCAGTAAACAAAGTAAAATTAAACAGAGCCCTATTGTAAACAAGGTAAAATCAAACAGTGCTCTGCAGTAAACAAGGGAAATTAAACTGAGCCCTATAGTTAACAAGGTAAAATTAAACAGTGCCCAAAAGTAAACAAGGTAAAATTAAACAGTGCCCTGCAGTAAACAAGGTAAAATTAAACAGTGCCCTATAGTAAACAAGGTAAAATTAAACAGTGCCCTATAGTTAACAAGTTAAAATTAAACAGTGCCCCATAGTAAACAAGGTAAAATTAAACAGTGCCCTGCAGTAAACAAGGTAAAATTAAACAGTGCCCTATAGTAAACAAGGTAAAATTAAACAGTGTCCTACAGTAAACAAGGTAAAATTAAACAGTGCCCAATAGTAAATAAGGTAAAATTAAACAGTGCCCTGCATTAAACAAGGTAAAATTAAACAGTGCCCTGCAGTAAACAAGGTAAAATTGATCAGTGCCCTATAGTAAACAAGGTAAAATTAAACAGTGTCCTACAGTAAACAAGGTAAAATTAAACAGTGCACTTCAGTAAACAAGGTAAAATTAAACAGTGCCCTGTAGTAAACAAGGTAAAATTAAACAGTGCCCTGCAGTAAACAAGGTAAAATTAAACAGTACCCTATAGTAAACAAGGTAAAATTAAACAGTGCCCTATAGTAAACAAGGTAAAATTTATCAGTGCCCTGCAGTAAACAAGGTAAAATTAAACAGTGCCCTATAGTAAACAAGGTAAAATTAAACAGTGCCCTGCAGTAAACAAGGTAAAATTAAACAGTGCCCTATAGTAAACAAGGTAAAATTAAACAGTGCCCTGCAGTAAACAAGGTAAAATTAAACAGTGCCCTGCAGTAAACAAGGTAAAATTAAACAGTGCCCTATAGTAAACAAGGTAAAATTAAACAGTGCCCTGCAGTAAACAAGGTAAAATTAAACAGTGCCCTATAGTAAAAAAAGGTAAAATTAAACAGTGTCCTGCAGTAAACAAGGTAAAATTAAACAGTGCCCAATAGTAAACAAGGTAAAATTAAACAGTGCCCTGCATTAAACAAGGTAAAATTAAACAGTGCCCTGCAGTAAACAAGGTAAAATTGATCAGTGCCCTGAAGTAAACAAGATAAAATTAAACAGTACCCTATAGTAAACAAGGTAAAATTAAACAGTTCCCTGCTGCAAACAAGGTAAAATTAAACTGTGCCCTGCATTAAACAAGGTAAAATTAAACAGTGCCCTGCAGTAAACAAGGTAAAATTGATCAGTGCCCTGAAGTAAACAAGATAAAATTAAACAGTACCCTATAGTAAACAAGGTAAAATTTATCAGTGCCCTGCAGTAAACAAGATAAAATTAAACAGTACCCTATAGTAAACAAGGTAAAATTAAACAGAGCCCTATAGTAAACAAGGTAAAATCAAACTGCCCTGCAGTGAACAAGGTAAAATTAAACAGTGCACTATAGTACACAAGGTAAAATTAAACAAAGCCCTACAGTAAACAAGGTAAAATTTAATAGTGCCCTTCAGTAAACAAGGTAAAATTAAAGAAAGCTCTATAGTAAACAAGGTAAAATCAAACAGTGCCCTGCAGTAAACAAGATAAAATTAAACAGTGCCCTGCAGTGAACAAGGTAAAATTAAACAGTGCCCTATAGTAAACAAGGTAAAATTAAACAGTGCCCTGCAGTAAACAAGGTAAAATTAAACAGAGCCCTTCAGTAAACAAGGAAAAATTAAAGAAAGCCCTATAGTAAACAAGGTAAAATTAAACAGTGCCCTGCAGTGCACAAGGTAAAATTAAACAGAGCCCAATTGTAAACAAGGTAAAATTAACCAGTGCCCTGCAGTAAACAAGGTAAAATTAAACAGTGCCCTATAGTAAACAAGGTAAAATTAAACAGTGCCCTCTAGTAAACAAGGTAAAATTAAACGGTGCCCTGCAGTAAACAAGGTAAAACTAAACAGTGCCCTATAGTAAACAAGGTAAAATTAAACAGTGTCCTTTCGTAAACAAGGTAAAATTAAACAGTGCCCTGCCGTAAACAAGGTAAAATTAAACAGTGACCTGCAGTAAACAAGGTAAAATTAAACAGAGCCCTATAGTAAAAAAGGTCAATTTGACCAGTGCCCTATAGTAAACAAGGTAAAATTAAACAGTGCCCTAAAGTAAACAAGGTAAAATTAAACAGTGCCCTGCAGTAAACAAGGTAAAATTAAACAGTGCCCTGCAGTAAACAAGGTAAAATTAAACAGTGCCCTATAGTAAAAAAGGTAAAATTGACCAGTGCCCGGCAGTAAACAAGGTAAAATTAAACAGTGCCGAAAGTAAACAAGGTAAAATTAAACAGTGTCCTTTCGTAAACAAGGTAAAATTAAAAGGTGCCCTGCCGTAAACAAGGTAAAATTCAACAGTGACCTGCAGTAAACAAGGTAAAATTAAACAAAGCCCTATAGTAAACAAGGTAAAATTTAATAGTGCCCTTCAGTACACAAGGTAAAATTAAACAAAGCCCTATAGTAAACAAGGTAAAATCAAACAGTGCCCTGCAGGAAACAAGATAAAATTAAACAGTGCCCTGCAATGAACAAGGTAAAATTAAACAGAGCCCGATTGTAAACAAGGTAAAATTAACCAGTGCCCTATAGTAAACAAGGTAAAATTAAACAGTGCCCTGCAGTAAACAAGGCAAAATTAAACAGTGCCCTTCAGTAAACAAGAAAAAATTAAAGAAAGCCCGAGAGTAAACAAGGTAAAAGCAAACAGTGCCCTGCAGTAAACAAGATAAAATTAAACAGTGCCCTGCAGTGAACAAGGTAAAATTAAACAGAGCCCTATAGTAAACAAGGTAAAATTCAACAGTGCCCTGCAGTAAACAAGGGAAATTAAACTGAGCCCTATAGTAAACAAGGTAAAATTAAACAGTGCCCTATAGTAAACAAGGTAAAATTAAACAGTGTCCTATAGTAAACAAGGTAAAATTAAAAAGTGCCCTATAGTAAACAAGGTAAAATTAAACAGTGCCCTGCAGTAAACAAGGTAAAATTAAACAGTGACCTATAGTAAACAAGGTAAAATTAAACAGTGTCCTATAGTAAACAAGGTAAAATTAAACAGTGCCCTATAGTAAACAAGGTAAAATTAAACAGTGCCCTGCTGCAAACAAGGTAAAATTAAACTGTGCCCTGCAGTAAACAAGGTAAAATTAAACAGTACCCTATAGTAAACAAGGTAAAATTTATCAGTGCCCTGCAGTAAACAAGTTAAAATTAAACAGTACCCTATAGTAAACAAGGTAAAATTAAACAGAGCCCTATAGTAAACAAGGTAAAATCAAACAGTGCCCTGCAGTAAACAAGGGAAATTAAACTGAGCCCTATAGTAAACAAGGTAAAATTAGACAGTGCCCTATAGTAAACAAGGTAAAATTAAACAGTGTCCTATAGTAAACAAGGGAAATTAAACTGAGCCCTATAGTAAACAAGGTAAAATTAAACAGTGCCCTGCAGTAAACAAGGTAAAATTGAACTGCGCCCTATAGTTAACAAAGTAAAATTAAACAGAGCCCTACAGTAAACAAGGTAAAATTAAACAGTGTCCAATAGTAAACAAGGTAAAATTAAACAGTGCCCTGCAGTAAACAAGGTAAAATTAAGCAGTGCCCTGCAGTAAACAAGGTAAAATTAAACAGTGCCCAGCAGTAAACAAGGTAAAATTAAACAGGGCCCTGCAGTAAACAAGGTAAAATTAAACAGTGCCCAGCAGTAAACAAGGTAAAATTAAACAGTGCCCTATAGTAAACGAGGTAAAATCAAACAGTGCCCTGCAGTAAACAAGATAAAATTAAACTGTGCCCTGCAGTGAACAAGGTAAAATTAAACAGAGCCCTATAGTAAACAAGGTAAAATTAAACAGTGTCCTGCAGTAAACAAGGTAAAATTAAACAGTGCCCTGCAGTAAACAAGGTAAAATTAAACAGTGCCCTGCCGTAAACAAGGTAAAATTAAACAGTGACCTGCAGTAAACAAGGTAAAATTAAACAAAGCCCTATAGTAAACAAGGTAAAATTTAATAGTGCCCTTCAGTAAACAAGGTAAAATTAAACAAAGCCCTATCGTAAACAAGGTAAAATTAAACAGTGCCCTGCAGTGAACAAGGTAAAATTAAACAGAGCCCGATTGTAAACAAGGTAAAATTAACCAGTGCCCTATAGTAAACAAGGTAAAATTAAACAGTGCCCTGCAGTAAACAAGGCAAAATTAAACAGTGCCCTTCAGTAAACAAGAAAAAATTAAAGAAAGCCCGAGAGTAAACAAGGTAAAATTAAACAGTGCCCTGCAGTAAACAAGGTAAAATTAAACAGTGTCCAATAGTAAACAAGGTAAAATTAAACAGTGCCCTGCAGTCAACAAGGTAAAATTATACAGTGCCCAGCAGTAAACAAGGTAAAATTAAACAGGGCCCTGCAGTAAACAAGGTAAAATTAAACAGTGCCCAGCAGTAAACAAGGTAAAATTAAACAGTGCCCTGCAGTAAACAAGATAAAATTAAACTGTGCCCTGCAGTGAACAAGGTAAAATTAAACAGAGCCCTATAGTAAACAAGTTAAATTAAACAGTGCCCTGCAGTAAACACGGTAAAATTAAACAGTGCCCTATAGTAAACAAAGTAAAATTAATCAAAGCCCTATAGTAAACAAGGTAAAATTAAACAGTGCCCTGCAGTAAACAAGGTAAAATTAAACAGTACCCTATAGTAAACAAGGTAAAATCAAAGAGAGCCATGCAGTAAACAAGGTAAAATTGAACAGTGCCCTATAGTAAACAAAGTAAAATTAAACAGTGCCCTGCAGTAAACAAGGTAAAATTAAACAGTGCCCTGCAGTAAACAAGGTAAAATTAAATAGTTCCCTATAGTTAACAAAGTAAAATTAAACAGTGCCCTGCAGTAAACAAGGTAAAATTAAACAGTGCCCTGCAGTAAACAAGGTAAAATTGAAGAAAGCCCTGTAGTAAACAAGGTAAAATTAAACAGTGCCCTGCAGTAAACAAGATAAAATTAAACAGTGCCCTGCAGTGAACAAGGTAAAATTAAACTGTGCCCTGCAGTAAACAGGGTAAAATTAAACAGAGCCCGATTGTAAACAAGGTAAAATTAAACAGTGCCCTGCCGTAAACAAGGTAAAATTAACAGTGCCCTATAGTAAACAAGGTAAAATTAAACTGTGCCCTGCAGTAAACAAGGTAAAATTAAACAGTGCCCTGCAGTAAACAAGGTAAAATTGAAGAAAGCCCTGTAGTAAACAAGGTAAAATTAAACAGAGCCCTATAATAAACAAGGTAAAATCAAACAGTGCCCTACAGTAAACAAGGGAAATTAAACTGAGCCCTATAGTAAACAAGGTAAAATTAAACAGTGCCCTATAGTAAACAAGGTAAAATTAAGCAGTACCCTATAGTAAACAAGGTAAAATTCATCAGTGCCCTGCAGCAAACAAGATAAAATTAAACAGTAGACTATAGTAAACAAAGTGAAATTAAACAGAGCCCTATAGTAAACAAGGTAAAATCAAACAAAGCCCTGCAGTAAACAAGGTAAAATTAATCAGAGCCCTATAGGAAACAAGGTAAAATCAAACAAAGCCCTGCAGTAAACAAGGTAAAATTAAACAGTGCCCTGCAGTAAACAAGGTAAAATTAAACAGTGCCCTGCAGTAAAGAATGTAAAATTAAACAGTGCCCTATAGTAAACAAGGTAAAATTAAACAGAGCCCGATTGTAAACAAGGTAAAATTAAACAGGGCCCTGCAGTAAACAAGGTAAAATTAAACAGTGCCCAGCAGTAAACAAGGTAAAATTAAACAGTGCCCTGCAGTAAACAAGGTAAAATTAAACAGTGCCCAGCAGTAAACAAGGTAAAATTAAACAGTGCCCTATAGTAAACAAGGTAAAATCAAACAGCGCCCTGCAGTAAACAAGATAAAATTAAACAGTGCCCTGCAGTGAACAAGGTAAAATTAAACAGAGCCCTATAGTAAACAAGGTAAAATTAAACAGTGCCCTGCAGTAAACAAGGTAAAATTAAACAGAGCCCTATAGTAAACGAGGTAAAATTAAACAGTGCCCTGCAGTAAAGAAGGTAAATTTAATCAAAGCCCTATAGTAAACAAGGTAAAATTAAACAGTGCCCTGCAGTAAACAAGGTAAAATTGAACAGTGCCCTGTAGTAAACAAGGTAAAATTAATCAAAGCCCTATAGTAAACAAGGTAAAATTAAACAGTGCCCTGCAGTAAACAAGGTAAAATTGAACAGCGCCCGAAAGTTAACAAAGTAAAATTAAACAGTGTCCTATATTAAACAAGGTAAAATGAAACAGTGCCCTATAGTAAACAAGGTAAAATTAAACAGTGCCCTGCAGTAAACAAGGTAAAATTGAACAGCGCCGTATAGTTAACAAAGTAAAATTAAACAGTGTCCTATAGTAAACAAGGTAAAATGAAACAGTGCTCTATAGTAAACAAGGTAAAATTAACCAGTGCCATATAGTAAACAAGATAAAATTAAACAGTGCCCTGCAGTAAACAAGGTAAAATTGAACAGTGCCCTATAGTAATTAAGGGAAAATTAAACAGTGCCCTGCAGTAAACAAGGTAAAATTGAACAGCGCCCGAAAGTTAACAAAGTAAAATTAAACAGTGTCCTATATTAAACAAGGTAAAATGAAACAGTGCCCTATAGTAAACAAGGTAAAATTAAACAGTGCCCTGTAGTAAACAAGGTAAAATTAAACAGAGCCCTATAATAAACAAGGTAAAATCAAACAGTGCCCTACAGTAAACAAGGGAAATTAAACTGAGCCCTATAGTAAACAAGGTAAAATTAAACAGTGCCCTATAGTAAACAAGGTAAAATTAAGCAGTACCCTATAGTAAACAAGGTAAAATTCATCAGTGCCCTGCAGCAAACAAGATAAAATTAAACAGTAGACTATAGTAAACAAAGTGAAATTAAACAGAGCCCTATAGTAAACAAGGTAAAATCAAACAAAGCCCTGCAGTAAACAAGGTAAAATTAATCAGAGCCCTATAGGAAACAAGGTAAAATCAAACAAAGCCCTGCAGTAAACAAGGTAAAATTAAACAGTGCCCTGCAGTAAACAAGGTAAAATTAAACAGTGCCCTGCAGTAAAGAATGTAAAATTAAACAGTGCCCTATAGTAAACAAGGTAAAATTAAACAGAGCCCGATTGTAAACAAGGTAAAATTAAACAGGGCCCTGCAGTAAACAAGGTAAAATTAAACAGTGCCCAGCAGTAAACAAGGTAAAATTAAACAGTGCCCTGCAGTAAACAAGGTAAAATTAAACAGTGCCCAGCAGTAAACAAGGTAAAATTAAACAGTGCCCTATAGTAAACAAGGTAAAATCAAACAGCGCCCTGCAGTAAACAAGATAAAATTAAACAGTGCCCTGCAGTGAACAAGGTAAAATTAAACAGAGCCCTATAGTAAACAAGGTAAAATTAAACAGTGCCCTGCAGTAAACAAGGTAAAATTAAACAGAGCCCTATAGTAAACGAGGTAAAATTAAACAGTGCCCTGCAGTAAAGAAGGTAAATTTAATCAAAGCCCTATAGTAAACAAGGTAAAATTAAACAGTGCCCTGCAGTAAACAAGGTAAAATTGAACAGTGCCCTGTAGTAAACAAGGTAAAATTAATCAAAGCCCTATAGTAAACAAGGTAAAATTAAACAGTGCCCTGCAGTAAACAAGGTAAAATTGAACAGCGCCCGAAAGTTAACAAAGTAAAATTAAACAGTGTCCTATATTAAACAAGGTAAAATGAAACAGTGCCCTATAGTAAACAAGGTAAAATTAAACAGTGCCCTGCAGTAAACAAGGTAAAATTGAACAGCGCCGTATAGTTAACAAAGTAAAATTAAACAGTGTCCTATAGTAAACAAGGTAAAATGAAACAGTGCTCTATAGTAAACAAGGTAAAATTAACCAGTGCCATATAGTAAACAAGATAAAATTAAACAGTGCCCTGCAGTAAACAAGGTAAAATTGAACAGTGCCCTATAGTAATTAAGGGAAAATTAAACAGTGCCCTGCAGTAAACAAGATAAAATTAAACAGAGCCCGACAGTAAACAAGGTAAAATTAAACAGTGTCCAATAGTAAACAAGGTAAAATTAAACAGTGCCCTGCAGTAAACAAGGTAAAATTAAGCAGTGCCCTGCAGTAAACAAGGTAAAATTAAACAGTGCCCAGCAGTCAACAAGGTAAAATTAAACCGTGCCCTACAGTAAAAAAGGTAAAATTAAACAGTGCCCTGCAGTAAACGAGGTAAAATTAAAGAAAGCCCTGAAGTAAACAAGGTAAATCAAACAGTGCACTGCAGTAAACAAGATAAAATTAAACAGTGCCCTGCAGTGAACAAGGTAAAATTAAACAGAGCCCTATAATAAACTCGGTAAAATCAAACAGTGCCCTACAGTAAACAAGGGAAATTAAACTGAGCCCTATAGGAAACAAGGTAAAATTAAACAGAGCCCGATTGTAAACAAGGTAAAATTAAACAGTGCCCTGCAGTAAACAAGTTAAAATTAAACAGTGCCCTGCAGTAAACAAGATAAAATTAAACAGTACCCTGTAGTAAACAAGGTAAAATTAAACAGAGCCCTATAATAAACTCGGTAAAATCAAACAGTGCCCTACAGTAAACAAGGGAAATTAAACTGAGCCCTATAGGAAACAAGGTAAAATTAAACAGTGTCCGATTGTAAACAAGGTCAAATTAAACAGGGCCCTGCAGTAAACAAGGTAAAATTAAACAGTGCTCAGCAGTAAACAAGGTAAAATTAAACAGTGCCTTATAGTAAACGAGGTAAAATCAAACAGTGCCCTGCAGTAAACAAGATAAAATTAAACAGTGCCCTGCAGTGAACAAGGTAAAATTAAACAGAGTGCTATAGTAAACAAGGTAAAATTAAACAGTGCCCTGCAGTAAACAGCGTAAAATTAAACAGTGCCCTATAGTAAACAAAGTAAAATTAATCAAAGCCCTATAGTAAACAAGGTAAGATTAAACAGTGCCCTATAGTAAACAAGGTAAAATTAAACAGAGCCCTATAGTAAACAAGGTAAAATCAAACAGAGCCCTGCAGTAAACAAGGTAAAATTGAACAGTGCCCTATAGTTAACAAAGTAAAATTAAACAGTGCCCTGCAGTAAACAAGGTAAAATTAAACAGTGCCCTGCAGTAAACAAGGTAAAATTAAAGAAAGCCCTGTAGTAAACAAGGTAAAATCAAACAGTGCCCTGCAGTAAACAAGGTAAAATTAAAGAAAGCCCTGTAGTAAACAAGGTAAAATCAAACAGTGCCCTGCAGTAAACAAGATAAAATTAAACAGTGCCCTGCAGTGAACAAGGTAAAATTAAACAGAGCCCGATTGTAAACAAGGTAAAATTAAACAGTGCCCTGAAGTAAACAAGGTAAAATTAAACAGTGCCCTGCAGTAAACAAGATAAAATTAAACAGTGCCCTGCAGTGAACAAGGTAAAATTAAACAGTGTCCTCTAGTAAACAAGGTAAAATTAAACAGTACCCTATAGTAAACAAGGTAAAATTAAACAGAGCCCTATAATAAACAAGGTAAAATCAAACAGTGCCCTGCAGTAAGCAAGGGAAATTAAACTGAGCCCTATAGTAAACAAGGTAAAATTAAACAGTGTCCTATAGTAAACAAGGTAAAATTAAACAGTGCCCTGCAGTAAACAATGTAAAATTAAACAGTGAGCTATAGTAAAAAAGGTAAAATCAAACAGTGTCCTATAGTAAACAAGGTAAAATGAAACAGTGCCCTATAGTAAACAAGGTAAAATTAAACAGTGCCCTGCAGTAAACAAGGTAAAATTAAACAGGGCCCTGCTGTAAACAAGGTAAAATTAAACAGTGTCCTATAGTAAACAAGGTAAAATTAAACAGTGCCCTATAGTAAACAAGGTAAAATTAAACAGTGCCCTGCAGTAAACAAGGTAAAATTAAACAGGGCCCTGCAGTAAACAAGGTAAAATTAAACAGTGCCCTGCAGTAAACAAGGTAAAATTAAACAGGGCCCTGCAGTAAACAAGGTAAAATCAAACAGTGCCCTGCAGTAAACAAGGTAAAATTAAACTGAGCCCTATAGTAAACAAGGTAAAATCAAACAGTGTCCTATAGTAAACAAGGTAAAATTAAACAGTGTCCTATAGTAAACAAGGTAAAATTAAACAGTGCCCTGCAGTAAACAAGGTAAAATTAAACAGTGCCCAGCAGTTAACAAGGTAAAATTAAACAGTGCACAGCAGTAAACAAGGTAAAATTAAACAGTGCCCTGCAGTAAACAAGGTAAAATTAAACAGAGCCCTATAGTAAACAAGGTAAAATTAAACAGTGCCCTCCAGTAAACAAGGTAAAATTAACCAGTGCCCAGCAGTAAACAAGGTAAAATTAAACAGTGCCCTGCAGTAAACAAGGTAAAATTAAACAGTGCCCTGCAGTAAACAAGGTAAAATTAAACAGTGCCCTATAGTAAACAACATAAAATTAAACAGTGCCCTGCAGTAAACAAGGGAAAATTAAACAGTGTCCTATAGTAAACAAGGTAAAATTAAACAGTGCCCTGCAGTAAACAAGGTAAAATTAAACAGTGCCCTGCAGTAAACAAGGTAAAATTAAACAGTGCCCTGCAGTAAACAAGGTAAAATTAAACAGTGCCCAGCAGTAAACAAGGTAAAATTAAACAGTGCCCTGCAGTAAACAAGGTAAAATTAAACAGTGCACTGCAGTAAACAAGGTAAAATTAAACAGTGCCCTGCAGTAAACAAGGTAAAATTAAACAGTGCCCGATTGTAAACAAGGTAAAATTAAACAGTGCCCTGCAGTAAACAAGGTAAAATTAAACAGTGCCCTGCAGTAAACAAGGTAAAATTAAACAGTACCCTATAGTAAACAAGGTAATATTATAAAGAGCCCTATAGTAAACAAGGTAAAATTGACCAGTGCCATATCGTAAACAAGGTGAAATTAAACAGTGCCCTATAGTAAACAAGGTAAAATCAAACAGTGTCCTATAGTAAACAAGGCAAAATGAAACAGTGCCCTATAGTAAACAAGGTAAAATTAAACAGTGCCCTGCAGTAAACAACATAAAATTAAACAGTGCCCTGCAGTAAACAAGGTAAAATTAAACAGTGTCCTATAGTAAACAAGGTAAAATTAAACAGTGCCCAGCAGTAAACAAGGTAAAATTAAACAGTGCCCAGCAGTAAACAAGGTAAAATTAAACAGTGCCCTGCAGTAAACAAGGTAAAATAAAACAGTGCCCAGCAGTAAACAAGGTAAAATTAAACAGTGCCCAGCAGTAAACAAGGTAAAATTAAACAGGACCCTATAGTAAACAACGTAAAATTAAACAGTGCCCTGCAGTAAACAAGGTAAAATTAAACAGTGCCCAGCAGTAAACAAGGTAAAATTAAACAGTGCCCTGCAGTAAACAAGGTAAAATTAAACAGTGCCCTGCAGTAAACAAGGTAAAATTAAACAGTGCCCGATAGTAAACAACATAAAATTAAACAGTGCCCTGCAGTAAACAAGGGAAAATTAAACAGTGTCCTATAGTAAACAAGGTAAAATTAAACAGTGCCCTGCAGTAAACAACATAAAATTAAACGGTGCCCTGCAGTAAACAAGGTAAAATTAAACAGTGTCCTCTAGTAAACAAGGTAAAATTAAACAGTGCCCTGCAGTAAACAAGATAAAATTAAACAGTGCCCAGCAGTGAACAAGGTAAAATTAAACAGTGCCCAGCAGTAAACAAGGTAAATTTAAACAGTGCCCTGCAGTAAACAAGGTAAAATTAAACAGAGCCCTATAGTAAACAAGGTAAATTTAAACAGTGCCCTGCAGTAAACAAGGTAAAATTAAACAGTGCCCAGCAGTAAACAAGGTAAAATTAAACAGTGCCCTGCAGTAAACAAGGTAAAATTAAACAGTGCCCTATAGTAAACAACATAAAATTAAACAGTGCCCTGCAGTAAACAAGGGAAAATTAAACAGTGTCCTATAGTAAACAAGGTAAAATTAAACAGTGCCCTGCAGTAAACAAGGTAAAATTAAACAGTGCCCTGCAGTAAACAAGGTAAAATTAAACAGTGCCCAGCAGTAAACAAGGTAAAATTAAACAGTGCCCTGCTGTAAACAAGGTAAAATTAAACAGTGCCCTGCAGTAAACAAGGTAAAATTAAAGAAAGCCCTGTAGTAAACAAGGTAAAATCAAACAGTGCCCTGCAGTAAACAAGATAAAATTAAACAGTGCCCTGTAGTGAACAAGGTAAAATTAAACAGAGCCCGATTGTAAACAAGGTAAAATTAAACAGTGCCCTGCAGTAAACAAGGTAAAATTAAACAGTGCCCTGCAGTAAACAAGGTAAAATTAAATAGTACCCTATAGTAAACAAGGTAATATTATAAAGAGCCCTATAGTAAACAAGGTAAAATTGACCAGTGCCATAGAGTAAACAAGGTGAAATTAAACAGTGCCCTATTGTAAACAAGGTAAAATTAAACAGTGCCCTGCAGTAAACAAGGTAAAATTAAACAGTGCTCTGCAGTAAACAAGGTAAAATTAAACAGTGCCCTGCAGTAAACAAGGTAAAATTAAACAGTGCTCTGCAGTAAACAAGGTAAAATTAAACAGTGCCCAGCAGTAAACAAGGTAAAATTAGACAGTGCCCTATAGTAAACAAGGTAAAATTAAACAGTGCCCTGTAGTAAACAAGGTAAAATCAAACAGTGCCCTGCAGTAAACAACATAAAATTAAACAGTACCCTGCAGTAAACAAGGTAAAATTAAACAGTGCCCTGCAGTAAACAAGGTAAAATTAAACAGTGCCCTGCAGTGAACAAGGTAAAATTAAACAGAGCCCGATTGTAAACAAGGTAAAATTAAACAGTGCCCTGCAGTAAACAAGGTAAAATTAAACAGTACCCTATAGTAAACAAGGTAAAATTAAACAGTGCTCTATAGTAAACAAAGTAAAATTAATCAAAGCTCTATAGTAAACAAGGTAAAATTAAACAGTGCCCTGCAGTACACAAGGTAAAATTAAACAGAGCCCGATTGTAAACAAGGTAAAATTAAACAGAGCCCTGCAGCAAACAAGGTAAAATTAAACAGTGCCCTTCAGTAAAGAAGGTAAAATTAAGCAGTACCCTATAGTAAACAAGGTAAAATTCATCAGTGCCCTGCAGCAAACAAGATAAAATTAAACAGTAGACTATAGAAAACAAAGTAAAATTAAACACAGCCCTATAGTAAACAAGGTAAAATCAAACAAAGCCCTGCAGTAAACAAGGTAAAATTGAACAGAGCCCGATAGTAAACAAGGTAAAATTAAACAGTGCCCTATAGTAAACAAGGTAAAATTATACAGTGCCCTGCAGTAAACAAGGTAAAATTAAAGAGTGCCCTGCCGTAATCAAGGTAAAATTAAACAGTGCCCTATAGTAAACAAGGTAAAATTAAACAGTGCCCTGCAGTAAACAAGGTAAAATTAAACAGTGTCCTGCAGTAAACAAGGTAAAATTAAACAGGGTCCTGCAGTAAACAAGGTAAAATTAAACAGGGTCCTGCAGTAAACAAGGTAAAATTAAACAGGGTCCTGCAGTAAACAAGGTAAAATTAAACAGTGCCCAGCAGTAAACAAGGTAAAATTAAACAGGGTCCTGCAGTAAACAAGGTAAAATTAAACAGTGCCCAGCAGTAAACAAGGTAAAATTAAACAGTGCCCTATAGTAAACAAGGTAAAATCAAACAGTGCCCTGCAGTAAACAAGGTAAAATTAAACAGTGTCCTGCAGTAAACAAGGTAAAATTAAACAGGGTCCTGCAGTAAACAAGGTAAAATTAAACAGGGTCCTGCAGTAAACAAGGTAAAATTAAACAGGGTCCTGCAGTAAACAAGGTAAAATTAAACAGTGCCCAGCAGTAAACAAGGTAAAATTAAACAGGGTCCTGCAGTAAACAAGGTAAAATTAAACAGTGCCCAGCAGTAAACAAGGTAAAATTAAACAGTGCCCTATAGTAAACAAGGTAAAATCAAACAGTGCCCTGCAGTAAACAAGATAAAATTAAACAGTGCCCTGCAGTGAACAAGGTAAAATTAAACAGTGCCCTGCAGTGAACAAGGTAAAATTAAACAGAGCCCGATTGTAAACAAGGTAAAATTAAACAGTGGTCTGCAGTAAACAAGGTAAAATTAAATAGTACCCTATAGTAAACAATGTAAAATTAAACAGTGCTCTATAGTAAACAAAGTAAAATTAATCAAAGCTCTATAGTAAACAAGGTAAAATTAAACAGTGCCCTGCAGTAAACAAGGTAAAATTAAACAGTGCCCAGCAGCAAACAAGGTAAAATTAAACAGTGCCCTGCAGCAAACAAGGTAAAATTAAACAGTGCCCTGCAGTAAAGAAGGTAAAATTAAGCAGTACCCTATAGTAAACAAGGTAAAATTCATCAGTGCCCTGCAGCAAACAAGATAAAATTAAACAGTAGACTATAGTAAACAAAGTAAAATTAAACAGAGCCCGATTGTAAACAAGGTAAAATTAAACAGAGCCCTGCAGTAAACAAGGTAAAATTAAACAGTGCCCTGCAGCAAACAAGGTAAAATTAAACAGTGCCCTGCAGCAAACAAGGTAAAATTAAACAGTGCCCTGCAGTAAAGAAGGTAAAATTAAGCAGTACCCTATAGTAAACAAGGTAAAATTCATCAGTGCCCTGCAGCAAACAAGATAAAATTAAACAGTAGACTATAGTAAACAAAGTAAAATTAAACAGAGCCCTATAGTAAACAAGGTAAAATCAAACAAAGCCCTGCAGTAAACAAGGTAAAATTGAACAGAGCCCGATACTAAACAAGGTAAAATTAAACAGTGCCCTGCAGTAAACAAGGTAAAATTAAACAGTGCCCTATAGTAAAGTAGGTAAAATTAAACAGTGCCCTGCAGTAAACAAGGTAAAATTAAACAGTGCCCTGCCGTAATCAAGGTAAAATTAAACAGTGCCCTATAGTAAACAAGGTAAAATTAAACAGTGCCCTGCAGTAAACAAGGTAAAATTAAACAGTGTCCTATAGTAAAGTAGGTAAAATTAAACAGTGCCCTGCAGTAAACAAGGTAAAATTAAACAGGGTCCTGCAGTAAACAAGGTAAAATTAAACAGTGCCCAGCAGTAAACAAGGTAAAATTAAACAGTGCCCTATAGTAAACAAGGTAAAATCAAACAGTGCCCTGCAGTAAACAAGATAAAATTAAACAGTGCCCTGCAGTAAACAAGGTAAAATTAAACAGTGCCCTGCAGTAAACAAGGTAAAATTAAACAGTGCCCTATAGTAAAGTAGGTAAAATTAAACAGTGCCCTGCAGTAAACAAGGTAAAATTAAACAGTGCCCTGCCGTAATCAAGGTAAAATTAAACAGTGCCCTATAGTAAACAAGGTAAAATTAACCAGTGCCCTGCAGTAAACAAGGAAAAATTAAACAGAGCCCTATAGTAAACAAGGTCAAATTAAACAGTGCCCTATAGTAAACAAGGTAAAATTATACAGTGCCCTGCAGTAAACAAGGTAAAATTAAACAGTGCCCTGCCGTAATCAAGGTAAAATTAAACAGTGCCCTGCAGTAAACAAGATAAAATTAAACAGTACCCTATAGTAAACAAGGTAAAATTAAACAGAGCCCTATAGTAAACAAGGTAAAATCAAACAGAGCCCTGCAGTAAACAAGATAAAATTAAACAGTACCCTATAGTAAACAAGGTAAAATCAAACAGTGCCCTGCAGTAAACAAGGTAAAATTATACAGTGCCCTGCAGTAAACAAGGTAAAATTAAACAGTGCCCTGCCGTAATCAAGGTAAAATTAAACAGTGCCCTGCAGTAAACAAGATAAAATTAAACAGTACCCTATAGTAAACAAGGTAAAATCAAACAGAGCCCTATAGTAAACAAGGTAAAATCAAACAGAGCCCTGCAGTAAACATGGTAAAATTAAACAGTGCGCTGTCGTAAACAAGGTAAAATTAAACAGAGCCCTATAGTAAACAAGGTAAAATTAAACAGTGCCCTGCAGTGAACAAGGTAAAATTATTGCAGTGCCCGATTGTAAACAAGGTAAAATTAAACAGTGCCCTGCAGTAAACAAGGCAAAATTAAACAGTGCCCTGTAGTAAACAAGGTAAAATTAAACAGTGCCTTGAAGTAAACAAGATGAAATTAAACAGTACCCTATAGTAAACAAGGTAAAATTTATCAGTGGTCTGCAGTAAACAAGATAAAATTAAACAGTACCCTGTAGTAAACAAGGTAAAATTAATCAGAGCCCTATAAAAAACAAGGTAAAATCAAACAGTGCCTTGCAGTAAACAAGGGAAATTATACTGAGCCCTATAGTAAACAAGGTAAAATTAAACAGTGTCCTATAGTACACAAGGTAAAATTAAACAGTGCCCTGCAGTAAACAAGGTAAAATTAAACAGTGACCAGCAGTAAACAAGGTAAAATTAAACAGTACCCTATAGTAAACAAGGTAAAATTAAACAGTGCCCTATAGTAAACAAGGTAAAATTAAACAGTGCCCTATAGTAATCAAGGTAAAATTAAACAGTGCCCTGCAGTAAACAAGGTAAAATTAAACAGTGCCCTATAGTAAACAAAGTAAAATTAATCAAAGCTCTATAGTAAACAAGGTAAAATTAAACAGTGCCCTGCAGTAAACAAGGTAAAATTAAACAGTGCCCTGCAGTAAAGAAGGCAAAATTTAGCAGTACCCTATAGTGAACAAGGTAAAATTAAACACTGCCCTGCAGCAAACAAGGTAAAATTAAACAGTGCCCTGCAGTAAAGAAGGCAAAATTAAGCAGTACCCTTTAGTAAACAAGGTAAAATTAAACAGTGCCCTATAGTAAACAAGGTAAAATTAAACAGTGCCCTATAGAAACAAGGTAAAATTAAACAGTGCCCTGCAGTAAACAAGGTAAAATTAAACAGTGCACTATAGTAAACAAGGTAAAATTAAACAGTGCCCTGCAGTAAACAAGGTAAAATTAAACAGAGCCCTATAGTAAACAAGGTAAAATTAAACAGTGCCCTTTAGTAAACAAGGTAAAAGTAAACAAAGCCCTGCAGCAATCAAGAAAGAATTAAACAGTGCCCTATAGTAAGCAAGGTAAAATTAAACAGTGCCCTGCAGTAAACAAGATAAAATTAAACAGTGCCCTATAGAAACAAGGTAAAATTAAACAGTGCCCTGCAGTAAACAAGGTAAAATGAAACAGTGCACTATAGTAAACAAGGGAAAATTAAACAGTGCCCTGCAGTAAACAAGGTAAAATTAAACAGTGCCCTGCAGTAAACAAGGTAAAATTAAACAGTGCACTATAGTAAACAAGGTAAAATTAAACAGTGCCCTGCAGTAAACAAGGAAAAATTAAAGAGAGCCCTATAGTAAACAAGGTAAAATTAAACAGAGCCCTGCAGTAAACAAGGTAAAATTAAACAGTGCCCTGCAGTAAACAAGGTAAAATTAAACAGTGCCCTTTAGTAAACAAAGTAAAATTAAACAAAGCCCTGCAGCAAACAAGATAAAATTAAACAGTGCCCGATAGTAACCAAGGTAAAATTAAACAGTGCCCTGCAGTAAACAAGATAAAATTAAACAGTGCCCTATAGTAAACAAGGTAAAATTAAACAGTGCCCTGAAGTAAACAAGATAAAATTAAACAGTACCCAATAGTAAACAAGGTAAAATTAAACAGTGCCCTGCAGTAAACAAGATAAAATTAAACAGTGCCCTATAGTAAAAAACGTAAAATTAAACAGTAGCCTGAAGTAAACAAGATAAAATTAAACAGTACCCTATAGTAAACAAGGTAAAATTTATCAGTGCCCTGCAGTAAACAAGATAAAATTAAACAGTACCCTGTAGTAAACAAGGTAAAATTAAACAGAGCCCTGCAGTAAACAAGGGAAATTAAACTGAGCCCTATAGTAAACAAGGTAAAATCAAACAGAGCCATGCAGTAAACAAGGTAAAATTGAACAGTGCCCGATAGCTAACAAAGTAAAATTAAACAGTGTCCGATAGTAAACAAGGTAAAATGAAACAGTGCCCTATAGTAAACAAGGTAAAATTAAACAGTGCCCTGCAGTAAACAAGGTGAAATTAAACAGTGTCCTGCAGTAAACAAGGTAAAATTGAACAGTGCCCTATAGCAATCAAGGGAAAATTAAACAGTGCCCTGCAGTAAACAAGGTAAAATTAACCAGTGCCCTGCAGTAAACAAGGGAAAATTAAACAGTGCCCTGCAGTAAAGAAGGCAAAATTTAGCAGTACCCTATAGTAAACAAGGTAAAATTAAACAGTGCCCTATAGTAAACAAGGTAAAATTAAACAGTGCCCTGCAGTAAACAAGATAAAATTAAACAGTACTCTATAGTAAACAAGGTAAAATTAAACAGAGCCCGATAGTAAACAAGGTAAAATTAAACAGTGCCCTATAGAAACAAGGTAACATTAAACAGTGCCCTGCAGTAAACAAGGTAAAATTAAATAGTGCACTATTGTAAACAAGGTAGAATTAAACAGAGCACTGCAGAAAACAAGGTAAAATTAAACAGTGCCCTGCAGTAAAGAAGGCAAAATTAAGCAGTACCCTTTAGTAAACAAGGTAAAATTAAACTGTGCCCTATAGTAAACAAGGTAAAATTAAACAGTGCCCTGCAGCAAACAAGATAAAATTAAACAGTACCCTATAGTAAAAAAGGTAAAATGAAACAGAGCCCGATAGTAAACAAGGTAAAATTAAACAGTGCCCTAGAGAAACAAGGTAAAATTAAACAGTGCCCTGCAGTAAACAAGGTAAAATTAAACAGTGCACTATAGTAAACAAGGGAAAATTAAACAGTGCCCTGCAGTAAACAAGGTATAAATAAACAGTGCCCCGCAGTAAACAAGGTAAAATTAAACAGTGCACTATAGTAAACAAGGTAAAATTAAACAGTGCCCTGCAGTAAACATGGTAAAATTAAACAGAGCCCTATAGTAAACAAGGTAAAATTAAACAGTGCCCTTTAGTAAACAAGGTAAAAGTAAACAAAGCCCTGCAGCAAACAAGAAAAAATTAAACAGTGCCCTATAGTAAGCAAGGTAAAATTAAACAGTGCCCTGCAGTAAACAAGATAAAATTAAACAGTGCCCTGCAGTAAAGAAGGCAAAATTTAGCAGTGCACTATAGTAAACAAGGTAAAATTAAACAGTGCCCTGCAGTAAACAAGGTAAAATTAAACAGAGCCCTGCAGTAAAGAAGGCAAAATTTAGCAGTACCCGATAGTAAACAAGGTAAATTAAACACTGCCCTGCAGCAAACAAGGTAAAATTAAACAGTGCCCTGCAGTAAAGAATGCAAAATTAAGCAGTACCCTTTAGTAAACAAGGTAAAATTAAACAGTGCCCTATAGTAAACAAGGTAAAATTAAACAGTGCCCTATAGAAACAAGGTAAAATTAAACAGTGCCCTGCAGTAAACAAGGTAAAATTAAACAGTGCACTATAGTAAACAAGGGAAAATTAAACAGTGCCCTGCAGTAAACAAGGTATAAATAAACAGTGCCCTGCAGTAAACAAGGTAAAATTAAACAGTGCACTATAGTAAACAAGGTAAAATTAAACAGTGCCCTGCAGTAAACAAGGTAAAATTAAACAGAGCCCTATAGTAAACAAGGTAAAATTAAACAGTGCCCTTTAGTAAACAAGGTAAAAGTAAACAAAGCCCTGCAGCAAACAAGAAAAAATTAAACAGTGCCCTATAGTAAGCAAGGTAAAATTAAACAGTGCCCTGCAGTAAACAAGATAAAATTAAACAGTGCCCTATAGAAACAAGGTAAAATTAAACAGTGCCCTGCAGTAAACAAGGTAAAATTAAACAGTGCACTATAGTAAACAAGGGAAAATTAAACAGTGCCCTGCAGTAAACAAGGTAAAATTAAACAGTGCCCTGCAGTAAACAAGGTAAAATTAAACAGTGCACTATAGTAAACAAGGTAAAATTAAACAGTGCCCTGCAGTAAACAAGGAAAAATTAAAGAGAGCCCTATAGTAAACAAGGTAAAATTAAACAGAGCCCTGCAGTAAACAAGGTAAAATTAAACAGTGCCCTGCAGTAAACAAGGTAAAATTAAACAGTGCCCTTTAGTAAACAAAGTAAAATTAAACAAAGCCCTGCAGCAAACAAGATAAAATTAAACAGTGCCCGATAGTAAGCAAGGTAAAATTAAACAGTGCCCTGCAGTAAACAAGATAAAATTAAACAGTGCCCTATAGTAAACAAGGTAAAATTAAACAGTGCCCTGAAGTAAACAAGATAAAATTAAACAGTACCCAATAGTAAACAAGGTAAAATTAAACAGTGCCCTGCAGTAAACAAGATAAAATTAAACAGTGCCCTATAGTAAAAAAGGTAAAATTAAACAGTACCCTGAAGTAAACAAGATAAAATTAAACAGTACCCTATAGTAAACAAGGTAAAATTTATCAGTGCCCTGCAGTAAACAAGATAAAATTAAACAGTACCCTGTAGTAAACAAGGTAAAATTAAACAGAGCCCTGCAGTAAACAAGGTAAAATTAAACAGAGCCCTGCAGTAAACAAGGGAAATTAAACTGAGCCCTATAGTAAACAAGGTAAAATCAAACAGAGCCATGCAGTAAACAAGGTAAAATTGAACAGTGCCCGATAGTTAACAAAGTAAAATTAAACAGTGTCCGATAGTAAACAAGGTAAAATTAAACAGTGCCCTGTAGTAAACAAGGTAAAATTAAACAGAGCCCTGCAGTAAACAAGGGAAATTAAACTGAGCCCTATAGTAAACAAGGTAAAATCAAACAGAGCCATGCAGTAAACAAGGTAAAATTGAACAGTGCCCGATAGTTAACAAAGTAAAATTAAACAGTGTCCGATAGTAAACAAGGTAAAATGAAACAGTGCCCTATAGTAAACAAGGTAAAATTAAACAGTGCCCTGCAGTAAACAAGGTGAAATTAAACAGTGCCCTGCAGTAAACAAGGTAAAATTGAACAGTGCCCAAGAGCAATCAAGGGAAAATTAAACAGTGCCCTGCAGTAAACAAGGTAAAATTAACCAGTGCCCTGCAGTAAACAAGGTAAAATTAAACAGTGCCCTGCAGTAAAGAAGGCAAAATTTAGCAGTACCCTATAGTAAACAAGGTAAAATTAAACAGTGCCCTATAGTAAACAAGGTAAAATTAAACAGTGCCCTGCAGTAAACAAGATAAAATTAAACAGTACTCTATAGTAAACAAGGTAAAATTAAACAGAGCCCGATAGTAAACAAGGTAAAATTAAACAGTGCCCTATAGAAACAAGGTAACATTAAACAGTGCCCTGCAGTAAACAAGGTAAAATTAAACAGTGCACTATTGTAAACAAGGTAGAATTAAACAGAGCACTGCAGCAAACAAGGTAAAATTAAACAGTGCCCTGCAGTAAAGAAGGCAAAATTAAGCAGTACCCTTTAGTAAACAAGGTAAAATTAAACAGTGCCCTATAGTAAACAAGGTAAAATTAAACAGTGCCCTGCAGCAAACAAGATAAAATTAAACAGTACCCTATAGTAAACAAGGTAAAATGAAACAGAGCCCGATAGTAAACAAGGTAAAATTAAACAGTGCCCTAGAGAAACAAGGTAAAATTAAACAGTGCCCTGCAGTAAACAAGGTAAAATTAAACAGTGCACTATAATAAACAAGGGAAAATTAAACAGTGCCCTGCAGTAAACAAGGTATAAATAAACAGTGCCCCGCAGTAAACAAGGTAAAATTAAACAGTGCACTATAGTAAACAAGGTAAAATTAAACAGTGCCCTGCAGTAAACATGGTAAAATTAAACAGAGCCCTATAGTAAACAAGGTAAAATTAAACAGTGCCCTTTAGTAAACAAGGTAAAAGTAAACAAAGCCCTGCAGCAAACAAGAAAAAATTAAACAGTGCCCTATAGTAAGCAAGGTAAAATTAAACAGTGCCCTGCAGTAAACAAGATAAAATTAAACAGTGCCCTGCAGTAAAGAAGGCAAAATGTAGCAGTACCCTATAGTAAACAAGGTAAAATTAAACAGTGCCCTATAGTAAACAAGGTAAAATTAAACAGTGCCCTGCAGTAAACAAGATAAAATTAAACAGTACCCTATAGTAAACAAGGTAAAATTAAACAGAGCCCGATAGTAAACAAGGTAAAATTAAACAGTGCCCTATAGAAACAAGGTAAAATTAAACAGTGCCCTGCAGTAAAGAAGGCAAAATTTAGCAGTACCCTATAGTAAACAAGGTAAAATTAAACAGTGCCCTATAGTAAACAAGGTAAAATTAAACAGTGCCCTGCAGTAAACAAGATAAAATTAAACAGTACCCTATAGTAAACAAGGTAAAATTAAACAGAGCCCGATAGTAAACAAGGTAAAATTAAACAGTGCCCAATAGAAACAAGGTAAAATTAAACAGTGCCCTGCAGTAAACAAGGTAAAATTAAACAGTGCACTATTGTAAACAAGGTAGAACTAAACAGAGCCCTGCAGCAAACAAGGTAAAATTAAACAGTGCCCTGCAGTAAAGAAGGCAAAATTAAGCAGTACCCTTTAGTAAACAAGGTAAAATTAAACAGTGCCCTATAGTAAACAAGGTAAAAATAAACAGTGCCCTGCAGTAAACAAGATAAAATTAAACAGTACCCTATAGTAAACAAGGTAAAATTAAACAGAGCCCGATAGTAAACAAGGTAAAATTAAACAGTGCCCGATAGAAACAAGGTAAAATTAAACAGTGTCCTGCAGTAAACAAGGTAAAATTAAACAGTGCCCTGCAGTAAACAAGGTAAAATTAAACAGTGCCCTGCAGTAAACAAGGTAAAATTAAACAGTGCCCTATAGTAAACAAGGTAAAATTAAACAGTGCCCTGCAGTAAACAAGGTAAAATTAAACAGTGCCCTATAGTAAACAAGGTAAAATTAAACAGTGCCCTATAGTAAACAAGGTAAAATTAAACAGTGCCCTGCAGTAAACAAGGTAAAATTAAACAGTGCCCTGCAGTAAACAAGGTAAAATTAAACAGTGCCCTATAGTAAACAAGGGAAAATTAAACAGTGCCCTGCAGTAAACAAGGTAAAATTAAACAGTGCCCTGCAGTAAACAAGGTAAAATTAAGCAGTGTACTATAGTAAACAAGGTAAAATTAAACAGTGCCCTGCAGTAAACAAGGAAAAATTAAAGAGAGCCCTATAGTAAACAAGGTAAAATTAAACAGTGCCCTGCAGTAAACAAGGTAAAATTAAACAGTGCCCTGCAGTAAACAAGGTAAAATTAAACAGTGCCCTATAGTAAACAAGGTAAAATTAAACAGTGTCCTACAGTAAACAAGGTAAAATTAAACAAAGCCCTGCAGCAAACAAGATAAAATTAAACAGTGCCCTATAGTAAACAAGGTAAAATTAAACAGTGCCCGATAGTAAGCAAGGTAAAATTAAACAGTGCCCTGCAGTAAACAAGATAAAATTAAACAGTGCCCGATAGTAAACAAGGTAAAATTAAACAGTGCCCTGAAGTAAACAAGATAAAATTAAACAGTACCCAATAGTAAACAAGGTAAAATTAAACAGTGCCCTGCAGTAAACAAGATAAAATTAAACAGTGCCCTATAGTAAAAAAGGTAAAATTAAACAGTACCCTGAAGTAAACAAGATAAAATTAAACAGTACCCTATAGTAAACAAGGTAAAATTTATCAGTGCCCTGCAGTAAACAAGATCACATTAAACAGTACCCTGTAGTAAACAAGGTAAAATTAAACAGAGCCCTGCAGTAAACAAGGGAAATTAAACTGAGCCCTATAGTAAACAAGGTAAAATCAAACAGAGCCATGCAGTAAACAAGGTAAAATTGAACAGTGCCCGATAGTTAACAAAGTAAAATTAAACAGTGTCCGATAGTAAACAAGTTAAAATGAAACAGTGCCCTATAGTAAACAAGGTAAAATTAAACAGTGCCCTGCAGTAAACAAGGTAAAATTAAACAGTGCCCTGCAGTAAACAAGGTAAAATTGAACAGTGCCCTATAGTAATCAAGGGAAAATTAAACAGTGCCCTGCAGTAAACAAGGTAAAATTGAACAGTGCCCGATAGTTAACAAAGTAAAATTAAACAGTGTCCGATAGTAAACAAGGTAAAATGAAACAGTGCCCTATAGTAAACAAGGTAAAATTAAACAGTGCCCTGCAGTAAACAAGGTTAAATTAAACAGTGCCCTGCAGTAAACAAGGTAAAATTAAACAGTGCCCTATAGTAAACAAGGTAAAATTAAACAGTGTCCTACAGTAAACAAGGTAAAATTAAACAAAGCCCTGCAGCAAACAAGATAAAATTAAACAGTCCCCTATAGTAAACAAGGTAAAATTGATCAGTGCCCTGAAGTAAACAAGATAAAATCAAACAGCGCCCTGCAGTGAACAAGGAAAAATTAAACAGAGCCCTATAGTAAACAAGGTAAAATTAAACAGTGCCCTATAGTAAACAAGGTAAAATTATACAGTGCCCTGCCGTAATCAAGGTAAAATTAAACAGTGCCCTATAGTAAACAAGGTAAAATTAAACAGTGCCCTGCAGTAAACAAGGTAAAATTAAACAGTACCCTAGAGTAAACAAGGTAAAATTCATCAGTGCCCTGCAGTAAACAAGATAAAATTAAACAGTAGCCTATAGTAAACAAAGTAATATTAAACAGAGCCCGATAGTAAACAAGGTAAAATCAAACAGAGCCCTGCAGTAAACAAGGAAAAATTAAACAGAGCCCTATAGTAAACAAGGTCAAATTAAACAGTGCCCTATAGTAAACAAGGTAAAATTATACAGTGCCCTGCAGTAAACAAGGTAAAATTAAACAGTGCCCTGCCGTAATCAAGGTAAAATTAAACAGTGCCCTGCAGTAAACAAGATAAAATTAAACAGTACCCTATAGTAAACAAGGTAAAATTAAACAGAGCCCTATAGTAAACAAGGTAAAATCAAACAGAGCCCTGCAGTAAACAAGGTAAAATTGAACAGTGCGCTGTCGTAAACAAGGTAAAATTAAACAGAGCCCTATAGTAAACAAGGTAAAATTAAACAGTGCCCTGCAGTGAACAAGGTAAAATTATTGCAGTGCCCGATTGTAAACAAGGTAAAATTAAACAGTGCCCTGCAGTAAACAAGGCAAAATTAAACAGTGCCCTGTAGTAAACAAGGTAAAATTAAACAGTGCCTTGAAGTAAACAAGATGAAATTAAACAGTACCCTATAGTAAACAAGGTAAAATTTATCAGTGCCCTGCAGTAAACAAGATAAAATTAAACAGTACCCTGTAGTAAACAAGGTAAAATTAATCAAAGCCCTATAAAAAACAAGGTAAAATCAAACAGTGCCTTGCAGTAAACAAGGGAAATTATACTGAGCCCTATAGTAAACAAGGTAAAATTAAACAGTGTCCTATAGTACACAAGGTAAAATTAAACAGTGCCCTGCAGTAAACAAGGTAAAATTAAACAGTGACCAGCAGTAAACAAGGTAAAATTAAACAGTACCCTATAGTAAACAAGGTAAAATTAAACAGTGCCCTATAGTAAACAAGGTAAAATTAAACAGTGCCCTATAGTAATCAAGGTAAAATTAAACAGTGCCCTGCAGTAAACAAGGTAAAATTAAACAGTGCCCTATAGTAAACAAAGTAAAATTAATCAAAGCTCTATAGTAAACAAGGTAAAATTAAACAGTGCCCTGCAGTAAACAAGGTAAAATTAAACAGTGCCCTGCAGTAAAGAAGGCAAAATTTAGCAGTACCCTATAGTAAACAAGGTAAAATTAAACACTGCCCTGCAGCAAACAAGGTAAAATTAAACAGTGCCCTGCAGTAAAGAAGGCAAAATTAAGCAGTACCCTTTAGTAAACAAGGTAAAATTAAACAGTGCCCTATAGTAAACAAGGTAAAATTAAACAGTGCCCTATAGAAACAAGGTAAAATTAAACAGTGCCCTGCAGTAAACAAGGTAAAATTAAACAGTGCACTATAGTAAACAAGGGAAAATTAAACAGTGCCCTGCAGTAAACAAGGTATAAATAAACAGTGCCCTGCAGTAAACAAGGTAAAATTAAACAGTGCACTATAGTAAACAAGGTAAAATTAAACAGTGCCCTGCAGTAAACAAGGTAAAATTAAAGAGAGCCCTATAGTAAACAAGGTAAAATTAAACAGTGCCCTTTAGTAAACAAGGTAAAAGTAAACAAAGCCCTGCAGCAAACAAGAAAAAATTAAACAGTGCCCTATAGTAAGCAAGGTAAAATTAAACAGTGCCCTGCAGTAAACAAGATAAAATTAAACAGTGCCCTATAGAAACAAGGTAAAATTAAACAGTGCCCTGCAGTAAACAAGGTAAAATTAAACAGTGCACTATAGTAAACAAGGGAAAATTAAACAGTGCCCTGCAGTAAACAAGGTAAAATTAAACAGTGCCCTGCAGTAAACAAGGTAAAATTAAACAGTGCACTATAGTAAACAAGGTAAAATTAAACAGTGCCCTGCAGTAAACAAGGAAAAATTAAAGAGAGCCCTATAGTAAACAAGGTAAAATTAAACAGAGCCCTGCAGTAAACAAGGTAAAATTAAACAGTGCCCTGCAGTAAACAAGGTAAAATTAAACAGTGCCCTTTAGTAAACAAGGTAAAATTAAACAAAGCCCTGCAGCAAACAAGATAAAATTAAACAGTGCCCGATAGTAAGCAAGGTAAAATTAAACAGTGCCCTGCAGTAAACAAGATAAAATTAAACAGTGCCCTATAGTAAACAAGGTAAAATTAAACAGTGCCCTGAAGTAAACAAGATAAAATTAAACAGTACCCAATAGTAAACAAGGTAAAATTAAACAGTGCCCTGCAGTAAACAAGATAAAATTAAACAGTGCCCTATAGTAAAAAAGGTAAAATTAAACAGTACCCTGAAGTAAACAAGATAAAATTAAACAGTACCCTATAGTAAACAAGGTAAAATTTATCAGTGCCCTGCAGTAAACAAGATAAAATTAAACAGTACCCTGTAGTAAACAAGGTAAAATTAAACAGAGCCCTGCAGTAAACAAGGGAAATTAAACTGAGCCCTATAGTAAACAAGGTAAAATCAAACAGAGCCATGCAGTAAACAAGGTAAAATTGAACAGTGCCCGATAGTTAACAAAGTAAAATTAAACAGTGTCCGATAGTAAACAAGGTAAAATGAAACAGTGCCCTATAGTAAACAAGGTAAAATTAAACAGTGCCCTGCAGTAAACAAGGTGAAATTAAACAGTGCCCTGCAGTAAACAAGGTAAAATTGAACAGTGCCCGATAGCAATCAAGGGAAAATTAAACAGTGCCCTGCAGTAAACAAGGTAAAATTAAACAGTGCCCTGCAGTAAACAAGGTAAAATTAACCAGTGCCCTGCAGTAAACAAGGTAAAATTAAACAGTGCCCTGCAGTAAAGAAGGCAAAATTTAGCAGTACCCTATAGTAAACAAGGTAAAATTAAACAGTGCCCTATAGTAAACAAGGTAAAATTAAACAGTGCCCTGAAGTAAACAAGATAAAATTAAACAGTACTCTATAGTAAACAAGGTAAAATTAAACAGAGCCCGATAGTAAACAAGGTAAAATTAAACAGTGCCCTATAGAAACAAGGTAACATTAAACAGTGCCCTGCAGTAAACAAGGTAAAATTAAACAATGCACTATTGTAAACAAGGTAGAATTAAACAGAGCACTGCAGCAAACAAGGTAAAATTAAACAGTGCCCTGCAGTAAAGAAGGCAAAATTAAGCAGTACCCTTTAGTAAACAAGGTAAAATTAAACAGTGCCCTATAGTAAACAAGGTAAAATTAAACAGTGCCCTGCAGCAAACAAGATAAAATTAAACAGTGCCCTATAGTAAACAAGGTAAAATGAAACAGAGCCCGATAGTAAACAAGGTAAAATTAAACAGTGCCCTAGAGAAACAAGGTAAAATTAAACAGTGCCCTGCAGTAAACAAGGTAAAATTAAACAGTGCACTATAGTAAACAAGGGAAAATTAAACAGTGCCCTGCAGTAAACAAGGTATAAATAAACAGTGCCCCGCAGTAAACAAGGTAAAATTAAACAGTGCACTATAGTAAACAAGGTAAAATTAAACATTGCCCTGCAGTAAACATGGTAAAATTAAACAGAGCCCTATAGTAAACAAGGTAAAATTAAACAGTGCCCTTTAGTAAACAAGGTAAAAGTAAACAAAGCCCTGCAGCAAACAAGAAAAAATTAAACAGTGCCCTATAGTAAGCAAGGTAAAATTAAACAGTGCCCTGCAGTAAACAAGATAAAATTAAACAGTGCCCTGCAGTAAAGAAGGCAAAATTTAGCAGTACCCTATAGTAAACAAGGTAAAATTAAACAGTGCCCTATAGTAAACAAGATAAAATTAAACAGTGCCCTGCAGTAAACAAGATAAAATTAAACAGTACCCTATAGTAAACAAGGTAAAATTAAACAGAGCCCGATAGTAAACAAGGTAAAATTAAACAGTGCCCTATAGAAACAAGGTAAAATTAAACAGTGCCCTGCAGTAAAGAAGGCAAAATTTAGCAGTACCCTATAGTAAACAAGGTAAAATTAAAATGTGCCCTATAGTAAACAAGGTAAAATTAAACAGTGCCCTGCAGTAAACAAGATAAAATTAAACAGTACCCTATAGTAAACAAGGTAAAATTAAACAGAGCCCGATAGTAAACAAGGTAAAATTAAACAGTGCCCTATAGAAACAAGGTAAAATTAAACAGTGCCCTGCAGTAAACAAGGTAAAATTAAACAGTGCACTATTGTAAACAAGGTAGAATTAAACAGAGCCCTGCAGCAAACAAGGTAAAATTAAACAGTGCCCTGCAGTAAAGAAGGCAAAATTAAGCAGTACCCTTTAGTAAACAAGGTAAAATTAAACAGTGCCCTATAGTAAACAAGGTAAAAATAAACAGTGCCCTGCAGTAAACAAGATAAAATTAAACAGTACCCTATAGTAAACAAGGTAAAATTAAACAGAGCCCGATAGTAAACAAGGTAAAATTAAACAGTGCCCGATAGAAACAAGGTAAAATTAAACAGTGTCCTGCAGTAAACAAGGTAAAATTAAACAGTGCCCTGCAGTAAACAAGGTAAAATTAAACAGTGCCCTGCAGTAAACAAGGTAAAATTAAACAGTGCCCTATAGTAAACAAGGTAAAATTAAACAGTGCCCTGCAGTAAACAAGGTAAAATTAAACAGTGCCCTATAGTAAACAAGGTAAAATTAAACAGTGCCCTATAGTAAACAAGGTAAAATTAAACAGTGCCCTGCAGTAAACAAGGTAAAATTAAACAGTGCCCTGCAGTAAACAAGGTAAAATTAAACAGTGCCCTATAGTAAACAAGGGAAAATTAAACAGTGCCCTGCAGTAAACAAGGTAAAATTAAACAGTGCCCTGCAGTAAACAAGGTAAAATTAAACAGTGCACTATAGTAAACAAGGTAAAATTAAACAGTGCCCTGCAGTAAACAAGGAAAAATTAAAGAGAGCCCTATAGTAAACAAGGTAAAATTAAACAGTGCCCTGCAGTAAACAAGGTAAAATTAAACAGTGCCCTGCAGTAAACAAGGTAAAATTAAACAGTGCCCTATAGTAAACAAGGTAAAATTAAACAGTGTCCTACAGTAAACAAGGTAAAATTAAACAAAGCCCTGCAGCAAACAAGATAAAATTAAACAGTGCCCTATAGTAAACAAGGTAAAATTAAACAGTGCCCGATAGTAAGCAAGGTAAAATTAAACAGTGCCCTGCAGTAAACAAGATAAAATTAAACAGTGCCCGATAGTAAACAAGGTAAAATTAAACAGTGCCCTGAAGTAAACAAGATAAAATTAAACAGTACCCAATAGTAAACAAGGTAAAATTAAACAGTGCCCTGCAGTAATCAAGATAAAATTAAACAGTGCCCTATAGTAAAAAAGGTAAAATTAAACAGTACCCTGAAGTAAACAAGATAAAATTAAACAGTACCCTATAGTAAACAAGGTAAAATTTATCAGTGCCCTGCAGTAAACAAGATCAAATTAAACAGTACCCTGTAGTAAACAAGGTAAAATTAAACAGAGCCCTGCAGTAAACAAGGGAAATTAAACTGAGCCCTATAGTAAACAAGGTAAAATCAAACAGTGCCCAGCAGTAATCAAGGTAAAATTGAACAGTGCCCGATAGTTAACAAAGTAAAATTAAACAGTGTCCGATAGTAAACAAGTTAAAATGAAACAGTGCCCTATAGTAAACAAGGTAAAATCAAACAGAGCCATGCAGTAAACAAGGTAAAATTGAACAGTGTTTAATTTTACTTTGTTAACTATCGGGCACTGTTCAATTTTACCTTGTTTACTATAGGGCACTGTTTCATTTTAACTTGTTTACTATCGGACACTGTTTAATTTTACTTTGTTAACTATCGGGCAGTGTCCGATAGTAAACAAGTTAAAATGAAACAGTGCCCTATAGTAAACAAGGTAAAATTAAACAGTGCCCTGCAGTAAACAAGGTGAAATTAAACAGTGCCCTGCAGTAAACAAGGTAAAATTGAACAGTGCCCTATAGTAATCAAGGGAAAATTAAACAGTGCCCTGCAGTAAACAAGGTAAAATTGAACAGTGCCCGATAGTTAACAAAGTAAAATTAAACAGTGTCCGATAGTAAACAAGGTAAAATGAAACAGTGCCCTATAGTAAACAAGGTAAAATTAAACAGTGCCCTGCAGTAAACAAGGTGAAATTAAACAGTGCCCTGCAGTAAACAAGGTAAAATTGAACAGTGCCCTATAGTAATCAAGGGAAAATTAAACAGTGCCCTGCAGTAAACAAGATAAAATTAAACAGTGCCCTGCAGTAAACAAGGTAAAATTAAACAGTGTCCTCTAGTAAACAAGGTAAAATGAAACAGTACCCTATAGTAAACAAGGTAAAATTAAACAGTACCCTATAATAAACAAGGTAAAATCAAACAGTGCCCTGCAGTAAACAAGGGAAATTAAACTGAGCCCTAAAGTAAACAAGATAAAATTATACAGTGTCCTCTAGTAAACAATGTAAAATTAAACAGTACCCTATAGTAAACAAGGTAAAATTAAACAGAGCCCGATTGTAAACAAGGTAAAATTAACCAGTGCCCTGCAGTAAACAAGGTAAAATTAAACAGTGCCCTGCAGTAAACAAGGTAAAATTAAGCAGGGCCCTGCAGTGAACAAGGTAAAATTAAACAGAGCCCGATTGTAAACAAGGTAAAATTAAACAGTGTCCTATAGTAAACAAGGTAAAATTAAACAGTGTCCTATAGTAAACAAGGTAAAATTAAACAGTGTCCTATAGTAAACAAGGTAAACTTAAACAGTGCCCTGCAGTAAACAAGATAAAATTAAACAGTACCCTGGAGTAAACAAGGTAAAATTAAACAGTGCCCTGCAGTAAACAAGGGAAATTAAACTGAGCCCTATAGTAAACAAGGTAAAATTAAACAGAGCCCTATAATAAACAAGGTAAAATCAAACAGTGCCCTGCAGTAAACAAGGGAAATTAAACTGAGCCCTGCAGTAAACAAGGGAAATTAAACTGAGCCCTATAGTAAACAAGGTAAAATTGAACAGTGCCCGATAGTTAACAAAGTAAAAGTAAACAGTGTCCGATAGTAAACAAGGTAAAATGAAACAGTGCCCTATAGTAAACAAGGTAAAATTAAACAGTGCCCTGCAGTAAACAAGGTGAAATTAAACAGTGCCCTATAGTAAACAAGGTAAAATTAAACAGTGCCCTGCAGTAAACAAGGTAACATTAAACATAGCCCTGCAGTAAACAAGGTAAAATTAAACAGTGCCCTGCAGTAATCAAGATAAAATTAAACAGTGCGCTATAGTAAAAAAGGTAAAATTAAACAGTACCCTGAAGTAAACAAGATAAAATTAAACAGTACCCTATAGTAAACAAGGTAAAATTTATCAGTGCCCTGCAGTAAACAAGATCAAATTAAACAGTACCCTGTAGTAAACAAGGTAAAATTAAACAGAGCCCTGCAGTAAACAAGGGAAATTAAACTGAGCCCTATAGTAAACAAGGTAAAATCAAACAGTGCCCAGCAGTAATCAAGGTAAAATTGAACAGTGCCCGATAGTTAACAAAGTAAAATTAAACAGTGTCCGATAGTAAACAAGTTAAAATGAAACAGTGCCCTATAGTAAACAAGGTAAAATCAAACAGAGCCATGCAGTAAACAAGGTAAAATTGAACAGTGCCCGATAGTTAACAAAGTAAAATTAAACAGTGTCCGATAGTAAACAAGTTAAAATGAAACAGTGCCCTATAGTAAACAAGGTAAAATTAAACAGTGCCCTGCAGTAAACAAGGTGAAATTAAACAGTGCCCTGCAGTAAACAAGGTAAAATTGAACAGTGCCCTATAGTAATCAAGGGAAAATTAAACAGTGCCCTGCAGTAAACAAGGTAAAATTGAACAGTGCCCGATAGTTAACAAAGTAAAATTAAACAGTGTCCGATAGTAAACAAGGTAAAATGAAACAGTGCCCTATAGTAAACAAGGTAAAATTAAACAGTGCCCTGCAGTAAACAAGGTGAAATTAAACAGTGCCCTGCAGTAAACAAGGTAAAATTGAACAGTGCCCTATAGTAATCAAGGGAAAATTAAACAGTGCCCTGCAGTAAACAAGATAAAATTAAACAGTGCCCTGCAGTAAACAAGGTAAAATTAAACAGTGTCCTCTAGTAAACAAGGTAAAATGAAACAGTACCCTATAGTAAACAAGGTAAAATTAAACAGTACCCTATAATAAACAAGGTAAAATCAAACAGTGCCCTGCAGTAAACAAGGGAAATTAAACTGAGCCCTAAAGTAAACAAGATAAAATTATACAGTGTCCTCTAGTAAACAATGTAAAATTAAACAGTACCCTATAGTAAACAAGGTAAAATTAAACAGAGCCCGATTGTAAACAAGGTAAAATTAACCAGTGCCCTGCAGTAAACAAGGTAAAATTAAACAGTGCCCTGCAGTAAACAAGGTAAAATTAAGCAGGGCCCTGCAGTGAACAAGGTAAAATTAAACAGAGCCCGATTGTAAACAAGGTAAAATTAAACAGTGTCCTATAGTAAACAAGGTAAAATTAAACAGTGTCCTATAGTAAACAAGGTAAAATTAAACAGTGTCCTATAGTAAACAAGGTAAAATTAAACAGTGCCCTGCAGTAAACAAGATAAAATTAAACAGTACCCTGTAGTAAACAAGGTAAAATTAAACAGTGCCCTGCAGTAAACAAGGGAAATTAAACTGAGCCCTATAGTAAACAAGGTAAAATTAAACAGAGCCCTATAATAAACAAGGTAAAATCAAACAGTGCCCTGCAGTAAACAAGGGAAATTAAACTGAGCCCTGCAGTAAACAAGGGAAATTAAACTGAGCCCTATAGTAAACAAGGTAAAATTGAACAGTGCCCGATAGTTAACAAAGTAAAATTAAACAGTGTCCGATAGTAAACAAGGTAAAATGAAACAGTGCCCTATAGTAAACAAGGTAAAATTAAACAGTGCCCTGCAGTAAACAAGGTGAAATTAAACAGTGCCCTATAGTAAACAAGGTAAAATTAAACAGTGCCCTGCAGTAAACAAGGTAACATTAAACATAGCCCTGCAGTAAACAAGGTACAATTGAACAGTGCCCTATAGTAATCAAGGGAAAATTAAACAGTGCCCTGCAGTAAACAAGATAAAATTAAACAGTGCCCTATAGTAAACAAGGTAAAATTAAACAGAGCCCTGCAGTAAACAAGGTAAAATTGAACAGTGCCCTATAGTAATCAAGGGAAAATTAAACAGTGCCCTGCAGTAAACAAGATAAAATTAAACAGTGCCCTGCAGTGAACAAGGTAAAATTAAACAGTGTCCTCTAGTAAACAAGGTAAAATGAAACAGTACCCTATAGTAAACAAGGTAAAATTAAACAGTACCCTATAATAAACAAGGTAAAATCAAACAGTGCCCTGCAGTAAACAAGGGAAATTAAACTGAGCCCTAAAGTAAACAAGATAAAATTATACAGTGTCCTCTAGTAAACAATGTAAAATTAAACAGTACCCTATAGTAAACAAGGTAAAATTAAACAGAGCCCGATTGTAAACAAGGTAAAATTAACCAGTGCCCTGCAGTAAACAAGGTAAAATTAAACAGTGCCCTGCAGTAAACAATGTAAAATTAAGCAGGGCCCTGCAGTGAACAAGGTAAAATTAAACAGAGCCCGATTGTAAACAAGGTAAAATTAACCAGTGGCCTGCAGTGAACAAGGTAAAATTAAACAGTGCCCTGCAGTAAACAAGATAAAATTAAACAGTACCCTGTAGTAAACAAGGTAAAATTAAACAGAGCCCTATAATAAACAAGGTAAAATCAAACAGTGCCCTGCAGTAAACAAGGGAAATTAAACTGAGCCCTATAGTAAACAAGGTAAAATTAAACAGAGCCCTATAATAAACAAGGTAAAATCAAACAGTGCCCTGCAGTAAACAAGGGAAATTAAACTGAGCCCTATAGTAAATAAGGTAAAATTGAACAGTGCCCTATAGGAATCAAGGGAAAATTAAACAGTGCCCTGCAGTAAACAAGATAAAATTAAACAGAGCCCTACAGTAAACAAGGTAAAATTAAACAGTGTCCTATAGTAAACAAGGTAAAATTTAACAGTTCCCTGCAGTAAACAAGGTAAAATTAAACAGTGCCCTGCAGTAAACAAGGTAAAATTAAACAGTGCCCAGCAGTAAACAAGGTAAAATTAGACAGGGCCCTATAGTAAACAAGGTAAAATGAAACAGTGCCCTATAGTAAACAAGGTAAAATTAAACAGTGCCCTGCAGTAAACAAGGTGAAATTAAACAGTGCCCTTAAGTAAACAAGGTAAAATTAAGCAGGGCCCTGCAGTAAACAAGGTAAAATTAAACAGTGCCCTGCAGTAAACAAGGTAAAATTAAGCAGGGCCCTGCAGTAACCAAGGTAAAATTAAACAGTGCCCTGCAGTAAACAAGATAAAATTGAACAGTGCCCTGCAGTGAACAAGGTAAAATTAAACAGAGCCCTATAGTAAACAAGGTAAAATTAAACAGTGCCCTATAGTAAACAACGTAAAATTAATCAAAGCCCTATAGTAAACAACGTAAAATTAAACAGTGCCCTGCAGTAAACAAGGTAAAATTAAACAGTGCCCTGCAGTAAACAGGGTAAAATTAAACAGTGCCCTATAGTAAACAAAGTAAAATTAATCAAAACCCTAGAGTAAACAACGTAAAATTAAACAGTGCCATGCAGTAAACAAGGTACAATTAAACAGTGCCCTGAAGTAAACAAGGTAAAATTAAACAGTGCCCTGCAGTAAACAATATAAAATTAAACAGTGCCCTACAGTAAACAAGGTAAAATTAAACAGTGCCCTGCAGTAAACAAGGTAAAATTGAACAGTGCCCTATAGGAATCAAGGGAAAATTAAACAGTGCCCTGCAGTAAACAAGATAAAATTAAACAGAGCCCTACAGTAAACAAGGTAAAATTAAACAGTGTCCTATAGTAAACAAGGTAAAATTTAACAGTTCCCTGTAGTAAACAAGGTAAAATTAAACAGTGCCCTGCAGTAAACAAGGTAAAATTAAACAGTGCCCAGCAGTAAACAAGGTAAAATTAGACAGGGCCCTATAGTAAACAAGGTAAAATGAAACAGTGCCCTATAGTAAACAAGGTAAAATTAAACAGTGCCCTGCAGTAAACAAGGTAAAATTAAACAGTGCCCTGAAGTAAACAAGATAAAATTAAACAGTACCCTATAGTAAACAAGGTAAAATTAAACAGTGCCCTGCAGTAAACAAGATAAAATTAAACAGTGCCCGATAGTTAACAAAGTAAAATTAAACAGTGTCCGATAGTAAACAAGGTAAAATGAAACAGTGCCCTATAGTAAACAAGGTAAAATTAAACAGTGCCCTGCAGTAAACAAGGTAAAATTGAACAGTGCCCTATAGTAATCAAGGGAAAATTAAACAGTGCCCTGCAGTAAACAAGATAAAATTAAACAGTACCCTATAGTAAACAAGGTAAAATTAAACAAAGCCCTATAGTAAACAAGGTAAAATTTAATAGTGCCCTTCAGTAAACAAGGTAAAATTAACCAGTGCCCTATAGTAAACAAGGTAAAATTAAACAGTGCCCTGCAGTAAACAAGGTAAAATTAAACAGTGCCCTGCAGTGAACAAGGTAAAATTAAACAGTGCCCTATAGTAAACAAGGTAAAATCCAACAGTGCCCTGCAGTAAACAAGATAAAATTAAACAGTGCCCGATAGTAAACAAGGTAAAATTAAACCGTGTCCGAAAGTAAACAAGAAAAAATTAAAGAAAGCCCGAGAGTAAACAAGGTAAAATCAAAGAGTGCCCTGCAGTAAACAAGATAAAATTAAACAGTGCCCTGCAGTGAACAAGGTAAAATTAAACAGTGCCCTATAGTAAACAAGGTAAAATTAAACCGTGTCCGAAAGTAAACAAGGTAAAATTAAACAGTGCCCTATAGTAAACAAGGTAAAATTAAACAGTGCCCTGCAGTAAACAAGGTAAAATTAAAAAGTGCCCTATAGTAAACAAGGTAAAATTAAACAGTGTCCTACAGTAAACAAGGTAAAATTAAACAGTACCCTATAGTAAACAAGGTAAAATTAAACTGTGCCCTGCAGTAAACAAGATAAAATTAAACAGTACCCTGTAGTAAACAAGGTAAAATTAAACAGAGCCCTGCAGTAAACAAGGTAAAATTAAACTGTGCCCTGCAGTAAACAAGATAAAATTAAACAGTATTCTGTAGTAAACAAGGTAAAATTAAACAGAGCCCTGCAGTAAACAAGGGAAATTAAACTGAGCCCTATAGTAAACAAGGTAAAATCAAACAGAGCCATGCAGTAAACAAGGTAAAATTGAACAGTGCCCGATAGTTAACAAAGTAAAATTAAACAGTGTCCGATAGTAAACAAGGTAAAATGAAACAGTGCCCTATAGTAAACAAGGTAAAATTAAACAGTGCCCTGCAGTAAACAAGGTAAAATTAAACAGTGCCCTGCAGTAAACAAGGTAAAATTGAACAGTGCCCTGCAGTAAACAAGATAAAATTAAACAGTACCCTATAGTAAACAAGGTAAAATTAAACAGAGCCCTGTAGTAAACAAGGTAAAATTAAACAGAGCCCTATCGGAAACAAGGTAAAATCAAACAGTGCCCTGCAGTAAACAAGGGAAATTAAACTGAGCCCTATAGTAAACAAGGTAAAATTAAACAGTGCCCTATAGTAAACAAGGTAAAATTAAACAGTGTCCTTTCGTAAACAAGGTAAAATTAAACAGTGCCCTGCCGTAAACAAGGTAAAATTAAACAGTGCCCTGCAGTAAACAAGGTAAAATTAAACAGAGCCCTATAGTAAACAAGGTAAAATTGACCAGCACCCTATAGTAAACAAGGTAAAATTAAACAGTGCCCTGCAGTAAACAAGGTAACATTAAACAGTGCCCTATAGTAAAAAATGAAAATTTAAACAGTGCCCTGCAGTAAACAAGGTAAAATTAAACAGTGCACTATAGTAAACAAGGTAAAATTAAACAGAGCCCTATAGTAAACAAGGTAAAATTTAATAGTGCCCTTCAGTAAACAAGGTAAAATTAACCAGTGCCCTATAGTAAACAAGGTAAAATTAAACATTGCCCTGCAGTAAACAAGGTAAAATTAAACAGTGCCCTGCAGTGAACAAGGTAAAATTAAACAGTGCCCTATAATAAACAAGGTAAAATCAAACAGTGCCCTGCAGTAAACAAGGGAAATTAAACTGAGCCCTATAGTAAAAAAATTAAAATTAAACAGTGCCCTATAGTAAACAAGGTAAAATTAAACCGTGTCCGAAAGTAAACAAGAAAAAATTAAAGAAAGCCCGAGAGTAAACAAGGTAAAATCAAAGAGTGCCCTGCAGTGAACAAGGTAAAATTAAACAGTGCCCTATAGTAAACAAGGTAAAACCAAACAGTGCCCTGCAGTAAACAAGATAAAATTAAACAGTGCCCTGCAGTGAACAAGGTAAAATTAAACAGTGCCCTATAGTAAACAAGGTAAAATTAAACAGTGCCCTATAGTAAACAAGGTAAAATTAAACAGTGCCCTGCAGTGAACAAGGTAAAATTAAACAGTGCCCTATAGTAAACAAGGTAAAATTAAACAGTGCCCTATAGTAAACAAGGTAAAATTAAACCGTGTCCGAAAGTAAACAAGGTAAAATTAAACAGTGCCCTATAGTAAACAAGGTAAAATTAAACAGTGCCCTGCAGTAAACAAGGTAAAATTAAACAGTGCCCTATAGTAAACAAGGTAAAATTAAACAGTGTCCTACAGTAAACAAGGTAAAATTAAACAGTACCCTATAGTAAACAAGGTAAAATTAAACTGTGCCCTGCAGTAAACAAGGTAAAATTAAACAGTCCCCTATAGTAAACAAGGTAAAATTGATCAGTGCCCTGAAGTAAACAAGATAAAATTAAACAGCGCCCTGCAGTGAACAAGGAAAAATTAAACATAGCCCTAGAGTAAACAAGGTAAAATTAAACAGCGCCCTATAGTAAACAAGGTAAAATTATACAGTGCCCTGCAGTAAACAAGGTAAAATTAAACAGTGCCCTGCCGTAATCAAGGTAAAATTAAACAGTGCCCTATAGTAAACAAGGTAAAATTAAACAGTGCCCTGCAGTAAACAAGGTAAAATTAAACAGTACCCTATAGTAAACAAGGTAAAATTCATCAATGCCCTGCAGTAAACAAGATAAAATTAAACAGTAGCCTATAGTAAACAAAGTAATATTAAACAGAGCCCTGCAGTAAACAAGGTAAAATTGAACAGTGCCTTGTAGTAAACAAGGAAAAATTAAACAGTGCCCTGCAGTGAACAAGGTAAAATTAAACAGTGCCCTATAGTAAACAAGGTAAAATCAAACAGTGCCCTGCAGTAAACAAGGGAAATTAAACTGAGCCCTATAGTAAACAAGGTAAAATTAAACAGTGCCCTATAGTAAACAAGGTAAAATTAAACCGTGTCCGAAAGTAAACAAGAAAAAATTAAAGAAAGCCCGAGAGTAAACAAGGTAAAATCAAAGAGTGCCCTGCAGTGAACAAGGTAAAATTAAACAGTGCCCTATAGTAAACAAGGTAAAATCAAACAGTGCCCTGCAGTAAACAAGATAAAATTAAACAGTGCCCTGCAGTGAACAAGGTAAAATTAAACAGTGCCCTATAGTAAACAAGGTAAAATTAAACAGTGCCCTATAGTAAACAAGGTAAAATTAAACAGTGCCCTGCAGTGAACAAGGTAAAATTAAACAGTGCCCTATAGTAAACAAGGTAAAATTAAACAGTGCCCTATAGTAAACAAGGTAAAATTAAACCGTGTCCGAAAGTAAACAAGGTAAAATTAAACAGTGCCCTATAGTAAACAAGGTAAAATTAAACAGTGCCCTGCAGTAAACAAGGTAAAATTAAACAGTGCCCTATAGTAAACAAGGTAAAATTAAACAGTGTCCTACAGTAAACAAGGTAAAATTAAACAGTACCCTATAGTAAACAAGGTAAAATTAAACTGTGCCCTGCAGTAAACAAGGTAAAATTAAACAGTCCCCTATAGTAAACAAGGTAAAATTGATCAGTGCCCTGAAGTAAACAAGATAAAATTAAACAGCGCCCTGCAGTGAACAAGAAAAAATTAAACATAGCCCTATAGTAAACAAGGTAAAATTAAACAGTGCCCTATAGTAAACAAGGTAAAATTATACAGTGCCCTGCAGTAAACAAGGTAAAATTAAACAGTGCCCTGCCGTAATCAAGGTAAAATTAAACAGTGCCCTATAGTAAACAAGGTAAAATTAAACAGTGCCCTGCAGCAAACAAGATAAAATTAAACAGTAGCCTATAGTAAACAAAGTAATATTAAACAGAGCCCGATAGTAAACAAGGTAAAATCAAACAGAGCCCTGCAGTAAACAAGGTAAAATTGAACAGTGCCCTATCGTAAACAAGGTCAAATTAAACAGTGCCCTATAGTAAACAAGGTAAAATTATACAGTGCCCTGCAGTAAACAAGGTAAAATTAAACAGTGCCCTGCCGTAAGCAAGGTAAAATTAAACAGTGCCCTGCAGTAAACAAGATAAAATTAAACAGTACCCTATAGTAAACAAGGTAAAATTAAACAGAGCCCTATAGTAAACAAGGTAAAATTAAACAGTGCCCTGCAGTAAACAAGATAAAATTAAACAGTAGACTATAGTAAACAAAGTAAAATTAAACAGAGCCCTATAGTAAACAAGGTAAAATCAAACAGAGCCCTGCAGTAAACAAGGTAAAATTGAACAGTGCCCTGTCGTAAACAAGGTAAAATTAAACAGAGCCCTATAGTAAACAAGGTAAAATTAAACAGTGCCCTGCAGTGAACAAGGTAAAATTATTGCAGTGCCCGATTGTAAACAAGGTAAAATTAAACAGTGCCCTGCAGTAAACAAGGCAAAATTAAACAGTGCCCTGTAGTAAACAAGGTAAAATTAAACAGTGCCCTGCAGTAAACAAGATAAAATTAAACAGTACCCTGTAGTAAACAAGGTAAAATTAAACAGTGCCCTATAGTAAACAAGTTAAAATTAAACAGTGCCCTGCAGTAAACAAGATAAAATTAAACAGTACCCTATAGTAAACAAGGTAAAATTAAACAGAGCCCGATAGTAAACAAGGTAAAATTAAACAGTGCCCTATAGAAACAAGGTAAAATTAAACAGTGCCCTGCAGTAAACAAGGTAAAATTAAACAGTGCACTATTGTAAACAAGGTAGAATTAAACAGAGCCCTGCAGAAAACAAGGTAAAATTAAACAGTACCCTATACTAAACAAGGTAAAATTCATCAGTGTCCTGCAGTAAACAAGATAAAATTAAACAGTACCCTGCAGTAAACAAGGTAAAATTAAACAGTGCCCTATAGTAAACAAGGTAAAATTAAACAGTGCCCTGCAGTAAACAAGATAAAATTAAACAGTACCCTATAGTAAACAAGGTAAAATTAAACAGAGCCCGATAGTAAACAAGGTAAAATTAAACAGTGCCCGATAGAAACAAGGTAAAATTAAACAGTGCCCTGCAGTAAACAAGGTAAAATTAAACAGTGCACTATTGTAAACAAGGTAGAATTAAACAGAGCCCTGCAGCAAACAAGGTAAAATTAAACAGTGCCCTGCAGTAAAGAAGGCAAAATTAAGCAGTACCCTTTAGTAAACAAGGTACAATTAAACAGTGCCCTATAGTAAACAAGGTAAAATTAAACAGTGCCCTGCAGTAAACAAGATAAAATTAAACAGTACCCTATAGTAAACAAGGTAAAATTAAACAGAGCCTGATAGTAAACAAGGTAAAATTAAACAGTGCCCTATAGAAACAAGGTAAAATTAAACAGTGCCCTGCAGTAAACAAGGTAAAATTAAACAGTGCACTATAGTAAACAAGGTAAAATTAAACAGTGCACTATAGTAAACAAGGTAAAATTAAACAGTGCCCTGCAGTAAACAAGGTAAAATTAAACAGTGCACTATAGTAAACAAGGGAAAATTAAACAGTGCCCTGCAGTAAACAAGGTAAAATTAAACAGTGCCCTGCAGTAAACAAGGTAAAATTAAACAGTGCACTATAGTAAACAAGGTAAAATTAAACAGTGCCCTGCAGTAAACAAGGTAAAATTAAACAGAGCCCTATAGTAAACAAGGTAAAATTAAACAGTTCCCTTTAGTAAACAAGGTAAAATTAAACAAAGCCCTGCAGCAAACAAGATAAAATTAAACAGTGCCCTATAGTAAGCAAGGTAAAATTAAACAGTGCCCTGCAGTAAACAAGATAAAATTAAACAGTACCCTATAGTAAACACGTTAAAATTAAACAGTGCCCTATAGTAAACAAGGTAAAATTAAACAGTGCCCTGCAGTAAACAATATAAAATTAAACAGTACCCTATAGTAAACAAGGTAAAATTAAACAGAGCCCTATAGTAAACAAGGTAAAATTAAACAGAGCCCGAAAGTAAACAAGGTAAAATTAAACAGTGCCCTATAGAAACAAGGTAAAATTAAACAGTGCCCTGCAGTAAACAAGGTAAAATTAAACAGTGCACTATTGTAAACAAGGTAGAATTAAACAGAGCCCTGCAGCAAACAAGGTAAAACTAAACAGTGCCCTGCAGTAAAGAAGGCAAAATTAAGCAGTACCCTTTAGTAAACAAGGTAAAATTAAACAGTGCCCTATAGTAAACAACGTAAAGTTAAACAGTGCCCTGCAGTAAACAAGATAAAATTAAACAGTACCCTATAGTAAACAAGGTAAAATTAAACAGAGCCCGATAGTAAACAAGGTAAAATTAAACAGTGCCCTATAGAAACAAGGTAAAATTAAACAGTGCCCTGCAGTAAACAAGGTAAAATTAAACAGTGCACTATAGTAAACAAGGTAAAATGAAACAGTGCCCTGCAGTAAACAATGTAAAATTAAACAGTGCCCTTTAGTAAACAAGGTAAAAGTAAACAGTGCCCTGCAGTAAACAAGGTAAAAGTAAACAGTGCCCTGCAGTAAACAAGGTAAAATTAAACAGTGCCCTGCAGTAAACAAGGTAAAATTAAACAGTGCCCTGCAGTAAACAAGGTAAAATTAAACAGTGCCCTGCAGTAAACAAGGTAAAATTAAACAGTGCCCTTTAGTAAACAAGGTAAAATTAAACAGTGCCCTGCAGTAAACAAGGTAAAATTAAACAGTGCCCTTTAGTAAACAAGGTAAAATTAAACAGTGCACTGCAGTAAACAAGGTAAAATTAAACAGTGCCCTGCAGTAAACAAGGTAAAATTAAACAGTGCACTATAGTAAACAAGGTAAAATTAAACAGTGCCCTGCAGTAAACAAGGTAAAATTAAACAGTGCACTATAGTAAACAAGGGAAAATTAAACAGTGCCCTGCAGTAAACAAGGTAAAATTAAACAGTGCCCTGCAGTAAACAAGGTAAAATTAAACAGTGCACTATAGTAAACAAGGTAAAATTAAACAGTGCCCTGCAGTAAACAAGGTAAAATTAAACAGAGCCCTATAGTAAACAAGGTAAAATTAAACAGTTCCCTTTAGTAAACAAGGTAAAATTAAACAAAGCCCCGCAGCAAACAAGATAAAATTAAACAGTGCCCTATAGTATGCAAGGTAAAATTAAACAGTGCCCTGCAGTAAACAAGATAAAATTAAACAGTACCCTATAGTAAACACGTTAAAATTAAACAGTGCCCTATAGTAAACAAGGTAAAATTAAACAGTGCCCTGCAGTAAACAATATAAAATTAAACAGTACCCTATAGTAAACAAGGTAATATTAAACAGAGCCCGATAGTAAACAAGGTAAAATTAAACAGAGCCCGAAAGTAAACAAGGTAAAATTAAACAGTGCCCTATAGAAACAAGGTAAAATTAAACAGTGCCCTGCAGTAAACAAGGTAAAATTAAACAGTGCACTATTGTAAACAAGGTAGAATTAAACAGAGCCCTGCAGCAAACAAGGTAAAATTAAACAGTGCCCTGCAGTAAAGAAGGCAAAATTAAGCAGTACCCTTTAGTAAACAAGGTAAAATTAAACAGTGCCCTATAGTAAACAACGTAAAGTTAAACAGTGCCCTGCAGTAAACAAGATAAAATTAAACAGTACCCTATAGTAAACAAGGTAAAATTAAACAGAGCCCGATAGTAAACAAGGTAAAATTAAACAGTGCCCTATAGAAACAAGGTAAAATTAAACAGTGCCCTGCAGTAAACAAGGTAAAATTAAACAGTGCACTATAGTAAACAAGGTAAAATGAAACAGTGCCCTGCAGTAAACAATGTAAAATTAAACAGTGCCCTTTAGTAAACAAGGTAAAAGTAAACAGTGCCCTGCAGTAAACAAGGTAAAATTAAACAGTGCCCTGCAGTAAACAAGGTAAAATTAAACAGTGCCCTGCAGTAAACAAGGTAAAATTAAACAGTGCCCTGCAGTAAACAAGGTAAAATTAAACAGTGCCCTTTAGTAAACAAGGTAAAATTAAACAGTGCCCTGCAGTAAACAAGGTAAAATTAAACAGTGCCCTTTAGTAAACAAGGTAAAATTAAACAGTGCACTGCAGTAAACAAGGTAAAATTAAACAGTGCCCTGCAGTAAACAAGATAAAATTAAACAGTGCCCTGCAGCAAACAAGATAAAATTAAACAGTGCCCTATAGTAAACAAGGTAAAATTAAACAGTGCCCTGCAGTAAACAAGATAAAATTAAACAGTGCCCTAGAGTAAACAAGGTAAAATTAAACAGTGCCCTGAAGTAAACAAGATGAAATTAAACAGTACCCTATAGTAAACAAGGTAAAATTAAACAGTGCCATGCAGTAAACAAGATAAAATTAAACAGTGCCCTGCAGTAAACAAGATAAAATTAAACAGTACCCTGTAGTAAACAAGGTAAAATTAAACAGAGCCCTGCAGTAAACAAGGGAAATTAAACTGAGCCCTATAGTAAACAAGGTAAAATCAAACAGTGCCCTGCAGTAAACAAGGTGAAATTAAACAGTGCCCTGCAGTGAACAAGGTAAAATTAAACAGTGTCCTCTAGTAAACAAGGTAAAATTAAACAGTACCCTATAGTAAACAAGGTAAAATTAAACAGTACCCTATAATAAACAAGGTAAAATCAAACAGTGCCCTGCAGTAAACAAGGGAAATTAAACTGAGCTCTATAGTAAACAAGATAAAATTATACAGTGTCCTCTAGTAAACAAGGTAAAATTAAACAGTACCCTATAGTAAACAAGGTGAAAATAAACAGTGCCCTAGAGTAAACAAGGTAAAATCAAACAGTGCCCTGCAGTGAACAAGGTAAAATTAAACAGTGCCCTGCAGTAAACAAGATAAAATTAAACAGTACCCTGTAGTAAACAAGGTAAAATTAAACAGAGCCCTATAATAAACAAGGTAAAATCAAACAGTGCCCTGCAGTAAACAAGGGAAATTAAACTGAGCCCTATAGTAAACAAGGTAAAATTAAACAGTGCCCTATAGTAAACAAGGTAAAATTAAACAGTGCCCTGCAGTAATCAAGGTAAAATTAAGCAGGGCCCTGCAGTGAACAAGGTAAAATTAAACAGAGCCCGATTGTAAACAAGGTAAAATTAACCAGTGCCCTGCAGTAAACAAGGTAAAATTAAACAGTGCCCTGCAGTAAACAAGATAAAATTAAACAGTACCCAGTAGTAAACAAGGTAAAATTAAACAGAGCCCTATAATAAACAATGTAAAATCAAACAGTGCCCTGCAGTAAACAAGGGAAATTAAACTGAGCCCTATAGTAAACAAGGTAAAATTAAACAGTGTCCTATGGTAAACAAGGTAAAATTAAACAGTGCCCTGCAGTAAACAAGGTAAAATTAAGCAGGGCCCTGCAGTAAACAAGGTAAAATTAAACAGTGCCCAGCAGTATCAAGGTAAAATTGAACAGTGTCGGATAGTTAACAAAGTAAAATTAAACAGTGTCCGAAAGTAAACAAGGTAAAATGAAACAGTGCCCTATAGTAAACAAGGTAAAATTAAACAGTGCCCTGCAGTAAACAAGGTGAAATTAAACAGTGCCCTGCAGTAAACAAGGTAAAATTGAACAGTGCCCTATAGTAAACAAGGTAAAATTAAACAGTGCCCTGCAGTAAACAAGGTGAAATTAAACAGTGCCCTGCAGTAAACAAGGGAAAATTAAACAGTGCCCTGCAGTAAATGAGATAAAATTAAACAGTACCCTATAGTAAACAAGGTAAAATTAAACAGTGCCCTGCAGTAAACAAGGTAAAATTAAACAGTACCCTATAGTAAACAAGGTAAAATTAAACAGTACCCTATAGTAAACAAGGTAACATTAAACAATGCCCTAGAGTAAACAGGGTTAAATAAACAGTGCCCTGCAGTAAACAAAGTAAAATTAAACAGTGCCTGCAGTAAACAAGGTAAAATTAAACAGTACCTATAGTAAACAAGGTAAAATTAAACAGAGCCCTATAGTAAACAAGGTAAAATTAAACAGTGCCCGATAGTAAACAAGGTAAAATTAAACAGTGCCCTGCAGTAAACAAGGTAAAATTAAACAGTGCCCTATAGTAAACAAGGTAAAATTAAACAGAGCCCTATAGTAAACAAGGTAAAATTAAACAGTACCCCATAGTAAACAAGGTAATATTAAACAGTGCCCTGCAGTAAACAAGGTAAAATTAAACAGTACCCTATAGTAAACAAGGTAAAATTAAACAGTGCCCTATAGTAAACAAGGTAAATTTAAACAGTGCCCTGCAGTAAACAAGGTAAAATTAAACAGAGCCCTGCAGTAAACAAGGTAAAATTAAACAGTGCCCTATAGTAAACAAGGTAAAATTAAACAGAGCCCTATAGTAAACAAGGTAAAATTAAACAGTACCCCATAGTAAACAAGGTAAAATTAAACAGTGCCCTGCAGTAAACAAGGTAAAATTAAACAGTACCCTATAGTAAACAAGGTAAAATTAAACAGTGCCCTATAGTAAACAAGGTAAATTTAAACAGTGCCCTGCAGTAAACAAGGTAAAATTAAACAGTGCCCTATAGTAAACAAGGTAAAATTAAACAGTACCCTATAGAAAACAAGGTAAAATTAAACAGTACCCTATAGTAAACAAGGTAAAATTAAACAAAGCCCTATAGTAAACAAGGTAAAATGAAACAGTGCCCTGCAGTAAACAATGTAAAATTAAACAGTGCCCTTTAGTAAACAAGGTAAAAGTAAACAGTGCCCTGCAGTAAACAAGGTAAAATTAAACAGTGCCCTGCAGTAAACAAGGTAAAATTAAACAGTGCCCTGCAGTAAACAAGGTAAAATTAAACAGTGCCCTGCAGTAAACAAGGTAAAATTAAACAGTGCCCTTTAGTAAACAAGGTAAAATTAAACAGTGCCCTGCAGTAAACAAGGTAAAATTAAACAGTGCCCTTTAGTAAACAAGGTAAAATTAAACAGTGCACTGCAGTAAACAAGGTAAAATTAAACAGTGCCCTGCAGTAAACAAGATAAAATTAAACAGTGCCCTGCAGCAAACAAGATAAAATTAAACAGTGCCCTATAGTAAACAAGGTAAAAATAAACAGTGCCCTGCAGTAAACAAGATAAAATTAAACAGTGCCCTAGAGTAAACAAGGTAAAATTAAACAGTGCCCTGAAGTAAACAAGATGAAATTAAACAGTACCCTATAGTAAACAAGGTAAAATTAAACAGTGCCATGCAGTAAACAAGATAAAATTAAACAGTGCCCTGCAGTAAACAAGATAAAATTAAACAGTACCCTGTAGTAAACAAGGTAAAATTAAACAGAGCCCTGCAGTAAACAAGGGAAATTAAACTGAGCCCTATAGTAAACAAGGTAAAATCAAACAGTGCCCTGCAGTAAACAAGGTGAAATTAAACAGTGCCCTGCAGTGAACAAGGTAAAATTAAACAGTGTCCTCTAGTAAACAAGGTAAAATTAAACAGTACCCTATAGTAAACAAGGTAAAATTAAACAGTACCCTATAATAAACAAGGTAAAATCAAACAGTGCCCTGCAGTAAACAAGGGAAATTAAACTGAGCTCTATAGTAAACAAGATAAAATTATACAGTGTCCTCTAGTAAACAAGGTAAAATTAAACAGTACCCTATAGTAAACAAGGTGAAAATAAACAGTGCCCTAGAGTAAACAAGGTAAAATCAAACAGTGCCCTGCAGTGAACAAGGTAAAATTAAACAGTGCCCTGCAGTAAACAAGATAAAATTAAACAGTACCCTGTAGTAAACAAGGTAAAATTAAACAGAGCCCTATAATAAACAAGGTAAAATCAAACAGTGCCCTGCAGTAAACAAGGGAAATTAAACTGAGCCCTATAGTAAACAAGGTAAAATTAAACAGTGCCCTATAGTAAACAAGGTAAAATTAAACAGTGCCCTGCAGTAATCAAGGTAAAATTAAGCAGGGCCCTGCAGTGAACAAGGTAAAATTAAACAGAGCCCGATTGTAAACAAGGTAAAATTAACCAGTGCCCTGCAGTAAACAAGGTAAAATTAAACAGTGCCCTGCAGTAAACAAGATAAAATTAAACAGTACCCAGTAGTAAACAAGGTAAAATTAAACAGAGCCCTATAATAAACAATGTAAAATCAAACAGTGCCCTGCAGTAAACAAGGGAAATTAAACTGAGCCCTATAGTAAACAAGGTAAAATTAAACAGTGTCCTATAGTAAACAAGGTAAAATTAAACAGTGCCCTGCAGTAAACAAGGTAAAATTAAGCAGGGCCCTGCAGTAAACAAGGTAAAATTAAACAGTGCCCAGCAGTATCAAGGTAAAATTGAACAGTGTCGGATAGTTAACAAAGTAAAATTAAACAGTGTCCGAAAGTAAACAAGGTAAAATGAAACAGTGCCCTATAGTAAACAAGGTAAAATTAAACAGTGCCCTGCATTAAACAAGGTGAAATTAAACAGTGCCCTGCAGTAAACAAGGTAAAATTGAACAGTGCCCTATAGTAAACAAGGTAAAATTAAACAGTGCCCTGCAGTAAACAAGGTGAAATTAAACAGTGCCCTGCAGTAAACAAGGGAAAATTAAACAGTGCCCTGCAGTAAACGAGATAAAATTAAACAGTACCCTATAGTAAACAAGGTAAAATTAAACAGTGCCCTGCAGTAAACAAGGTAAAATTAAACAGTACCCTATAGTAAACAAGGTAAAATTAAACAGTACCCTATAGTAAACAAGGTAACATTAAACAATGCCCTAGAGTAAACAGGGTTAAATAAACAGTGCCCTGCAGTAAACAAAGTAAAATTAAACAGTGCCTGCAGTAAACAAGGTAAAATTAAACAGTACCTATAGTAAACAAGGTAAAATTAAACAGAGCCCTATAGTAAACAAGGTAAAATTAAACAGTGTCCGATAGTAAACAAGGTAAAATTAAACAGTGCCCTGCAGTAAACAAGGTAAAATTAAACAGTGCCCTGCAGTAAACAAGGTAAAATTAAACAGTGCCCTGCAGTAAACAAGGTAAAATTAAACAGTGCCCAATAGTAAACAAGGTAAAATTAAACAGAGCCCTATAGTAAACAAGGTAAAATTAAACAGTACCCCATAGTAAACAAGGTAAAATTAAACAGTGCCCTGCAGTAAACAAGGTAAAATTAAACAGTACCCTATAGTAAACAAGGTAAAATTAAACAGTGCCCTATAGTAAACAAGGTAAATTTAAACAGTGCCCTGCAGTAAACAAGGTAAAATTAAACAGAGCCCTGCAGTAAACAAGGTAAAATTAAACAGTGCCCTATAGTAAACAAGGTAAAATTAAACAGAGCCCTATAGTAAACAAGGTAAAATTAAACAGTACCCCATAGTAAACAAGGTAAAATTAAACAGTGCCCTGCAGTAAACAAGGTAAAATTAAACAGTACCCTATAGTAAACAAGGTAAAATTAAACAGTGCCCTATAGTAAACAAGGTAAATTTAAACAGTGCCCTGCAGTAAACAAGGTAAAATTAAACAGTGCCCTATAGTAAACAAGGTAAAATTAAACAGTACCCTATAGAAAACAAGGTAAAATTAAACAGTACCCTATAGTAAACAAGGTAAAATTAAACAAAGCCCTATAGTAAACAAGGTAAAATTAAACAGTGCCCTGCAGTAAACAAGGTAAAATTAAACAGTGTCCTATAGTAAACAAGGTAAAATTAAACAGAGCCCTATAGTAAACAAGGTAAAATTAAACAGTACCCTATAGTAAACAAGGTAAAATTAAACAGTGCCCTGTAGTAAACAAGGTAAAATTAAACAGTGCCCTGCAGTAAACAAGGTAAAATTAAACAGTGCCCTATAGTAAACAAGGTAAAATTAAACAGTACCCTATAGAAAACAAGGTAAAATTAAACAGTACCCTATAGTAAACAAGGTAAAATTAAACAAAGCCCTATAGTAAACAAGGTAAAATTAAACAGTGCCCTGCAGTAAACAAGATAAAATTAAACAGTGCCCTGCAGTAAACAAGGTAAAATTAAACAGTACCCTATAGAAAACAAGGTAAAATTAAACAGTACCCTATAGTAAACAAGGTAAAATTAAACAGTGTCCTATAGTAAACAAGGTAAAATTAAACAGAGCCCTATAGTAAACAAGGTAAAATTAAACAGTACCCTATAGTAAACAAGGTAAAATTAAACAGTGCCCTGTAGTAAACAAGGTAAAATTAAACAGTACCCTATAGTAAACAAGGTAAAATTAAACAGTGCCCTGTAGTAAACAAGGTAAAATTAAACAGTGCCCTGCAGTAAACAAGGTAAAATTAAACAGTACCCTATAGTAATCAAGGTAAAATTAAACAGTGCCCTATAGTAAACAAGGTAAAATTAAACAGTACCCTATAGTAAACAAGGTAAAATTAAACAGTGCCCTGCAGTAAACAAAGTCAAATTAAACAGTACACTACAGGAAATGCGATAAAATTAATCAGAGCCCGACAGTAGATACGGTGAAATTAAACAAAGCCCGACAGTAAACAAGGTAAATTTAAACAGAGCCCAACAGTAAACACGGCAATACTAAACAAGAGCCCTACAGTAAACAAGGTTAAATATAAACAGTACGCTACAGGAATCGCAGTAAAATTAAACAGTGTCCTACAGTCAACAAGGTAAAATTAAACAGTGCCCTACAGTCAACAAGGTAACATTAAACAATATCCTGCAGTAAACAGGGCAAAATTACATAGAACCCTACATTAAACAAGGAGAAATTAAATATAGCCCAAAAGATACAAGGTAAAATTAAACAGTGCCCTACAGGAAACAAGGTAAAATTAAACAGAGCCCTATAGTAAACAAGGTAAAATTAAACAGTGCCCTGCAGGAAACAAGGTAAAATTAAACAGGTCCCGAAAGTAAACAGGGTAAAATTCAACAGCACCCTAAGTAAACATGGAAAAATGCAAGAGGACAGCACTAAACAAGGTAAAATTAAACAGAGCCCTACAGTAAACAAGGTAAAATTAAACAGAGCCCTACAGCAAACAAGAAGAAATGAAACGGTGCCCAACAGTAAACCAGGTAAAATGAACAGTGCCCTACACTAAAAAGAGAAAATTAAACTGATCACTACAGTAAAGAAGGTAAAATTAAACAGACCCCTAAAGTAAACACGTTAAAACTAAATAGAGTCCTTAACTAAACACGGTAAAATTAAATAGAGCAATACAGCCACGATCGTTTACATGTTCACACTTCAGAGTAAACAAAACATTGCCAAATGAAAACAGAATGTTTAAGCCGTTTCTAAGTTCCACTGGGTTTATTCACCCAGTGTCTAACATTGAACAAATTTGATTGTCCCCATTTTTCTTTGGATAAGAGAGAAGATTTAAACAGGTATGTTCTGCAAACAGCATATATAATCAGTTCTTACATTAAACAGTCTCTTAACACAGGGCCGGGACTAAACATCCTGCTTAAACAGTGACACACAATAAACAGTCTCTTTGAACAGTGTCCTATAATAAAGATTGTTTCAAAGAGTGTCCAAAAGCAGAGTCTATTTTAACAGTATCCTCCAACAAAGAGCCTATTTTCTCATGTCCTGTAGTAATACAGGCTCGGAAACAGTGCGCGCGAGACATTATAATTTGTAAACTGTCTCAGCTGATAAACAGTGCCCAAGAGGAAACAGTGTCATTAATTTGAGGTAATATATTTAAACATGTTCCCTGGTGTAAACAATGTACTTAAACAGTGCCCACGTTCAACAGTATAGTCAAACAAACCTCCACACTAAACAATCTAGTCAAACCGTGCCCAACAATAAATAACAAATCGTAATAAAGCACAGCAATAAACGTAACCTACTTGAAAAGTTCCCAACACATATCAGTGTCAATTTAAACAGTGCCCTTCAGTGAACAGTCTACTTAAACAGTACCGATTCGCAAGCAGTGTGTCTTTAATAAGTGCGCTTCTGCAACTGGATTCCCGTGGACCTGCCTCAGTGAACAACAGGTTGCAATGTTAGAATTGTGGAGCTGTCTCTAGAAACAATAGATTGCAATTTTAGAAAAGGGCAGCTGTCTCTGTGAACAACAGCTTGAACTCTGAGAACAGTTGAGCTGTCTCTGTGCAGCATAAACAGCAATGTTAGAACTGTGGGGTGACTGTGTAAAATAGGTTGCAATGCTGGTAGAGGGAGTCGGGGGCTGTTTGTGCAAACAACAGATTGCAATATTATAACAATGGAGCTGCCTGTTAACAACAGATTGCAATGTTAAAGCAGTGAAACTGTCTGTGTGAATAATAGATAGAAATTTTAGAACATTGCATCAGGACATTTGGGCAACATATTGCAATGCAGAACAGGGGAGCAGTTTCTGTTGGCTATAGATTGTAATGTTTGAACAGTGAAGCTGTCTCCGTGTATAATAGGTTCAAATATTAGAACAGTGGAGCTGTCTCTGTGAACAAGGGATTGCAATGTTAGTACAGTGGAGCGGTATGTGTGAACAACAGATTGCAATGTCAGAGCATTGCAGTTTTTTCTGTGAACATGACATTGAAATGTTAGAACGTGGACATGTCTCTTTGGGAATAAATTGCAATGTCATAACAGTGGACCTGTCTATGAGGGCAATAGAATTCAATTTTAGAAGAGTTCGGCTGTGTGGGTGAACAACCGCTTGCAATGACAAAACAGTGGAGCTCTCTCTGTGAACAATATATTGCCATGTGAGGACAGTATAGCTGTATCCGTGAACAGTCGATGGCAATGTCAGAACAGCGGAGTGTTAACCACATATTACAACGACAGGACAGGGGAGCTTGCTCTGTGAACAATAGTGTTACGGGCCAGGGATTAGAAAACTCCAAAGTATATTATGGAGTTCACCTGACCCACGACGTTTAATAGATTTTGGTTTGGGGGAGCACAAGGGTCCACTCTGCAGGTGTAATGCAACAGAACCTGATGTATTTTTAAAACAAAACAATATTTATTCTATGAACCAAATTAACATTTTGTAAACACACAGTAAACATATTATCAACTACCCACACACGCAACCCCAAAGATACAATTCTCTATAGGGAACCCTTAATACCATTCCTAGCAACATCCATGTTAAACGCTTTTTAACAAAGACAGCTGGTTTAAATTCTCTACAGAAACAGGTATTACTTTGAAATCATCAAGTGAGTTGAAGCCATTCTTTAACTTGTAGAGAAAAAGATCATTACGCATCTGCTTTCTTTGAATACAGCTCTCCAACTCTGATAAACGAAAGCCAAAACAGAGCCACAATGCAGCTTTAAACATCAAAACGAAAGTAAAAAGACAGACCGACAGCCCAGTTCCACGCACACACGCACACCACTGCAGCTATTAGATACACACCCAGAAGTAACAGATTTGTTGTCATGGGTGATTTCAACTTCCCTAATATTGACTGGAACCTCCTTTGCGCAAATGGTTTGGATGAAGCAGATTATGTCAAGAGTGTACAGCAAGGATTCCTGACACAATATGTAGATAGGCAGACAGGGAGGAGACCATATTGGACTTGGTGCTCGGCAACGAACCAGGCCAGGTGTCAGATGTCTCAGTGGGAGAGCATTTCGGTGACAGTGACCACAACTCCTTGACCTGTACCATAGTCATGGAGAAGGATATGAACAGACAGTATGGGAAGACATTTAATTGGGGAGGGGAACTTATACTGCCATTAGACAGGAGTTGAGGAGCATCCAATGGGAACAATTGTTCTTGGGGAAATGCGCAACAATAATGTGGGGGATGTTTATGGCGCACTTGCTGCGAGTGCTGGGTAGTTTTGTCCCAATGAGCTGAGGAAGGAATGGCCAGGTGAAGGAGCCTTGGACGACAAGAGAAGTGGAGCTCCTAGTCAAGAGGAAGAAGGAAGCTTACGTAAGGTTGAGGAAGCAAGGACCTGGCACGGCTCTAGAGGGTTACAAGGTAGCTATGAAGGAACTCAAAAATGGACTGAGGAGAGCTAGAAAGGGGCATGAAAAAGTCCTGATGGGAAGGATTAGGGAAAATCCCAAGGCTTTCTACACTTATGTGAGAAATAAGAGAATGATCAGAGTGAGAGTAGGGCCGATCAGGGATAGTGGAGGGAACTTGTGCCTAGAGTCTGAGAAAGAAGGGGAGGCGCTAAATGAACATTTTGCTTCAGTATTCACGAGAGAGGGGGACCTTGTTGCTCATGAGAACAGTATGAACCAGGTTAATAGACACGAACAGGTTGATATTAAGAAGGATGATGTGCTGGAAATTTTGAAAAGCATCAGGATAGATAAGTCCCCATGGGCCAGACGGGATATACCCAAGGTTTCTGCGGGAAGCGAGGGAGGAGATTGCTGCGCACTTCACCATGATTCTCCGTCCTCCCTCTCCACTGTATTAGGACCGGATGATTGGAGGGAGGTGAATATTGTTCCCCTGTTCAAGAAAGGGAATAGGGAAATCCCAGGGAATTACAAATCTATCAGTCTTCCGTCTGTGGTGAGCAAAACATTGCAATGGATTCTGAGAGATGGAAGTGATGATTATTTATAAAAACATACCTTGATTAAAGATAGTCAGCATGGTTTAGTGAGGGGCAGGTCATGCCTCACAAGCCTCATTGAATTCTTTGAGGATGTGACGAGACACATTGATGAAGGTCGGGCAATGGATATAGAATGATAGAATTTACAGTGCAGAAGGAAGCCATTTGGCCCATCGAGTCTGCACCGGCCCTTACAAAGAGCCCCCTATTCAAGCCCACATCTCTACCATATCCCAGCAACCTAGTAACCCCCACTTAATCTTTTTGGACAATATGGGCAATTTAACATGGCCAATCCACCTAACCCACACATCTTTGGACTGTGGGAGGAAACAGGAGCACCCGGAGGAAAACCACGCAGACATGGGGAGAACGTGCAGACTCCGCACAGACAGTGACCCAAACCGGGAATTGAACCTGGGACCCTGCAGCTGTGAAGCAACTGTGCTAACCACTATGCTGTCGTGCTGCCCGTATGGTGTATATGGAATTCAGTACGGCATTCGATAAGGTTCCCCATGGTAGGCTTATTCAGAAAATTAGGGGGCATGGGATGCAGGGGCATTTGGCTGTCTGGATACAGAATTGCCTGGCCGAAAGAAGATAGCAAGTTGTAGTGGATGAAAAGTATTCCCATTGAAGGTCGGTGACCGGTGGTGTCCGCAAGGATCTGTTCTGGGACCTCTGCTCTTTGTGGTTTTTATAAATGACTTGGATGAGGAAGTGGAAGGGTGGGTTAGTACGTTTGCCGATGACTCAAAGGTTGGTGGAGTTGTAGATAGCGTGGAGGGTTGTTTGAGGTTACAACAGGACATTGACAGGATGCTGAGCTGGGCTGAAAAGTGGCAGATGGAGTTCAACCTTGATAAATGTGAAGTGATTCATTTTGCAAAGTAGAATTTGAATGCAGAATACAGGGTTAAAGGCAGGATTCTTGGAAGTGTGGCAGAACAGAAGAATCTTGGGGTCCACGTACATAGATCCCTCAAAGTTGCCACCCAGGTTGATAGGGTTGTTAAGAAGGTGTGTGGTGTGTTGGATTTCATTAACAGGGGGATTGAGTTTAAGAGCCGCGAGGTTTTGCTGCAGCTTTATAAAACCCTGGTTAGACCACACTTGGAATATTGTGTCCAGTTCTGGTCGCCTCATTATAGGAAGGATGTGGATACTTTGGAGAGGGTACAGAGGAGATTTAACAGGATGCTGCCTGGACTGGAGGGCATGTCTTATGAAGAAAAGTTGAGGGAGGTAGGGCTTTCTTACTGGAGTGAAGAAGGCACAGAGATGACTTTATAGAGGTGTACAAGGTGACGAGAGGCATGGATAAAGTGGATAGCCAGAGACTTTCCCCCAGGGTGGAAATGGCTGTCACGAGGGGACATAATTTGAAGGTGATTGGAGGAAGGTATAGGGGAGATGTCAGAGGTTCTTTACACAGAGAGTGGTGGGTAAGTTGAATGAACTGCCAGCAGAGGTGGTGGAGTCAGAGTCATTAGGGACCTTTAAGCGACTCTTGGACAGGCACATGGACAGCAGTAAATTCAAGGGGTGGAGGTTAGGTTGATCTTAGATTAGGATAAATGGTCGGCACCATTTCGTGGGCTGAAGGGCCTGTACTGTGCTCTACTGTTCTGTGTTCCATGTTCTATGTTCTACATGAAACAAGGTAAAATTAAACAGTGTCTGATAGTTTTACATTATAACCCGGTTAGTTCCGCATGCATACACACACTTCCGAATTGTGAATTATTAACCAGAACCGCTTGAACACTTGTGGGTTTTTTGTTTTTGTTTCCGATTGGATTCTATTCAAATTGTTGGGGTTCTCCCGGAGTGGTTTTCCACTTCTATGTCGGGTCCCGGCAGAGTCGCCAATTATGTTGCTCTTTTTAGCCTTAGTTTTGTGTCCTGTTGGCTGCTTTTCCATTTTCGGTTAGCCATTTTAGATCAGGTTTTGGCCAAATTAATAGGGAATCAGCCATTTTAGGTGGCTACAGCTCCCACTGAAAATGGGCATTGAGAAGTTCGAAGTCCGGTCCCCGGGGGAAGAGATCTTTTGACTTAGGAATTTTGTGGAAAACATTTGTGAAAATAATGATTTAGTTACTTTCGGATTGAAGAAAGAAGGAAGATATAACACGTCGTTAGAGGATGCGAAAAGCTGCTAGGAATAAGGAAGAAAACCCGGGTTCGCCGTTGAATGAGAAGGCCATCAAAAGCGGTGACGAGATGGCGGATGCCGGACCGGATGGTAGGGCCGCACTACTTATGGTGGAAAAGATGATCGATGTGATGGCGGTGGAGCTGGAAAAGCAGTTTGCGAGGCATATGGAGGCTTTGAGGAAGGAGACGGCGGTCGCATTGAAATCATTGGTGGAGGAGGCCATCGCCCCGGTGAGAGTAGCTGTGGCAAAGACATCGGCCGAGGTGAGAGAGCAGGGCGAGAAGATGAAGGAAGTGGAGGAAGCCGTGTTGCAGCACAGCGACGAGCTCACCTTGATGGGGGAATGAGCTGCGGAGAGTGGTAGAGGTCAACAGAGGACTCCGAGCAAAGCTCGAGGACTTGGGGAACCGCTCGAGATGGCACAATCTGAGAATTGTGGGCTTGCCCGAAGGGACAGAGGGCCCTAGGCCAACAAAGTACTTCACTAAGAAGCTGGCAGAGCTGATGGGGGGGGGGGGGGGGGTGAGAACTCCTCCCAGTACTTGCTGAACCAAGCGCATTGGTCATTAAGGCCGAAGCCCAAGGTGAATTAGCCGCCAAGAGCAGTAATTATCTGCTTCCATAAGTACTGCATGAAGGAGAAGGTGTTAAGCTGGGCGAAGCAGAAGCGCGGGATGCTGTTGGATGGTGCTGGAGTTCGGATCTATCAGGACTTGACGGTTGAGTGGGCAAAGAGACGAGTGGGGGGGAAGGCGGCAGGGAAGGCGGCACTGTACATAAAGGGGGCGCGATTTGGTATGGTGTACCCGGCGAAGCTGAGGGGAACGTATTACGCCAAAGACTTTTATTTTGAGACAGCGGAGGCGGCTGAGGCGTTCGTGAGGGCAGAAAGCTTGGGACAGACGTGAGGAGCGGAACTGGAAGAGAGACTGTGGATGTGTTTGGGCAGCTGTAAAATGTATAAATGCTACAACTTTCTTTTTACTGATGTGTATTGTAATTTACTTCTCTTTGCATTGTAACAGAGTTCAAGTTAATTGTTGGGTTGACTGGCGTTATGTGTTGCGACGGTTAAATCTTAGGTTCGTGAATTGTATGGGTTGGATTGTTGGTTTTGTTTTTTCTTTCTCTGGGACTGGGTGGAAGGGGACGATATATCTTGGCGGGGGGGGGGGGGGGAGCCATCCGCACTCGCTAACTAAAGTCAGCTAGTGAATGGAGGTGAGAGGAGGGCTGTCCACGAATGCGCCTGGATAACAGGCTTCAATGGGCAAATGTCGGAGGCGTTCTTGGGAGGGGGGGAAGGTGTTCGATGTTAACAATGGACAGAGGCGCATCAGGCGTATAGGGCAGGGCCCAGTGGTATGCTGATGGTGGATAAGAAGGGTGGGGGGGGGGGGTGGTGAGAGACCCCCAGTTAGGATAGTCACGTGGAACGTGAGAGTGCAACGAGGTCCGGTCAAGCGGACATGGGTGCTTGCGCATCTTTAAAGTTTGTAAGCCGATGTGACAATGCTGCTGGAGACTCACTTGAGGGTGAAGGACCAGGTGAGACTTAAAAAGGGCTGGCTTAGTCTAGTGTTTCACTCTGGATTTTACGGGAGGGATCGAGGGGTAGCAAAAGGGTACGCTTCCAGATGGAGAAGGTGGTGGCAGATCAGGGGGGGGGGGTAGATATGTGATTGTGATGGGGCGCTGGAGGGGAGATTAGTGGCACTGTTAAGTGTATACAATCCCAATTGGGACGATGTGGGATTCGCGAAGAAGGTGTTTGGGGCCATCTCCGACTTGGACACACATGAACTGATAGTGGGGGGGGGGGCGGGGGGGTGACTGGAACCAAGGTTGGACAAATCATGGCCACGCTCGCTGGTCCCGTCAGGCGCTGGCTGGGCTATTGGCGGAAATGGGAGGGGTGGACCCTTGGAGGTTCCTGCACTCAAGGGAAGGTGGGTACTGGTTTTTCTCAGCAGTCCATAAGGTATACTCGCGGATCGACTTCTTTGTTGTGGGGAAGGCTTTGCTGGGTGGCGTTAAGGGGTCGGAATACTCGGAAATTGCAGTGTCAGATCACGCTCCGCATTGGGTGGACATGGTACTGGAGAAGGAGTGAGTGCAGAGGCTGTGGAAACTGGATTTGGGGCTTTTGGGGAACCAAGTGTTCTGTGAGAAAATTGAAAAGGTCATTAAGGAATATGTAGGTTTCAACTGTACGGGTGAGGTGTCGAAGACAGTTCCTGGGACACTCTAAAGGCGGTGGCGAGGGGTGAGGTAATTTCGTTTACGGCCAGGTGGACAAAGAGGAGAGGTTGGAGTGGCAGAGGGTAATAGATGAGATGTTCGAGGTGGATAGGAGTTATGCAGAAGGTGGAGACCCAGCCATTCTGGAAAAGAGGAAGGAACTACAGGCGAGCTTCGACCAACTGTCTACTAGGAAGGCGGTGCGCCAACTGAGACGAGCAAGGGGTGCAGTTTATGAGCATGGAGATAAGGAGTCATGGAGAGGGAAGCAGCGGCAACGGAAATTCTTCAAGTGAGGGATAGGGCAGGGAAATTGGTGGTGGCTCCGGAGCTGATTAACAAAGTTTTTGAGGAGTTTTACGAGAGGTTGTACAGGTCAGAGCCACCCGGGGGAGACCGTGAGATTCAGGAATTTCTAGATGGGTTGGAGTATCCGAGGCTAGGGGAGGGGGACAGGGCTACATTAGAAGGAGCAATAGTGGAGCAGGAGATAATGGATGAGATTGGGAGGATGCAGTCGGGGAAGGTGGCAGGGCCGGGTGGGTTTCCAATATTATAAAAAATTCAAGGATAAGCTGGCACCCCTGATGGTGGGGATGTTTGAAGAGGCGATAGGGAAGGGGGTGTTGCCACAAACCTTGGGGCAGGCATCGATTTCCCTGTTGCTAAAAAAAAGATAAGGATCCGATGGAGTGTGGGTCATATAGGCCCATCTTCCATCTGAATGTGGACGCAAAAGTTTTGGGAAGGTACTGGCTGGAGGAGTGCCTCCGGAAGGTGAGAGGAGAGGATCAGGCGGGGTTCGTGAGAGGGAGGCAGCTCTTTTCGAACATTAGGAAGGTAATGAACGCCATTATGGTGCCGGCGGAAGGGAAGGAAACAGAGGTGGTTGTGGCATTGGACGCCGAGAAGGCGTTTGACCGGGTAGAATGGGGGTACTTGTGGCAGTTTTGGAGAGGTTTGGGATTGGACCAAGATTTGTCAACTGGATAAAGCTACTGTCTAAGGAGCCGAAGGCGAGTTTCCGCACAAACAACATCAGCTCGAGATACTTTTCTCTCCACTGTGGGACGAGGCAGGGATGTCGAATGTCCCCCCTGCTGTTTGCCCTTGCGTTTGAGCGTTGGCCATCGCATTAAGAAGTTCGGGAGCATGGAAAGGAATAGTGCGGGGTGTTGGATAGAGCATTGGGTGTCCTTGTATGCTGACGACTTGCTGTTATATGTGTCAGAACCGAGTGTGTTGACAGGGAGTCTATTGGAGCTACTGCGGGCATTTTGGTATTTCTCGGAGTACAAGCTGAACCTAGACAAGAGTGAGCATTTTGTGGTGTCTCGGCCGGCGGTGGGGGCAGGGGTGGTGGTGGTGGAGGGGGGGGGCTGCCATTCCGTAGTGCAGGGACTCACTTTAGGTATCTGGGGGTGCAGGTTGCCCCGGAGTGGGGAGGCTTCGTAGGTACAACATCTCTAGTTTGGTGGGGAGAGTGAAAGCCGATCTGGCAAAGTGCGATGGTCGCCCTGTGTCACTGGCGAATCGGGTATAGGCGGTTAAAATGAATGTCTTGCCGTGATTTCTGTTCATTTTTCAATGCCTACCGACTTTCCCGCCAAAGGCTTTTTTCAGGGAGATTGAGGGAAGGATTACCTCGTTCATATGGGGAGGGGAGGTGGCCAGAGTGAGAAAGGTGCTGTTACAGAGGGGAAGGCAGGCAGGGCGTTTGGGTCTCCCGAACCTGATGTAAAACGAATGTGGAGAAGGTGCGGAGCTGGGTCAGAGGGGTTAATTCGTGGTGGGTCAAAATGGAGGAGAGTTTCTGCAGGGGGTGGGGACTGAAAGTACTAGCAACAGCGCCGCTCCCGATAGCTCCGGGGAAATACTCAGGGAGTCCGGAAATAATAGCTTCATTGAAAATCTGGATGCAGTTTCGCCAACACTTGGGGTTGGGGGCAGGGTCAAGGGAAATGCCGATTCGGGGGAACCACAGATTTGAGTCAAGGAGGTGGGATGGAAATTTCCGGAAATGGGATGAGAAGGGCATAAAGACGCTAAAAGATTTGTTTCTTAGGGGTTGGTTAGCAGGATTGAGGGAGCTGGAAGCGAAGTATCGGCTGGAGCAGGGGGAAATGTTCAGATACATGCTGGTTCGAGATTTTGCCAGAAAGGAGATACAGAGTTTCCTGGAGGAACTGGCCTCCACATTGCTGGAGGAGGAGCCGACGACAAGGGGACGGAGAAGGGGGTAGTGTCAGCGTTGTACGTAGCTATTTCGGAAGAGGATAAGGCACCACTGGAAGGGATCAAAGCAAAGTGGGAGGAAGAGTTAGGAGAGGCTATAGAGGAGGGGGTCTGGTGTGAGGAGGTACGGAGAGTAAATGCCTCCACCTCATGCGCGAGGTTGGGGCTGATACAGCTGAAGGTGGCATACAGAGCACAACTCACGAGGGTGAGGATGAGCCAATTGTTTGAAGGAGTAGAAGATGTGTGTGAGGGTTGCGGGGGGAGGGGGGGGGCATTAATCACGTTCATATGTTTTTGTCCTGTCCAAACCTAGAGGATTACTGAAGGGAGGTTTTTAGGGTAATTTCCAAGGTGGTGCATGTGAAACTGGACCCGTGTCCCCAGGAGGCCATATTCGGGGTGTCGGCCCAGCCAGGGTTGGAAACGGGTGCGGAGGTAGATATCGTAGCCTTTGCCTCGTTGATCGCCAGAAGGCGGATCCTGTTGGGATGGAGAGCAGCCTCTCAGTGCCCTACCATAAACAAGGTAAAATTAAACAGTGCCCTACAGTTAACGAGGTCAAATTAAACAGTGCCCTACAGAAAACAAGGTCAAATTAAACAGAGACCTACATTAAACGAGATAAAATTAAATAGAGCCCTACAGTAAAAAAGGTCAAATTAAAGAGCCTCCGCCAGTGAGCAAGGCAAAATTGAACAGAGCCCTGCAGTAAACAAGGTCAAATTAAACAGTGTCCTGCAGTAAACAAGGTCAAATTAAACAGTGCCCTATAGTAAACAAGGTAAAATTAAACAGAGCCCGATATTAAATAAGGTGCAGTGAACAAGGTAAAATTAAACGGAGCGCAACAGCAAACAAGGTAAAATTATACAGTGCCCTACATTAAACAAGGTAAAATTAAACAATGCCCAGTAATCAAGGTCAATTTAAAAATGAGCCCGATAGTGAACAAGGACAAATTAAATTGAGCCCTCCTGTAAACAAGGTCAAATTAAACAGTGAACTGCTGTAACAAAGGTCAAATTAAACAGAGCCCGACAGTGAACAATGTAAAATCAAACAAAGCACAATAGTAAATACGGTAAAATGAAACAAGGCGCCACAGTAAACAAGGTAAAACTAAACAGCCCCACAATACACAACTAAACAGCCCCACAAACAGGTACCTGGTGGGTGGTGTTCTCACGTGTAATGGTGGCATCCATGTCGATGATTTGGCACGTCTTGCAGAGATTGCCATGGTAACGAACCATTGTTTGCAGCAAACTACCCAGTCTTCAGAACAGTGACCACGACACCACACAACCCTGCCATGGCAATCTCTGCAAGACGTGCCAGATCACCGACATGGATACCACTATTACACGTGAGAACACCACCCACCAGGTACGCGGTACACACTCGTGCGACTCGGCCAACGTTGTCTACCTCATACGCTGCAGGAAAGGATGTCCCGAAGCGTGGTACATTGGCGAGACCATGCAGACGCTGCGACAACGAATGAACGGCCATCGTGCAACAATCACCAGGCAGGAATGTTCCCTTCCAGTCGGGGAACACTTCAGCAGTCAAGGGCATTCAGCCTCTGATCTCCGGGTAAGCGTTCTCCAAGGCGGCCTTCAGGACGCGCGACAACGCAGAATCGTCGAGCAGAAACTTATAGCCAAGTTCCGCACACATGAGTGCGGCCTCAACCGGGACCTGGGATTCATGTCGCATTACATTCATCCCCCACCATCTAGCCTGCCAAATCCTACCAACTGTCCTGGCTTGATACAATTCACACCTCTTTAACCTGGGGTTACCCCATCTCTGGATCTGTAAAGATTTAATCACCTGCTAATGGTCGCATTCCTAGCATTGTTTGGCATCTTTGAAATTGTCTATATATGTGTTTCTGGAACATACCTCTTCATTCACCTGAGGAAGGAGCAGCGCTCCGAAAGCTAGTGACATCAAAACAAACCTGTTGGACTTTAACCTGGTGTTGTAAGACTTCGTACTGTAAAATTAAACAGAGCCCAATAGTAAACACGGTGAAATTAAACAGAGCCCTACTGTAAAAAGGTAAAGTTAAACTGAGTCCTGCAAGGTGACATTGTCAGCCTACAGTAAACAAGGTAAAAGTGAACAGTGCCCTACAGTAAAGACCGTACAATTGGACTGTGCGTTACAGTAAAATGAATCAAATTTGACAGAGCCCTACAGTAATCAATGACAAATTAAACAGCCATGCAGTAAACCAGGTCAAATTAAACAGGACAAGGAACAAGATGAAATTAAACAGAGCCTTACTGTAAGTACGGTAAAATGAAACAGTGCCCTTGAGTGAACAATGTAAAGTTAAACAGAGCCTAACAGTAAACAAGCTAAAATTAAAGATTGTCCAACAGTGAACATGTTAGAATTAAACAGAGCCCGACAGTAACCAATGTCAAATTAAACAGAGCCCGACAGCGAGGGCAGCAGGGTGGCGCAGTGGGTTAGCCCTGCTGCCTCACGGCGCCGAGGTCCCAGGTTCGATCACGGCTCTGGGACACAGTCCGAGTGGAGTTTGGACATTCTCACCGTGGGGTTTCGGCCACACGCTAAATTGTCCCTTAATTAGAAAATATTAATTGTCTACTCCAAATGTATAAAAAAACAACAGAGCGCTACATTAATAGGTCCAATTAAACAGTGACCTGCAGAGCACAAGGCAATATTTAACAGTGCCCTACAGTAAACAAAGTAAAATTAAACAGATTCCTACTGTAAGAACGGTAAAATGAAACAGTGCCCGACAGCGAGGTAAAATTAAACACAGCCCAGCAGTAAACAAGGTGAAATTAAACACAGCCCAGCAGTAAACAAGGTGAAATTAAACAGAGCCCTACAGTACAATAAGTCAAATTATCAGCCTACAGTAAAGAAGGCAAAATTAAACACTGCCCTACGTAAAGAGGGTCAAATTAAACGGTGCCCGACGTAAACAGGGTCAAATTAAACAGCGTCCTACTGTCAGCCAGGTTAAATTAAACAGTGCTCTACAGGAAACAAGGGAAACTTATACAGAGTCTTGCAGAAAATACGGTAAAATGAAACATTGCTCTACACTAAACAAGGTAGAATTAAACAATGTCCTGCAGTAAACGAGATGAAAGAATCAACCCTACAGTGAACACGGTAACATAATCAGTGCCCGACGATAAACAAGGTCAAATTAAACAGAGCCCTACAGTAAAGATAGAAAAATTAATCAGAGCCCTACAGTAAACAAGGTCAAATTAAACAGAGCCCTACAGTAAAGATAGAAAAATTAATCAGAGCCCTACAGTAAACAAGGTCAAATTAAACAGAGCCCAATAGTAAACAAGGTGAAATTAAACAGTGCCCTATAGTAAACAAGGTAAAATTAAACAGTACCCTGCAGTAAACAAGATAAAATAAAGAAGGACGCAACAGTAAACAATGTCAAATTAAATTGTGCCCGGCGGTAAACAAGGTAAAATTAAACAGAGCCCTATAGTAAACAAGGTTAAATTAAGCAGAGCACGACAGTATACCACGGCAAATTAAACAGAGCCGCGCAGTAAACAAGGTCAAAATAAATAGAGCCCTGCAGTAAACGAAGTAAAATTAAACAGAGGCCGCCAGTGAACAAGGTAAAATTACACAGAGCCCTACAGTAAATACAGTAAAATTAAACAGCGCCCTGCAGTAAACAAGGTAAAATTAAACAATGCCCTGCAGTAAACAAGGTAAAATTAAACAGTGCCCTATAGTAAACAAGGTAAAATTAAACAATGCCCTGCAGTAAACAAGGTAAAATTAAACAATGCCCTGCAGTAAACAAGGTAAAATTAAACAGTGTCCTATAGTAAACAAGGTAAAATTAAACAGTGCCCTACAGTAAACAAGGTAAAATTAAACAGTGCCCTATAGTAAACAAGTTAAAATTAAACAGTGCCCTGCAGTAAACAAGGTAAAATTAAACAGTGCCCTGCAGTAAACAAGGTAAAATTAAACAGTACCCAATAGTAAACAAGGTAAAATTAAACAGTGCCCTATAGTAAACAAGTTAAAATTAAACAGTGCCCTGCAGTAAACAAGGTAAAATTAAACAGTGCCCTGCAGTAAACAAGGTAAAATTAAACAGTGCCCTATAGTAAACAAGTTAAAATTAAACAGTGCCCTACAGTAAACAAGGTAAAATTAAACAGTGCCCTGCAGTAAACAAGGTAAAATTAAACAGTACCCAATAGTAAACAAGGTAAAATTAAACAGTGCTCTATAGTAAACAAGGTAAAATTAAACAGAGCCCTGCAGTAAACAAGGTAAAATTAAACAGTGCACTGCAGTAAACAAGATAAAATTAAACAGTGCCCAATAGTAAACAAGGTAAAATTAAACAGTGCCCTGCAGTAAACAAGGTAAAATTAAACAGTGCCCTATAGTAAACAAGGTGAAATTAAACAGTGCCCGAGAGTAAACAAGGTAAAATTAAACAGTGCCCTGCAGTAAACAAGGTAAAATTAAACAGTGCCCTACAGTAAACAAGGTAAAATTAAACAGTGCCCTGCAGTAAACGAGGTAAAATTAAACAGTGCTCTATAGTAAACAAGGTAAAATTAAACAGAGCCCTGCAGTAAACAAGGTAAAATTAAACAGTGCACTGCAGTAAACAAGATAAAATTAAACAGTGCCCTGCAGTAAACAAGGTAAAATTAAACAGTGCCCTGCAGTAAACAAGGTAAAATTAAACAGTGCCCTGCAGTAAACAAGATAAAATTAAACAGTGCCCTGCAGTAAACAAGGTAAAATTAAACAGTGCCCTATAGTAAACAAGGTAAAATTAAACAGAGCCCTGCAGTAAACAAGATAAAATTAAACAGTGCCCTGCAGTAAACAAGGTAAAATTAAACAGTGCCCTATAGTAAACAAGGTAAAATTAAACAGAGCCCTGCAGTAAACAAGGTAAAATTAAACAGTGCACTGCAGTAAACAAGATAAAATTAAACAGTGCCCTGCAGTAAACAAGGTAAAATTAAACAGTGCCCTGCAGTAAACAAGGTAAAATTAAACGGTACCCTATAGTAAACAAGGTAAAATTAAACAGTGCCCTGCAGTAAACAAGGTAAAATTAAACAAAGCCCTATAGTAAACAAGGTAAAATTAAACAGTGCCCTGCAGTAAACAAGGTAAAATTAAACAGCGCCCTGCAGTAAACAAGGTAAAATTAAACAGAGCCCTGCAGTAAACAAGGTAAAATTAAACAGAGCCCTGCAGTAAACAAGGTAAAATTAAACAGTGCCCTATAGTAAACAAGGTAAAATTAAACAGTGCCTTGCAGTAAACAAGGTAAAATTAAACAGTGCCCTATAGTAAACAAGGTAAAATTACACAGTGCCCTGCAGTAAACAAGGTAAAATTAAACAGAGCCCTACAGTAAATACAGTAAAATTAAACAGCGCCCTGCAGTAAACAAGGTAAAATTAAACAATGCCCTGCAGTAAACAAGGTAAAATTAAACAGTGCCCTATAGTAAACAAGGTAAAATTAAACAATGCCCTGCAGTAAACAAGGTAAAATTAAACAATGCCCTGCAGTAAACAAGGTAAAATTAAACAGTGTCCTATAGTAAACAAGGTAAAATTAAACAGTGCCCTACAGTAAACAAGGTAAAATTAAACAGTGCCCTATAGTAAACAAGTTAAAATTAAACAGTGCCCTGCAGTAAACAAGGTAAAATTAAACAGTGCCCTGCAGTAAACAAGGTAAAATTAAACAGTACCCAATAGTAAACAAGGTAAAATTAAACAGTGCTCTATAGTAAACAAGGTAAAATTAAACAGAGCCCTATAGTAAACAAGGTAAAATTAAACAGTGCCCTACAGTAAACAAGGTAAAATTAAACAGTGTCCTATAGTAAACAAGGTAAAATTAAACAGTGCCCTACAGTAAACAAGGTAAAATTAAACAGTGCCCTATAGTAAACAAGTTAAAATTAAACAGTGCCCTGCAGTAAACAAGGTAAAATTAAACAGTGCCCTGCAGTAAACAAGGTAAAATTAAACAGTGCCCTATAGTAAACAAGTTAAAATTAAACAGTGCCCTACAGTAAACAAGGTAAAATTAAACAGTGCCCTGCAGTAAACAAGGTAAAATTAAACAGTACCCAATAGTAAACAAGGTAAAATTAAACAGTGCTCTATAGTAAACAAGGTAAAATTAAACAGAGCCCTGCAGTAAACAAGGTAAAATTAAACAGTGCACTGCAGTAAACAAGATAAAATTAAACAGTGCCCAATAGTAAACAAGGTAAAATTAAACAGTGCCTGCAGTAAACAAGGTAAAATTAAACAGTGCCCTATAGTAAACAAGGTGAAATTAAACAGTGCCCGAGAGTAAACAAGGTAAAATTAAACAGTGCCCTGCAGTAAACAAGGTAAAATTAAACAGTGCCCTACAGTAAACAAGGTAAAATTAAACAGTGCCCTGCAGTAAACGAGGTAAAATTAAACAGTGCTCTATAGTAAACAAGGTAAAATTAAACAGAGCCCTGCAGTAAACAAGGTAAAATTAAACAGTGCACTGCAGTAAACAAGATAAAATTAAACAGTGCCCTGCAGTAAACAAGGTAAAATTAAACAGTGCCCTGCAGTAAACAAGGTAAAATTAAACAGTGCCCTGCAGTAAACAAGATAAAATTAAACAGTGCCCTGCAGTAAACAAGGTAAAATTAAACAGTGCCCTATAGTAAACAAGGTAAAATTAAACAGAGCCCTGCAGTAAACAAGATAAAATTAAACAGTGCCCTGCAGTAAACAAGGTAAAATTAAACAGTGCCCTATAGTAAACAAGGTAAAATTAAACAGAGCCCTGCAGTAAACAAGGTAAAATTAAACAGTGCACTGCAGTAAACAAGATAAAATTAAACAGTGCCCTGCAGTAAACAAGGTAAAATTAAACAGTGCCCTGCAGTAAACAAGGTAAAATTAAACGGTACCCTATAGTAAACAAGGTAAAATTAAACAGTGCCCTGCAGTAAACAAGGTAAAATTAAACAAAGCCCTATAGTAAACAAGGTAAAATTAAACAGTGCCCTGCAGTAAACAAGGTAAAATTAAACAGCGCCCTGCAGTAAACAAGGTAAAATTAAACAGAGCCCTGCAGTAAACAAGGTAAAATTAAACAGAGCCCTGCAGTAAACAAGGTAAAATTAAACAGTGCCCTATAGTAAACAAGGTAAAATTAAACAGTGCCTTGCAGTAAACAAGGTAAAATTAAACAGTGCCCTATAGTAAACAAGGTAAAATTACACAGTGCCCTGCAGTAAACAAGGTAAAATTAAACAGAGCCCTGCAGTAAACAAGGTAAAATTAAACAGTGCCCAATAGTAAACAAGGTAAAATTAAACAGTGCCCTGCAGTACACAGGGCAAAATTAAACAATGCCCTGCAGTAAACAAGGTAAAATTGAACAGTGCCCTATAGTAAACAAGGTAAAATTAAACAGTGCCCTGCAGTAAACAAGGTAAAATTAAACAGTGCCCTATAGTAAACAAGGTAAAATTAAACAGTGCCCTGCAGTAAACAAGGTGAAATTAAACAGTGCCCTGCAGTAAACAAGATAAAATTAAACAGTGCCCTATCGTAAACAAGGTAAAATTAAACAGTGCCCTGCAGTAAACAAGATAAAATTAAACAGAGCCCTGCAGTAAACAAGGTAAAATTAAACAGTGCCCTGCAGTAAACAAGGTAAAATTAAACAGTGTCCTATAGTAAACAAGGTAAAATTAAACAGTGCCCTGCAGTAAACAAGGTAAAATTAAACAGTGCCCTGCAGTAAACAAGGTAAAATTAAACAGTGCCCAATAGTAAACAAGGTAAAATTAAACAGTGCCCTGCAGTAAACAAGGTAAAATTAAACAGTGCCCTGCAGTAAACAAGATAAAATTAAACAGTGCCTGCAGTAAACAAGGTAAAATTAAACAGTGCCCTATAGTAAACAAGGTAAAATTAAACAGTGCCCAATAGTAAACAAGGTAAAATTACACAGTGCCCTGCAGTAAACAAGGTAAAATTAAACTGAGCCCTATAATAAACAAGGTAAAATTAAACAGTGCCCTATAATAAACAAGGTAAAATTAAACAGTGCCCTGCAGTAAACAAGGTAAAATTAAACTGAGCCCTATAATAAACAAGGTAAAATTAAACAGTGCCCTGCAGTAAACAAGGTAAAATTAAACAGTGCCCAATAGTAAACAAGGTAAAATTAAACAGTGCCCAATAGTAAACAAGGTAAAATTACACAGTGCCCTGCAGTAAACAAGGTAAAATTAAACAGTGCCCAATAGTAAACAAGGTAAAATTAAACAGTGCCCAATAGTAAACAAGGTAAAATTAAACAGTGCCCTGCAGTAAACAAGGTAAAATTAAACAGTGCCCAATAGTAAACAAGGTAAAATTAAACAGTGCCCAATAGTAAACAAGGTAAAATTAAACAGTGCCCTGCAGTAAACAAGGTAAAATTAAACAGTGCCCAATAGTAAACAAGGTAAAATTAAACAGTGCCCAATAGTAAACAAGGTAAAATTACACAGTGCCCTGCAGTAAACAAGGTAAAATTAAACAGTGCCCAATAGTAAACAAGGTAAAATTAAACAGTGCCCAATAGTAAACAAGGTAAAATTAAACAGTGCCCTGCAGTAAACAAGGTAAAATTAAACAGTGCCCTACAGTAAACAAGGTAAAATTAAACAGTGCCCAATAGTAAACAAGGTAAAATTAAACAGTGCCCTACAGTAAACAAGGTAAAATTAAACAGTGCCCAATAGTAAACAAGGTAAAATTAAACAGTGCCCAATAGTAAACAAGGTAAAATTAAACAGTGCCCTGCAGTAAACAAGGTAAAATTAAACAGTGCCCTGCAGTAAACAAGGTAAAATTAAACAGAGCCCTGCAGTAAACAAGGTAAAAGTAAACAGTGCCCTATAGTAAACACGGTAAAATTAAACAGTGCCCTGCAGTAAACAAGGTAAAATTAAACAGTGCCCTACAGTAAACAAGGTAAAATTAAACAGTGCCCTGCAGTAAACAAGGTAAAATTAAACAGTGCCCTATAGTAAACAAGGTAAAATTAAACAGTGCCCTGCAGTAAACAAGGTAAAATTAAACAGTGCCCTGCAGTAAACAAGGTAAAATTAAACAGTGCCCAATAGTAAACAAGGTAAAATTAAACAGTGCCCTATAGTAAACAAGGTAAAATTAAACAGTGCCCTGCAGTGAACAAGGTAAAATTAAACAGTGCCCTGCAGTAAACAAGGTAAAATTAAACAGTGCCCTGCAGTAAACAAGGTAAAATTAAACAGTGCCCAATAGTAAACAAGGTAAAATTAAACAGTGCCCTATAGTAAACAAGGTAAAATTAAACAGTACCCTATAGTAAACAAGGTAAAATTAAACAGTGCCCAATAGTAAACAAGGTAAAATTAAACAGTGCCCTGCAGTAAACAAGGTAAAATTAAACAGTGCCCAATAGTAAACAATGTAAAATTAAACAGTGCCCTGCAGTAAACAAGGTAAAATTAAACAGTGCCCTGCAGTGAACAAGGTAAAATTAAACAGAGCCCTATAGTAAACAAGGTAAAATTAAACAGTGCCCAATAGTAAACAAGGTAAAATTAAACAGTGCCCTATAGTAAACAAGGTAAAATTAAACAGTACCCTATAGTAAACAAGGTAAAATTAAACAGTGCCCAATAGTAAACAAGGTAAAATTAAACAGTGCCCTGCAGTAAACAAGGTAAAATTAAACAGTGCCCAATAGTAAACAAGGTAAAATTAAACAGTGCCCTGCAGTAAACAAGGTAAAATTAAACAGTGCCCAATAGTAAACAAGGTAAAATTAAACAGTGCCCAATAGCAAACAAGGTAAAATTACACAGTGCCCTGCAGTAAACAAGGTAAAATTAAACAGTGCCCAATAGTAAACAAGGTAAAATTAAACAGTGCCCAATAGTAAACAAGGTAAAATTAAACAGTGCCCTGCAGTAAACAAGGTAAAATTAAACAGTGCCCTACAGTAAACAAGGTAAAATTAAACAGTGCCCAATAGTAAACAAGGTAAAATTAAACAGTGCCCTGCAGTAAACAAGGTAAAATTAAACAGTGCCCAATAGTAAACAAGGTAAAATTAAACAGTGCCCAATAGTAAACAAGGTAAAATTAAACAGTGCCCTGCAGTAAACAAGGTAAAATTAAACAGTGCCCAATAGTAAACAAGGTAAAATTAAACAGTGCCCAATAGTAAACAAGGTAAAATTACACAGTGCCCTGCAGTAAACAAGGTAAAATTAAACAGTGCCCAATAGTAAACAAGGTAAAATTAAACAGTGCCCAATAGTAAACAAGGTAAAATTAAACAGTGCCCTGCAGTAAACAAGGTAAAATTAAACAGTGCCCTGCAGTAAACAAGGTAAAATTAAACAGTGCCCTGCAGTAAACAAGGTAAAAGTAAACAGTGCCCTATAGTAAACAAGGTAAAATTAAACAGTGCCCTGCAGTAAACAAGGTAAAATTAAACAGTGCCCTACAGTAAACAAGGTAAAATTAAACAGTGCCCTGCAGTAAACAAGGTAAAATTAAACAGTGCCCTATAGTAAACAAGGTAAAATTAAACAGTGCCCTGCAGTAAACAAGGTAAAATTAAACAGTGCCCTGCAGTAAACAAGGTAAAATTAAACAGTGCCCAATAGTAAACAAGGTAAAATTAAACAGTGCCCTATAGTAAACAAGGTAAAATTAAACAGTGCCCTGCAGTGAACAAGGTAAAATTAAACAGTGCCCAATAGTAAACAAGGTAAAATTAAACAGTGCCCTGCAGTAAACAAGGTAAAATTAAACAGTGCCCTGCAGTGAACAAGGTAAAATTAAACAGAGCCCTATAGTAAACAAGGTAAAATTAAACAGTGCCCAATAGTAAACAAGGTAAAATTAAACAGTGCCCTATAGTAAACAAGGTAAAATTAAACAGTACCCTATAGTAAACAAGGTTAAATTAAACAGTGCCCAATAGTAAACAAGGTAAAATTAAACAGTGCCCTGCAGTAAACAAGGTAAAATTAAACAGTGCCCAATAGTAAACAAGGTAAAATTAAACAGTGCCCTGCAGTAAACAAGGTAAAATTAAACAGTGCCCAATAGTAAACAAGGTAAAATTAAACAGTGCCCAATAGTAAACAAGGTAAAATTACACAGTGCCCTGCAGTAAACAAGGTAAAATTAAACAGTGCCCAATAGTAAACAAGGTAAAATTAAACAGTGCCCAATAGTAAACAAGGTAAAATTAAACAGTGCCCTGCAGTAAACAAGGTAAAATTAAACAGTGCCCTACAGTAAACAAGGTAAAATTAAACAGTGCCCAATAGTAAACAAGGTAAAATTAAACAGTGCCCTGCAGTAAACAAGGTAAAATTAAACAGTGCCCAATAGTAAACAAGGTAAAATTAAACAGTGCCCAATAGTAAACAAGGTAAAATTAAACAGTGCCCTGCAGTAAACAAGGTAAAATTAAACAGTGCCCAATAGTAAACAAGGTAAAATTAAACAGTGCCCAATAGTAAACAAGGTAAAATTACACAGTGCCCTGCAGTAAACAAGGTAAAATTAAACAGTGCCCAATAGTAAACAAGGTAAAATTAAACAGTGCCCAATAGTTGGTGGAATTGCGGATAGCGATGAGGACTGTCTGAGGATACAGCAGGATTTAGATTGTCTGGAGACTTGGGCGGAGAGATGGCAGATGGAGTTTAATCCGGACAAATGTGAGGTAATGCATTTTGGAAGGGCTAATGCAGGTAGGGAATATACAGTAAATGGTAGAACCCTCAAGAGTATTGAAAGTCAAAGAGATCTAGGAGTACAGGTCCACAGGTCATTGAAAGGGGCAACACAGGTGGAGAAGGTAGTCAAGAAGGCATACGGCATGCTTGCCTTCATTGGACGGGGCATTGAGTATAAGAATTGGCAAGTCATGTTGCAGCTGTATAGGACCTTAGTTAGGCCACACTTGGAGTATAGTGTTCAATTCTGGTCGCCACACTACCAGAAGGATGTGGAGGCTTTAGAGAGGGTGCAGAAGAGATTTACCAGAATGATGCCTGGTATGGAGGGCATAAGCTATGAGGAGCGATTGAATAAACTCGGTTTGTTCTCTCTGGAACGAAGGAGGTTGAGGGGCGACCTGATAGAGGTCTACAAAATTATGAGGGGCATAGACAGAGTGGATAGTCAGAGGCTTTTCCCCAGGGTAGAGGGGTCAATTACTAGGGGGCATAGGTTTAAGGTGAGAGGGGCAAGGTTTAGAGTAGATGTACGAGGCAAGTTTTTTACGCAGAGGGTAGTGGGTGCCTGGAACTCGCTACCGGAGGAGGTAGTGGAAGCAGGGACGATAGGGACATTTAAGGGGCATCTTGACAAATATATGAATAGGATGGGAATAGAAGGATACGGACCCAGGAAGTGTAGAAGATTGTAGTTTAGTCGGGCAGTATGGTCGGCGCGGGCTTGGAGGGCCGAAGGGCCTGTTCCTGTGCTGTACATTTCTTTGTTCTTTGTTCTTTGTTCTAAACACGGTAAAATTAAACAGTGCCCTGCAGTAAACAAGGTAAAATTAAACAGTGCCCTGCAGTAAACAAGGTAAAATTAAACAGTGCCCTGCAGTAAACAAGGTAAAAGTAAACAGTGCCCTATAGTAAACAAGGTAAAATTAAACAGTGCCCTGCAGTAAACAAGGTAAAATTAAACAGTGCCCTGCAGTAAACAAGGTAAAATTAAACAGTGCCCTGCAGTAAACAAGGTAAAATTAAACAGTGCCCTATAGTAAACAAGGTAAAATTAAACAGTGCCCTGCAGTAAACAAGGTAAAATTAAACAGTGCCCTGCAGTAAACAAGGTAAAATTAAACAGTGCCCAATAGTAAACAAGGTAAAATTAAACAGTGCCCTATAGTAAACAAGGTAAAATTAAACAGTGCCCTGCAGTGAACAAGGTAAAAGTAAACAGTGCCCTGCAGTAAACAAGGTAAAATTAAACAGTGCCCAATAGTAAACAAGGTAAAATTAAACAGTGCCCAATAGTAAACAAGGTAAAATTAAACAGTGCCCTGCAGTAAACAAGGTAAAATTAAACAGTGCCCTACAGTAAACAAGGTAAAATTAAACAGTGCCCAATAGTAAACAAGGTAAAATTAAACAGTGCCCTGCAGTAAACAAGGTAAAATTAAACAGTGCCCAATAGTAAACAAGGTAAAATTAAACAGTGCCCAATAGTAAACAAGGTAAAATTAAACAGTGCCCAATAGTAAACAAGGTAAAATTAAACAGTGCCCAATAGTAAACAAGGTAAAATTACACAGTGCCCTGCAGTAAACAAGGTAAAATTAAACAGTGCCCAATAGTAAACAAGGTAAAATTAAACAGTGCCCAATAGTAAACAAGGTAAAATTAAACAGTGCCCTGCAGTAAACAAGGTAAAATTAAACAGTGCCCTGCAGTAAACAAGGTAATAGTAAACAGTGCCCTATAGTAAACAAGGTAAAATTAAACAGTGCCCTGCAGTAAACAAGGTAAAATTAAACAGTGCCCTACAGTAAACAAGGTAAAATTAAACAGTGCCCTGCAGTAAACAAGGTAAAATTAAACAGTGCCCTATAGTAAACAAGGTAAAATTAAACAGTGCCCTGCAGTAAACAAGGTAAAATTAAACAGTGCCCTGCAGTAAACAAGGTAAAATTAAACAGTGCCCAATAGTAAACAAGGTAAAATTAAACAGTGCCCAATAGTAAACAAGGTAAAATTAAACAGTGCCCTGCAGTGAACAAGGTAAAATTAAACAGTGCCCTGCAGTAAACAAGGTAAAATTAAACAGTGCCCTGCAGTAAACAAGGTAAAATTAAACAGTGCCCAATAGTAAACAAGGTAAAATTAAACAGTGCCCTATAGTAAACAAGGTAAAATTAAACAGTACCCTATAGTAAACAAGGTAAAATTAAACAGTGCCCTGAAGTAAACAAGGTAAAATTAAACAGTGCCCTATAGTAAACAAGGTAAAATTAAACAGTGCCCTGCAGTAAACAAGGTAAAATTAAACAGTGCCCTGCAGTAAACAAGGTAAAATTAAACAGTGCCCTACAGTAAACAAGGTAAAATTAAACAGTGCCCAATAGTAAACAAGGTAAAATTAAACAGTGCCCTGCAGTAAACAAGGTAAAATTAAACAGTGCCCAATAGTAAACAAGGTAAAATTAAACAGTGCCCAATAGTAAACAAGGTAAAATTAAACAGTGCCCTGCAGTAAACAAGGTAAAATTAAACAGTGCCCAATAGTAAACAAGGTAAAATTAAACAGTGCCCAATAGTAAACAAGGTAAAATTACACAGTGCCCTGCAGTAAACAAGGTAAAATTAAACAGTGCCCAATAGTAAACAAGGTAAAATTAAACAGTGCCCAATAGTAAACAAGGTAAAATTAAACAGTGCCCTGCAGTAAACAAGGTAAAATTAAACAGTGCCCTGCAGTAAACAAGGTAAAATTAAACAGTGCCCTGCAGTAAACAAGGTAAAAGTAAACAGTGCCCTATAGTAAACAAGGTAAAATTAAACAGTGCCCTGCAGTAAACAAGGTAAAATTAAACAGTGCCCTACAGTAAACAAGGTAAAATTAAACAGTGCCCTGCAGTAAACAAGGTAAAATTAAACAGTGCCCTATAGTAAACAAGGTAAAATTAAACAGTGCCCTGCAGTAAACAAGGTAAAATTAAACAGTGCCCTGCAGTAAACAAGGTAAAATTAAACAGTGCCCAATAGTAAACAAGGTAAAATTAAACAGTGCCCTATAGTAAACAAGGTAAAATTAAACAGTGCCCTGCAGTGAACAAGGTAAAATTAAACAGTGCCCTGCAGTAAACAAGGTAAAATTAAACAGTGCCCAATAGTAAACAAGGTAAAATTAAACAGTGCCCAATAGTAAACAAGGTAAAATTAAACAGTGCCCTGCAGTAAACAAGGTAAAATTAAACAGTGCCCTACAGTAAACAAGGTAAAATTAAACAGTGCCCAATAGTAAACAAGGTAAAATTAAACAGTGCCCTGCAGTAAACAAGGTAAAATTTAAACAGTGCCCAATAGTAAACAAGGTAAAATTAAACAGTGCCCAATAGTAAACAAGGTAAAATTAAACAGTGCCCTGCAGTAAACAAGGTAAAATTAAACAGTGCCCTATAGTAAACAAGGTAAAATTAAACAGTGCCCTGCAGTAAACAAGGTAAAATTAAACAGTGCCCTGCAGTAAACAAGGTAAAATTAAACAGTGCCCAATAGTAAACAAGGTAAAATTAAACAGTGCCCTATAGTAAACAAGGTAAAATTAAACAGTGCCCTGCAGTGAACAAGGTAAAAGTAAACAGTGCCCTGCAGTAAACAAGGTAAAATTAAACAGTGCCCAATAGTAAACAAGGTAAAATTAAACAGTGCCCAATAGTAAACAAGGTAAAATTAAACAGTGCCCTGCAGTAAACAAGGTAAAATTAAACAGTGCCCTACAGTAAACAAGGTAAAATTAAACAGTGCCCAATAGTAAACAAGGTAAAATTAAACAGTGCCCTGCAGTAAACAAGGTAAAATTAAACAGTGCCCAATAGTAAACAAGGTAAAATTAAACAGTGCCCAATAGTAAACAAGGTAAAATTAAACAGTGCCCTGCAGTAAACAAGGTAAAATTAAACAGTGCCCAATAGTAAACAAGGTAAAATTAAACAGTGCCCAATAGTAAACAAGGTAAAATTACACAGTGCCCTGCAGTAAACAAGGTAAAATTAAACAGTGCCCAATAGTAAACAAGGTAAAATTAAACAGTGCCCAATAGTAAACAAGGTAAAATTAAACAGTGCCCTGCAGTAAACAAGGTAAAATTAAACAGTGCCCTGCAGTAAACAAGGTAATAGTAAACAGTGCCCTATAGTAAACAAGGTAAAATTAAACAGTGCCCTGCAGTAAACAAGGTAAAATTAAACAGTGCCCTACAGTAAACAAGGTAAAATTAAACAGTGCCCTGCAGTAAACAAGGTAAAATTAAACAGTGCCCTATAGTAAACAAGGTAAAATTAAACAGTGCCCTGCAGTAAACAAGGTAAAATTAAACAGTGCCCTGCAGTAAACAAGGTAAAATTAAACAGTGCCCAATAGTAAACAAGGTAAAATTAAACAGTGCCCAATAGTAAACAAGGTAAAATTAAACAGTGCCCTGCAGTGAACAAGGTAAAATTAAACAGTGCCCTGCAGTAAACAAGGTAAAATTAAACAGTGCCCTGCAGTAAACAAGGTAAAATTAAACAGTGCCCAATAGTAAACAAGGTAAAATTAAACAGTGCCCTATAGTAAACAAGGTAAAATTAAACAGTACCCTATAGTAAACAAGGTAAAATTAAACAGTGCCCTGAAGTAAACAAGGTAAAATTAAACAGTGCCCTATAGTAAACAAGGTAAAATTAAACAGTGCCCTGCAGTAAACAAGGTAAAATTAAACAGTGCCCTGCAGTAAACAAGGTAAAATTAAACAGTGCCCTACAGTAAACAAGGTAAAATTAAACAGTGCCCAATAGTAAACAAGGTAAAATTAAACAGTGCCCTGCAGTAAACAAGGTAAAATTAAACAGTGCCCAATAGTAAACAAGGTAAAATTAAACAGTGCCCAATAGTAAACAAGGTAAAATTAAACAGTGCCCTGCAGTAAACAAGGTAAAATTAAACAGTGCCCAATAGTAAACAAGGTAAAATTAAACAGTGCCCAATAGTAAACAAGGTAAAATTACACAGTGCCCTGCAGTAAACAAGGTAAAATTAAACAGTGCCCAATAGTAAACAAGGTAAAATTAAACAGTGCCCAATAGTAAACAAGGTAAAATTAAACAGTGCCCTGCAGTAAACAAGGTAAAATTAAACAGTGCCCTGCAGTAAACAAGGTAAAATTAAACAGTGCCCTGCAGTAAACAAGGTAAAAGTAAACAGTGCCCTATAGTAAACAAGGTAAAATTAAACAGTGCCCTGCAGTAAACAAGGTAAAATTAAACAGTGCCCTACAGTAAACAAGGTAAAATTAAACAGTGCCCTGCAGTAAACAAGGTAAAATTAAACAGTGCCCTATAGTAAACAAGGTAAAATTAAACAGTGCCCTGCAGTAAACAAGGTAAAATTAAACAGTGCCCTGCAGTAAACAAGGTAAAATTAAACAGTGCCCAATAGTAAACAAGGTAAAATTAAACAGTGCCCTATAGTAAACAAGGTAAAATTAAACAGTGCCCTGCAGTGAACAAGGTAAAATTAAACAGTGCCCTGCAGTAAACAAGGTAAAATTAAACAGTGCCCAATAGTAAACAAGGTAAAATTAAACAGTGCCCAATAGTAAACAAGGTAAAATTAAACAGTGCCCTGCAGTAAACAAGGTAAAATTAAACAGTGCCCTACAGTAAACAAGGTAAAATTAAACAGTGCCCAATAGTAAACAAGGTAAAATTAAACAGTGCCCTGCAGTAAACAAGGTAAAATTAAACAGTGCCCAATAGTAAACAAGGTAAAATTAAACAGTGCCCAATAGTAAACAAGGTAAAATTAAACAGTGCCCTGCAGTAAACAAGGTAAAATTAAACAGTGCCCAATAGTAAACAAGGTAAAATTAAACAGTGCCCAATAGTAAACAAGGTAAAATTACACAGTGCGCTGCAGTAAACAAGGTAAAATTAAACAGTGCCCAATAGTAAACAAGGTAAAATTAAACAGTGCCCAATAGTAAACAAGGTAAAATTAAACAGTGCCCTGCAGTAAACAAGGTAAAATTAAACAGTGCCCTGCAGTAAACAAGGTAATAGTAAACAGTGCCCTATAGTAAACAAGGTAAAATTAAACAGTGCCCTGCAGTAAACAAGGTAAAATTAAACAGTGCCCTACAGTAAACAAGGTAAAATTAAACAGTGCCCTGCAGTAAACAAGGTAAAATTAAACAGTGCCCTATAGTAAACAAGGTAAAATTAAACAGTGCCCTGCAGTAAACAAGGTAAAATTAAACAGTGCCCTGCAGTAAACAAGGTAAAATTAAACAGTGCCCAATAGTAAACAAGGTAAAATTAAACAGTGCCCTGCAGTAAACAAGGTAAAATTAAACAGTGCCCAATAGTAAACAAGGTAAAATTAAACAGTGCCCAATAGTAAACAAGGTAAAATTACACAGTGCCCTGCAGTAAACAAGGTAAAATTAAACAGTGCCCAATAGTAAACAAGGTAAAATTAAACAGTGCCCAATAGTAAACAAGGTAAAATTAAACAGTGCCCTGCAGTAAACAAGGTAAAATTAAACAGTGCCCTGCAGTAAACAAGGTAAAATTAAACAGTGCCCTGCAGTAAACAAGGTAAAAGTAAACAGTGCCCTATAGTAAACAAGGTAAAATTAAACAGTGCCCTGCAGTAAACAAGGTAAAATTAAACAGTGCCCTACAGTAAACAAGGTAAAATTAAACAGTGCCCTGCAGTAAACAAGGTAAAATTAAACAGTGCCCTATAGTAAACAAGGTAAAATTAAACAGTGCCCTGCAGTAAACAAGGTAAAATTAAACAGTGCCCTGCAGTAAACAAGGTAAAATTAAACAGTGCCCAATAGTAAACAAGGTAAAATTAAACAGTGCCCTATAGTAAACAAGGTAAAATTAAACAGTGCCCTGCAGTGAACAAGGTAAAATTAAACAGTGCCCTGCAGTAAACAAGGTAAAATTAAACAGTGCCCAATAGTAAACAAGGTAAAATTAAACAGTGCCCAATAGTAAACAAGGTAAAATTAAACAGTGCCCTGCAGTAAACAAGGTAAAATTAAACAGTGCCCTACAGTAAACAAGGTAAAATTAAACAGTGCCCAATGGTAAACAAGGTAAAATTAAACAGTGCCCTGCAGTAAACAAGGTAAAATTAAACAGTGCCCAATAGTAAACAAGGTAAAATTAAACAGTGCCCAATAGTAAACAAGGTAAAATTAAACAGTGCCCTGCAGTAAACAAGGTATAATTAAACAGTGCCCAATAGTAAACAAGGTAAAATTAAACAGTGCCCCATAGTAAACAAGGTAAAATTACACAGTGCCCTGCAGTAAACAAGGTAAAATTAAACAGTACCCAATAGTAAACAAGGTAAAATTAAACAGTGCCCAATAGTAAACAAGGTAAAATTAAACAGTGCCCTGCAGTAAACAAGGTAAAATTAAACAGTGCCCTGCAGTAAACAAGGTAATAGTAAACAGTGCCCTATAGTAAACAAGGTAAAATTAAACAGTGCCCTGCAGTAAACAAGGTAAAATTAAACAGTGCCCTACAGTAAACAAGGTAAAATTAAACAGTGCCCTGCAGTAAACAAGGTAAAATTAAACAGTGCCCTATAGTAAACAAGGTAAAATTAAACAGTGCCCTGCAGTAAACAAGGTAAAATTAAACAGTGCCCTGCAGTAAACAAGGTAAAATTAAACAGTGCCCAATAGTAAACAAGGTAAAATTAAACAGTGCCCAATAGTAAACAAGGTAAAATTAAACAGTGCCCTGCAGTGAACAAGGTAAAATTAAACAGTGCCCTGCAGTAAACAAGGTAAAATTAAACAGTGCCCAATAGTAAACAAGGTAAAATTAAACAGTGCCCAATAGTAAACAAGGTATAATTAAACAGTGCCCAATAGTAAACAAGGTAAAATTAAACAGTGCCCCATAGTAAACAAGGTAAAATTACACAGTGCCCTGCAGTAAACAAGGTAAAATTAAACAGTACCCAATAGTAAACAAGGTAAAATTAAACAGTGCCCAATAGTAAACAAGGTAAAATTAAACAGTGCCCTGCAGTAAACAAGGTAAAATTAAACAGTGCCCTGCAGTAAACAAGGTAATAGTAAACAGTGCCCTATAGTAAACAAGGTAAAATTAAACAGTGCCCTGCAGTAAACAAGGTAAAATTAAACAGTGCCCTACAGTAAACAAGGTAAAATTAAACAGTGCCCTGCAGTAAACAAGGTAAAATTAAACAGTGCCCTATAGTAAACAAGGTAAAATTAAACAGTGCCCTGCAGTAAACAAGGTAAAATTAAACAGTGCCCTGCAGTAAACAAGGTAAAATTAAACAGTGCCCAATAGTAAACAAGGTAAAATTAAACAGTGCCCAATAGTAAACAAGGTAAAATTAAACAGTGCCCTGCAGTGAACAAGGTAAAATTAAACAGTGCCCTGCAGTAAACAAGGTAAAATTAAACAGTGCCCTGCAGTAAACAAGGTAAAATTAAACAGTGCCCAATAGTAAACAAGGTAAAATTAAACAGTGCCCTATAGTAAACAAGGTAAAATTAAACAGTACCCTATAGTAAACAAGGTAAAATTAAACAGTGCCCTGCAGTAAACAAGGTAAAATTAAACAGTGCCCTATAGTAAACAAGGTAAAATTAAACAGTGCCCTGCAGTAAACAAGGTCAAATTAAACAGTGCCCTGCAGTAAACAAGGTAAAATTAAACAGTGCCCTGCAGTGAACAAGGTAAAATTAAACAGTGCCCTGCAGTAAACAAGGTAAAATTAAACAGTGCCCAATAGTAAACAAGGTAAAATTAAACAGTACCCTGCAGTAAACAAGGTAAAATTAAACAGTGCCCAATAGTAAACAAGGTAAAATTAAACAGTGCCCTATAGTAAACAAGGTAAAATTAAACAGTGCCCTGCAGTAAACAAGGTAAAATTAAACAGTGCCCTATAGTAAACAAGGTAAAATTAAACAGTACCCTGCAGTAAACAAGGTAAAATTAAACAGTGCCCAATAGTAAACAAGGTAAAATTAAACAGTGCCCTATAGTAAACAAGGTAAAATTAAACAGTGCCCTGCAGTAAACAAGGTAAAATTAAACAGTGCCCTGCAGTAAACAAGGTAAAATTAAACAGTGGCCTATAGTAAACAAGGTAAAATTAAACAGTGCCCTGCAGTAAACAAGGTAAAATTAAACAGTGTCCTATAGTAAACAAGGTAAAATTAAACAGTGCCCTGCAGTAAACAAGGTAAAATTAAACAGTGCCCAATAGTAAACAAGGTAAAATTAAACAGTGCCCTATAGTAAACAAGGTAAAATTAAACAGTACCCTATAGTAAACAAGGTAAAATTAAACAGTGCCCTGCAGTAAACAAGGTAAAAGTAAACAGTGCCCTATAGTAAACAAGGTAAAATTAAACAGTGCCCTGCAGTAAACAAGGTAAAATTAAACAGTGCCCTACAGTAAACAAGGTAAAATTAAACAGTGCCCTGCAGTAAACAAGGTAAAATTAAACAGTGCCCTATAGTAAACAAGGTAAAATTAAACAGTGCCCTGCAGTAAACAAGGTAAAATTAAACAGTGCCCTGCAGTAAACAAGGTAAAATTAAACAGTGCCCAATAGTAAACAAGGTAAAATTAAACAGTGCCCTATAGTAAACAAGGTAAAATTAAACAGTGCCCTGCAGTGAACAAGGTAAAATTAAACAGTGCCCTGCAGTAAACAAGGTAAAATTAAACAGTGCCCTGCAGTAAACAAGGTAAAATTAAACAGTGCCCAATAGTAAACAAGGTAAAATTAAACAGTGCCCTATAGTAAACAAGGTAAAATTAAACAGTACCCTATAGTAAACAAGGTAAAATTAAACAGTGCCCTGCAGTAAACAAGGTAAAATTAAACAGTGCCCTATAGTAAACAAGGTAAAATTAAACAGTGCCCTGCAGTAAACAAGGTAAAATTAAACAGTGCCCTGCAGTAAACAAGGTAAAATTAAACAGTGCCCTGCAGTGAACAAGGTAAAATTAAACAGTGCCCTGCAGTAAACAAGGTAAAATTAAACAGTGCCCAATAGTAAACAAGGTAAAATTAAACAGTACCCTGCAGTAAACAAGGTAAAATTAAACAGTGCCCAATAGTAAACAAGGTAAAATTAAACAGTGCCCTATAGTAAACAAGGTAAAATTAAACAGTGCCCTGCAGTAAACAAGGTAAAATTAAACAGTGCCCTATAGTAAACAAGGTAAAATTAAACAGTACCCTGCAGTAAACAAGGTAAAATTAAACAGTGCCCAATAGTAAACAAGGTAAAATTAAACAGTGCCCTATAGTAAACAAGGTAAAATTAAACAGTGCCCTGCAGTAAACAAGGTAAAATTAAACAGTGCCCTGCAGTAAACAAGGTAAAATTAAACAGTGGCCTATAGTAAACAAGGTAAAATTAAACAGTGCCCTGCAGTAAACAAGGTAAAATTAAACAGTGTCCTATAGTAAACAAGGTAAAATTAAACAGTGCCCTGCAGTAAACAAGGTAAAATTAAACAGTGCCCAATAGTAAACAAGGTAAAATTAAACAGTGCCCTATAGTAAACAAGGTAAAATTAAACAGTACCCTATAGTAAACAAGGTAAAATTAAACAGTGCCCAATAGTAAACAAGGTAAAATTAAACAGTGCCCTGCAGTAAACAAGGTAAAATTAAACAGTGCCCAATAGTAAACAAGGTAAAATTAAACAGTGCCCTGCAGTAAACAAGGTAAAATTAAACAGTGCCCTGCAGTGAACAAGGTAAAATTAAACAGAGCCCTATAGTAAACAAGGTAAAATTAAACAGTGCCCAATAGTAAACAAGGTAAAATTAAACAGTGCCCTATAGTAAACAAGGTAAAATTAAACAGTACCCTATAGTAAACAAGGTAAAATTAAACAGTGCCCAATAGTAAACAAGGTAAAATTAAACAGTGCCCTGCAGTAAACAAGGTAAAATTAAACAGTGCCCAATAGTAAACAAGGTAAAATTAAACAGTGCCCTACAGTAAACAAGGTAAAATTAAACAGTGCCCAATAGTAAACAAGGTAAAATTAAACAGTGCCCAATAGTAAACAAGGTAAAATTACACAGTGCCCAATAGTAAACAAGGTAAAATTAAACAGTGCCCAATAGTAAACAAGGTAAAATTAAACAGTGCCCTGCAGTAAACAAGGTAAAATTAAACAGTGCCCAATAGTAAACAAGGTAAAATTAAACAGTGCCCAATAGTAAACAAGGTAAAATTACACAGTGCCCTACAGTAAACAAGGTAAAATTAAACAGTGCCCAATAGTAAACAAGGTAAAATTAAACAGTGCCCTGCAGTAAACAAGGTAAAATTAAACAGTGCCCTGCAGTAAACAAGGTAAAATTAAACAGTGCCCTGCAGTGAACAAGGTAAAATTAAACAGTGCCCTGCAGTAAACAAGGTAAAATTAAACAGTGCCCAATAGTAAACAAGGTAAAATTAAACAGTACCCTGCAGTAAACAAGGTAAAATTAAACAGTGCCCAATAGTAAACAAGGTAAAATTAAACAGTGCCCTATAGTAAAGAAGGTAAAATTAAACAGTGCCCTGCAGTAAACAAGGTAAAATTAAACAGTGCCCTATAGTAAACAAGGTAAAATTAAACAGTACCCTGCAGTAAACAAGGTAAAATTAAACAGTGCCCAATAGTAAACAAGGTAAAATTAAACAGTGCCCTATAGTAAACAAGGTAAAATTAAACAGTGCCCTGCAGTAAACAAGGTAAAATTAAACAGTGCCCTGCAGTAAACAAGGTAAAATTAAACAGTGGCCTATAGTAAACAAGGTAAAATTAAACAGTGCCCTGCAGTAAACAAGGTAAAATTAAACAGTGTCCTATAGTAAACAAGGTAAAATTAAACAGTGCCCTGCAGTAAACAAGGTAAAATTAAACAGTGCCCAATAGTAAACAAGGTAAAATTAAACAGTGCCCTATAGTAAACAAGGTAAAATTAAACAGTACCCTATAGTAAACAAGGTAAAATTAAACAGTGCCCTGCAGTAAACAAGGTAAAAGTAAACAGTGCCCTATAGTAAACAAGGTAAAATTAAACAGTGCCCTGCAGTAAACAAGGTAAAATTAAACAGTGCCCTACAGTAAACAAGGTAAAATTAAACAGTGCCCTGCAGTAAACAAGGTAAAATTAAACAGTGCCCTATAGTAAACAAGGTAAAATTAAACAGTGCCCTGCAGTAAACAAGGTAAAATTAAACAGTGCCCTGCAGTAAACAAGGTAAAATTAAACAGTGCCCAATAGTAAACAAGGTAAAATTAAACAGTGCCCTATAGTAAACAAGGTAAAATTAAACAGTGCCCTGCAGTGAACAAGGTAAAATTAAACAGTGCCCTGCAGTAAACAAGGTAAAATTAAACAGTGCCCTGCAGTAAACAAGGTAAAATGAAACAGTGCCCAATAGTAAACAAGGTAAAATTAAACAGTGCCCTATAGTAAACAAGGTAAAATTAAACAGTACCCTATAGTAAACAAGGTAAAATTAAACAGTGCCCTGCAGTAAACAAGGTAAAATTAAACAGTGCCCTATAGTAAACAAGGTAAAATTAAACAGTGCCCTGCAGTAAACAAGGTAAAATTAAACAGTGCCCTGCAGTAAACAAGGTAAAATTAAACAGTGCCCTGCAGTGAACAAGGTAAAATTAAACAGTGCCCTGCAGTAAACAAGGTAAAATTAAACAGTGCCCAATAGTAAACAAGGTAAAATTAAACAGTACCCTGCAGTAAACAAGGTAAAATTAAACAGTGCCCAATAGTAAACAAGGTAAAATTAAACAGTGCCCTATAGTAAACAAGGTAAAATTAAACAGTGCCCTGCAGTAAACAAGGTAAAATTAAACAGTGCCCTATAGTAAACAAGGTAAAATTAAACAGTACCCTGCAGTAAACAAGGTAAAATTAAACAGTGCCCAATAGTAAACAAGGTAAAATTAAACAGTGCCCTATAGTAAACAAGGTAAAATTAAACAGTGCCCTGCAGTAAACAAGGTAAAATTAAACAGTGCCCTGCAGTAAACAAGGTAAAATTAAACAGTGGCCTATAGTAAACAAGGTAAAATTAAACAGTGCCCTGCAGTAAACAAGGTAAAATTAAACAGTGTCCTATAGTAAACAAGGTAAAATTAAACAGTGCCCTGCAGTAAACAAGGTAAAATTAAACAGTGCCCAATAGTAAACAAGGTAAAATTAAACAGTGCCCTATAGTAAACAAGGTAAAATTAAACAGTACCCTATAGTAAACAAGGTAAAATTAAACAGTGCCCAATAGTAAACAAGGTAAAATTAAACAGTGCCCTGCAGTAAACAAGGTAAAATTAAACAGTGCCCAATAGTAAACAAGGTAAAATTAAACAGTGCCCTGCAGTAAACAAGGTAAAATTAAACAGTGCCCTGCAGTGAACAAGGTAAAATTAAACAGAGCCCTATAGTAAACAAGGTAAAATTAAACAGTGCCCAATAGTAAACAAGGTAAAATTAAACAGTGCCCTATAGTAAACAAGGTAAAATTAAACAGTACCCTATAGTAAACAAGGTAAAATTAAACAGTGCCCAATAGTAAACAAGGTAAAATTAAACAGTGCCCTGCAGTAAACAAGGTAAAATTAAACAGTGCCCAATAGTAAACAAGGTAAAATTAAACAGTGCCCTACAGTAAACAAGGTAAAATTAAACAGTGCCCAATAGTAAACAAGGTAAAATTAAACAGTGCCCTGCAGTAAACAAGGTAAAATTACACAGTGCCCAATAGAAAACAAGGTAAAATTAAACAGTGCCCAATAGTAAACAAGGTAAAATTAAACAGTGCCCTGCAGTAAACAAGGTAAAATTAAACAGTGCCCAATAGTAAACAAGGTAAAATTAAACAGTGCCCAATAGTAAACAAGGTAAAATTACACAGTGCCCTGCAGTAAACAAGGTAAAATTAAACAGTGCCCAATAGTAAACAAGGTAAAATTAAACAGTGCCCAATAGTAAACAAGGTAAAATTAAACAGTGCCCTGCAGTAAACAAGGTAAAATTAAACAGTGCCCTGCAGTAAACAAGGTAAAATTAAACAGTGCCCTGCAGTAAACAAGGTAAAAGTAAACAGTGCCCTATAGTAAACAAGGTAAAATTAAACAGTGCCCTGCAGTAAACAAGGTAAAATTAAACAGTGCCCTACAGTAAACAAGGTAAAATTAAACAGTGCCCTGCAGTAAACAAGGTAAAATTAAACAGTGCCCTATAGTAAACAAGGTAAAATTAAACAGTGCCCTGCAGTAAACAAGGTAAAATTAAACAGTGCCCTGCAGTAAACAAGGTAAAATTAAACAGTGCCCAATAGTAAACAAGGTAAAATTAAACAGTGCCCTATAGTAAACAAGGTAAAATTAAACAGTGCCCTGCAGTGAACAAGGTAAAATTAAACAGTGCCCTGCAGTAAACAAGGTAAAATTAAACAGTGCCCAATAGTAAACAAGGTAAAATTAAACAGTGCCCAATAGTAAACAAGGTAAAATTAAACAGTGCCCTGCAGTAAACAAGGTAAAATTAAACAGTGCCCTACAGTAAACAAGGTAAAATTAAACAGTGCCCAATAGTAAACAAGGTAAAATTAAACAGTGCCCTGCAGTAAACAAGGTAAAATTAAACAGTGCCCAATAGTAAACAAGGTAAAATTAAACATTGCCCAATAGTAAACAAGGTAAAATTAAACAGTGCCCTGCAGTAAACAAGGTAAAATTAAACAGTGCCCAATAGTAAACAAGGTAAAATTAAACAGTGCCCAATAGTAAACAAGGTAAAATTACACAGTGCCCTGCAGTAAACAAGGTAAAATTAAACAGTGCCCAATAGTAAACAAGGTAAAATTAAACAGTGCCCAATAGTAAACAAGGTAAAATTAAACAGTGCCCTGCAGTAAACAAGGTAAAATTAAACAGTGCCCTGCAGTAAACAAGGTAAAAGTAAACAGTGCCCTATAGTAAACAAGGTAAAATTAAACAGTGCCCTGCAGTAAACAAGGTAAAATTAAACAGTGCCCTACAGTAAACAAGGTAAAATTAAACAGTGCCCTGCAGTAAACAAGGTAAAATTAAACAGTGCCCTATAGTAAACAAGGTAAAATTAAACAGTGCCCTGCAGTAAACAAGGTAAAATTAAACAGTGCCCTGCAGTAAACAAGGTAAAATTAAACAGTGCCCAATAGTAAACAAGGTAAAATTAAACAGTGCCCTATAGTAAACAAGGTAAAATTAAACAGTGCCCTGCAGTGAACAAGGTAAAATTAAACAGTGCCCTGCAGTAAACAAGGTAAAATTAAACAGTGCCCTGCAGTAAACAAGGTAAAATTAAACAGTGCCCAATAGTAAACAAGGTAAAATTAAACAGTGCCCTATAGTAAACAAGGTAAAATTAAACAGTACCCTATAGTAAACAAGGTAAAATTAAACAGTGCCCTGCAGTAAACAAGGTAAAATTAAACAGTGCCCTATAGTAAACAAGGTAAAATTAAACAGTGCCCTGCAGTAAACAAGCTAAAATTAAACAGTGCCCTGCAGTAAACAAGGTAAAATTAAACAGTGCCCTGCAGTGAACAAGGTAAAATTAAACAGTGCCCTGCAGTAAACAAGGTAAAATTAAACAGTGCCCAATAGTAAACAAGGTAAAATTAAACAGTACCATGCAGTAAACAAGGTAAAATTAAACAGTGCCCAATAGTAAACAAGGTAAAATTAAACAGTGCCCTATAGTAAACAAGGTAAAATTAAACAGTGCCCTGCAGTAAACAAGGTAAAATTAAACAGTGCCCTATAGTAAACAAGGTAAAATTAAACAGTACCCTGCAGTAAACAAGGTAAAATTAAACAGTGCCCAATAGTAAACAAGGTAAAATTAAACAGTGCCCTATAGTAAACAAGGTAAAATTAAACAGTGCCCTGCAGTAAACAAGGTAAAATTAAACAGTGCCCTGCAGTAAACAAGGTAAAATTAAACAGTGGCCTATAGTAAACAAGGTAAAATTAAACAGTGCCCTGCAGTAAACAAGGTAAAATTAAACAGTGTCCTATAGTAAACAAGGTAAAATTAAACAGTGCCCTGCAGTAAACAAGGTAAAATTAAACAGTGCCCTATAGTAAACAAGGTAAAATTAAACAGTGCCCTGCAGTAAACAAGGTAAAATTAAACAGTGCCCTGCAGTAAACAAGGTAAAATTAAACAGTGCCCTATAGTAATCAAGGTAAAATTAAACAGTGCCCTGCAGTAAACAAGGTAAAATTAAACAGTCTACCCACACAATAACATCACTGCAGCCAATGGATAAAACACAGATTTCTTAAAGGGACTCTCGCATGACTCGAAACAGACTCCTGCAGTAAAGTCAAATTAAACAGTACACGACAGGAAATGCGATAAAATTAATCAGAGACCTACAGTAGATACGGTGAAATTAAACAAAGCCCGACAGTAAACAAGGTAAATTTAAACAGAGCCCAACAGTAAACACGGCAATACTAAACAAGAGCCCTACAGTAAACAAGGTTAAATATAAACAGTGCCCTACAGTCAACAAGGTAACATTAAACAGTGCCCTACAATCAACAAGGTAACATTAAACAATATCCTACAGTAAACAGGGCAAAATTACATAGAACCCTACATTAAACAAGGAGAAATTAAATATAGCCCAAAAAATACAAGGTAAAATTAAACAGTGCCCAACAGGAAACAAGGTAAATTTAAACAGTGCCCTACAGGAAACAAGGTAAAATTAAACAGTGCCCTGCAGTAAACAAGGTAAAGTTAAACAGTGCACTATAGTAAACAAGGTAAAATTAAACAAAGCCCTATAGTAAACAAGGTAAAGTTAAACAGTGTCCTATAGTAAACAAGGTAAAATTAAACAGTGCCCTGCAGTAAACAAGATAAAATTAAACAGTGCCCTGCAGTAAACAAGGTAAAATTAAACAGTGCCCTGCAGTAAACAAGGTAAAATTAAACAGTGCCCTGCAGTAAACAAGGTAAAATTAAACAGAGCCCTATAGTAAACAACGTAAAATTAAACAGTGCCCTGTAGTAAACAACGTAAAATTAAACAGTGCCCTGCAGTAAACAAGGTAAAATTAAACAGTGCCTTATAGTAAACAAGGTAAAATTAAACAGTGCCCTGCAGTAAACAAGGTAAAATTAAACAGTACCCTATAGTAAACAAGGTAAAATTAAACAGTGCACTGCAGTAAACAAGCTAAAATTAAACAGTGCCCGAAAGTAAACATGGTAAAATTAATCAGTGCCCTATAGTAAACAAGCTAAAATTAAACAGTGCCCAGAGGTAAACAAGGTAAAATTAAACAGTGCCCTGCAGTAAAGAAGGTAAAATTATACAGTACCCTATAGTAAACAAGGTAAAATTAAACAGTGCCCTGCAGTAAACAAGGTAAAATTAGACAGTGCACTGCAGTAAACAAGGTAAAATTAAACAGTGCCCTATAGTAAACAACGTAAAATTAAACAGAGCCCTATACTAAAGAAGGTAAAATTAAACAGTGCCCTGCAGTAAACAAGATTAAATTAAACAGTGCCCTATAGTAAACAACGTAAAATTAAACAGAGCCCTATACTAAAGAAGGTAAAATTAAACAGTGCCCTGCAGTAAACAAGATTAAATTAAACAGTGCCCTTTAGTAAACAAGGTCAAATTAAACAGTGCCCTATAGTAAACAAGATTAAATTAAACAGTGCCCTTTAGTAAACAAGGTCAAATTAAACAGTGCCCTATCGAAAACAAGGTAAAATTAAACAGTGCCCTATAATAAACAAGGTAAAATTAAACAGTGCCCTGCAATAAACAAGGTAAAATTAAACGGTGCCCTATACTAAACAAGGTAAAATTAAACAGTACCCTGCAGTAAACAAGGTAAAATTAAACAGTGCCCTGCAGTAAACAAGGTAAAATTAAACAGTGCCCTATAGTAAACAAGGTAAAATTAAACAGTGCCCGATAGTAAACAAGGTAAAATTAAACAGTGCCCTGCAGTAAACAAGGTGAAATTAAACAGTACCCTATAGTAAACAAGGTAAAATTAAACAGTGCCCGATAGTAAACAAGGTAAAATTAAACAGTGCCTGCAGTAAACATGGTAAAATTAAACAGTGCCTGCAGTAAACAAGGTAAAATTAAACAGTGCCCTATAGTAAACAAGGTAAAATTAAACAGTGCCCGATAGTAAACAAGGTAAAATTAAACAGTGCCTGCAGTAAACATGGTAAAATTAAACAGTGCCTGCAGTAAACAAGGTAAAATTAAACAGAGCCCTATAGTAAACAAGGTAAAATTAAACAGAGCCCTATAGGAAACAAGGTAAAATTAAACAGTACCCTATAGTAAACAAGGTAAAATTAAACAGTGCCTGCAGTAAACATGGTAAAATTAAACAGTGCCTGCAGTAAACAAGGTAAAATTAAACAGTGCCCTATAGTAAACAAGGTAAAATTAAACAGTGCCCGATAGTAAACAAGGTAAAATTAAACAGTGCCTGCAGTAAACATGGTAAAATTAAACAGTGCCTGCAGTAAACAAGGTAAAATTAAACAGAGCCCTATAGTAAACAAGGTAAAATTAAACAGAGCCCTATAGGAAACAAGGTAAAATTAAACAGAGCACTATAGTAAACAAGGTAAAATTAAACAGTGCCCTGCAGTAAACAAGGTAAAATTAAACAGTGTCCTGCAGTAAACAAGGTAAAATTATACAGTGCCCTAAAGTAAACAAGGTAAAATTAAACAGTGCCCTATAGTAAACAAGGTAAAATTAAACAGTGCCCTGCAGTAAACAAGGTAAAATTAAACAGTGCCCTGCAGTAAACAAGGTAAAATTAAACAGTGCCCTGCAGTAAACAAGGTAAAATTAAACAGTGCCCTATAGTAAACAAGGTAAAATTAAACAGTGCCCTGCAGTAAACAAGGTAAAATTAAACAGTGCCCTGCAGTAAACAAGGTAAAATTAAACAGTGCACTGCAGTAAACAAGCTAAAATTAAACAGTACACTATAGTAAACAAGGTAAAATTAAACAGTGCACTGCAGTAAACAAGCTAAAATTAAACAGTACACTATAGTAAACAAGGTAAAATTAAACAGTGCCCTGCAGTAAACAAGGTAAAATTAAACAGTACCCTATAGTAAACAAGGTAAAATTAAACAGTGCACTGCAGTAAACAAGCTAAAATTAAACAGTGCCCGAAAGTAAACATGGTAAAATTAATCAGTGCCCTATAGTAAACAAGCTAAAATTAAACAGTGCCCTGCAGTAAACAAGGTAAAATTAAACAGAGCCCTGCAGTAAACAAGGTAAAATTAAACAGTGCCCAGAGGTAAACAAGGTAAAATTAAACAGTGCCCTATAGTAAACAAGGTAAAATTATACAGTACCCTATAGTAAACAAGGTAAAATTAAACAGTGCCCTGCAGTAAACAAGGTAAAATTAGACAGTGCACTGCAGTAAACAAGGTAAAATTAAACAGTGCCCTATAGTAAACAACGTAAAATTAAACAGAGCCCTATACTAAAGAAGGTAAAATTAAACAGTGCCCTGCAGTAAACAAGATTAAATTAAACAGTGCCCTTTAGTAAACAAGGTCAAATTAAACAGTGCCCTGCAGTTAACAAGGTAAAATTAATCAGTGCCCTATCGAAAACAAGGTAAAATTAAACAGTGCCCTATAGTAAACAACGTAAAATTAAACAGAGCCCTATACTAAAGAAGGTAAAATTAAACAGTGCCCTGCAGTAAACAAGATTAAATTAAACAGTGCCCTTTAGTAAACAAGGTCAAATTAAACAGTGCCCTGCAGTTAACAAGGTAAAATTAATCAGTGCCCTATCGAAAACAAGGTAAAATTAAACAGTGCCCTATAATAAACAAGGTAAAATTAAACAGTGCCCTGCAATAAACAAGGTAAAATTAAACGGTGCCCTATACTAAACAAGGTAAAATTAAACAGTACCCTGCAGTAAACAAGGTAAAATTAAACAGTGCCCTGCAGTAAACAAGGTAAAATTAAACAGTGCCCTATAGTAAACAAGGTAAAATTAAACAGTGCCCTGCAGTAAACAAAGTAAAATTAAACAAAGCCCTATAGTAAACAAGGTAAAATTAAACAGTGCCCTGCAGTAAACAAGGTAAAATTAAACAAAGCCCTGCAGTAAACAAGGTAAAATTAAACAGTGCCCTGCAGTAAACAAGGTAAAATTAAACAGTGCTCTGTAGTAAACAAGGTAAAATTAAACAGTGCCCTGCAGTAAACAAGGTAAAATTAAACAGAGCCCTGCAGTAAACAAGGTAAAATTAAACAGTGCCCTGCAGTAAACAAGGTAAAATTAAACAGAGCCCTGCAGTAAACAAGGTAAAATTAAACAGAGCCCTATAGTAAACATGGTAAAATTAATCAGTGCCCTATAGTAAACAAGGTAAAATTAAACAGTGCCCTGCAGTAAACAAGGTAAAATTAAACAGTGCCCTATAGTAAACAACGTAACATTAAACAGAGCCCTATAGTAAACAAGGTAAAATTAAGCAGTGCCCTGCATTAAACAAGATTAAATTAAACAGTACCCTTTAGGAAACAAGGTAAAATTAAACTGAGCCCTAAAGTAAACAAGGTCAAATTAAACAGTGCCCTATAGTAAACAAGGTAAAATTAAACAGTGCCCTGCAGTAAACAAGGTAAAATTAAACAGTGCCCTAGAGTAAACAAGGTAAAATTAAACAGTGCCCTATAGTAAACCAGGTAAAATTAACCAGAGCCCTTCAGTAAACAAGGTAAAATTGAACAGTGCCCTATAGTTAACAAAGTAAAATTAAACCGTGTCCGATAGTAAACCAGGTTAAAATGAAACAGTGCCCTTTAGTAAACAACGTAAATTTAAACAGTGCCCTGCAGTAAACAAGGTAAAATTAAACAGTGCACTATAGTAAACAAGGTAAAATTAAACAAAGCCCTATAGTAAAGAAGGTAAAATTAAACAGTGCCCTGCAGTAAACAAGGTAAAATTAAACAGTGCCCTGCAGTAAACAAGGTAAAATTAAACAGAGCCCGATTGTAAACAAGGTTAAATTAAACAGTGGCCTATAGTAAACAAGATAAAATAAATCAGTGCCCAAAAGTAAACAAGGTAAAATTAAACAGTGCCCTATACTAAAGAAGGTAAAATTAAACAGTGCCCTGCAGTAAACAAGATTAAATTAAACAGTGCCCTTTAGTAAACAAGGTCAAATTAAACAGTGCCCTATAGTAAACAAGATTAAATTAAACAGTGCCCTTTAGTAAACAAGGTCAAATTAAACAGTGCCCTATCGAAAACAAGGTAAAATTAAACAGTGCCCTATAATAAACAAGGTAAAATTAAACAGTGCCCTGCAATAAACAAGGTAAAATTAAACGGTGCCCTATACTAAACAAGGTAAAATTAAACAGTACCCTGCAGTAAACAAGGTAAAATTAAACAGTGCCCTGCAGTAAACAAGGTAAAATTAAACAGTGCCCTATAGTAAACAAGGTAAAATTAAACAGTGCCCGATAGTAAACAAGGTAAAATTAAACAGTGCCCTGCAGTAAACAAGGTGAAATTAAACAGTACCCTATAGTAAACAAGGTAAAATTAAACAGTGCCCGATAGTAAACAAGGTAAAATTAAACAGTGCCTGCAGTAAACATGGTAAAATTAAACAGTGCCTGCAGTAAACAAGGTAAAATTAAACAGTGCCCTATAGTAAACAAGGTAAAATTAAACAGTGCCCGATAGTAAACAAGGTAAAATTAAACAGTGCCTGCAGTAAACATGGTAAAATTAAACAGTGCCTGCAGTAAACAAGGTAAAATTAAACAGAGCCCTATAGTAAACAAGGTAAAATTAAACAGAGCCCTATAGGAAACAAGGTAAAATTAAACAGTACCCTATAGTAAACAAGGTAAAATTAAACAGTGCCTGCAGTAAACATGGTAAAATTAAACAGTGCCTGCAGTAAACAAGGTAAAATTAAACAGTGCCCTATAGTAAACAAGGTAAAATTAAACAGTGCCCGATAGTAAACAAGGTAAAATTAAACAGTGCCTGCAGTAAACATGGTAAAATTAAACAGTGCCTGCAGTAAACAAGGTAAAATTAAACAGAGCCCTATAGTAAACAAGGTAAAATTAAACAGAGCCCTATAGGAAACAAGGTAAAATTAAACAGAGCACTATAGTAAACAAGGTAAAATTAAACAGTGCCCTGCAGTAAACAAGGTAAAATTAAACAGTGTCCTGCAGTAAACAAGGTAAAATTATACAGTGCCCTAAAGTAAACAAGGTAAAATTAAACAGTGCCCTATAGTAAACAAGGTAAAATTAAACAGTGCCCTGCAGTAAACAAGGTAAAATTAAACAGTGCCCTGCAGTAAACAAGGTAAAATTAAACAGTGCCCTGCAGTAAACAAGGTAAAATTAAACAGTGCCCTATAGTAAACAAGGTAAAATTAAACAGTGCCCTGCAGTAAACAAGGTAAAATTAAACAGTGCCCTGCAGTAAACAAGGTAAAATTAAACAGTGCACTGCAGTAAACAAGCTAAAATTAAACAGTACACTATAGTAAACAAGGTAAAATTAAACAGTGCACTGCAGTAAACAAGCTAAAATTAAACAGTACACTATAGTAAACAAGGTAAAATTAAACAGTGCCCTGCAGTAAACAAGGTAAAATTAAACAGTACCCTATAGTAAACAAGGTAAAATTAAACAGTGCACTGCAGTAAACAAGCTAAAATTAAACAGTGCCCGAAAGTAAACATGGTAAAATTAATCAGTGCCCTATAGTAAACAAGCTAAAATTAAACAGTGCCCTGCAGTAAACAAGGTAAAATTAAACAGAGCCCTGCAGTAAACAAGGTAAAATTAAACAGTGCCCAGAGGTAAACAAGGTAAAATTAAACAGTGCCCTATAGTAAACAAGGTAAAATTATACAGTACCCTATAGTAAACAAGGTAAAATTAAACAGTGCCCTGCAGTAAACAAGGTAAAATTAGACAGTGCACTGCAGTAAACAAGGTAAAATTAAACAGTGCCCTATAGTAAACAACGTAAAATTAAACAGAGCCCTATACTAAAGAAGGTAAAATTAAACAGTGCCCTGCAGTAAACAAGATTAAATTAAACAGTGCCCTTTAGTAAACAAGGTCAAATTAAACAGTGCCCTGCAGTTAACAAGGTAAAATTAATCAGTGCCCTATCGAAAACAAGGTAAAATTAAACAGTGCCCTATAGTAAACAACGTAAAATTAAACAGAGCCCTATACTAAAGAAGGTAAAATTAAACAGTGCCCTGCAGTAAACAAGATTAAATTAAACAGTGCCCTTTAGTAAACAAGGTCAAATTAAACAGTGCCCTGCAGTTAACAAGGTAAAATTAATCAGTGCCCTATCGAAAACAAGGTAAAATTAAACAGTGCCCTATAATAAACAAGGTAAAATTAAACAGTGCCCTGCAATAAACAAGGTAAAATTAAACGGTGCCCTATACTAAACAAGGTAAAATTAAACAGTACCCTGCAGTAAACAAGGTAAAATTAAACAGTGCCCTGCAGTAAACAAGGTAAAATTAAACAGTGCCCTATAGTAAACAAGGTAAAATTAAACAGTGCCCTGCAGTAAACAAAGTAAAATTAAACAAAGCCCTATAGTAAACAAGGTAAAATTAAACAGTGCCCTGCAGTAAACAAGGTAAAATTAAACAAAGCCCTGCAGTAAACAAGGTAAAATTAAACAGTGCCCTGCAGTAAACAAGGTAAAATTAAACAGTGCTCTGTAGTAAACAAGGTAAAATTAAACAGTGCCCTGCAGTAAACAAGGTAAAATTAAACAGAGCCCTGCAGTAAACAAGGTAAAATTAAACAGTGCCCTGCAGTAAACAAGGTAAAATTAAACAGAGCCCTGCAGTAAACAAGGTAAAATTAAACAGAGCCCTATAGTAAACATGGTAAAATTAATCAGTGCCCTATAGTAAACAAGGTAAAATTAAACAGTGCCCTGCAGTAAACAAGGTAAAATTAAACAGTGCCCTATAGTAAACAACGTAACATTAAACAGAGCCCTATAGTAAACAAGGTAAAATTAAGCAGTGCCCTGCATTAAACAAGATTAAATTAAACAGTACCCTTTAGGAAACAAGGTAAAATTAAACTGAGCCCTAAAGTAAACAAGGTCAAATTAAACAGTGCCCTATAGTAAACAAGGTAAAATTAAACAGTGCCCTGCAGTAAACAAGGTAAAATTAAACAGTGCCCTAGAGTAAACAAGGTAAAATTAAACAGTGCCCTATAGTAAACCAGGTAAAATTAACCAGAGCCCTTCAGTAAACAAGGTAAAATTGAACAGTGCCCTATAGTTAACAAAGTAAAATTAAACCGTGTCCGATAGTAAACCAGGTTAAAATGAAACAGTGCCCTTTAGTAAACAACGTAAATTTAAACAGTGCCCTGCAGTAAACAAGGTAAAATTAAACAGTGCACTATAGTAAACAAGGTAAAATTAAACAAAGCCCTATAGTAAAGAAGGTAAAATTAAACAGTGCCCTGCAGTAAACAAGGTAAAATTAAACAGTGCCCTGCAGTAAACAAGGTAAAATTAAACAGAGCCCGATTGTAAACAAGGTTAAATTAAACAGTGGCCTATAGTAAACAAGATAAAATAAATCAGTGCCCAAAAGTAAACAAGGTAAAATTAAACAGTGCCCTGCAGTAAACAAGGTAAAATTAAACAGTGCCCTATAGTAAACAACGTAAAATTAAACAGAGCCCTATAGTAAACAAGGTAAAATTAAACAGTGCCCTGCAGTAAACAAGGTAAAATTAAACAGTGCCCTATAGTAAACAACGTAACATTAAACAGAGCCCTATAGTAAACAAGGTAAAATTAAGCAGTGCCCTGCATTAAACAAGATTAAATTAAACAGTACCCTTTAGGAAACAAGGTAAAATTAAACTGAGCCCTAAAGTAAACAAGGTCAAATTAAACAGTGCCCTATAGTAAACAAGGTAAAATTAAACAGTGCCCTGCAGTTAACAAGGTAAAATTAATCAGTGCCCTATCGTAAACAAGGTAAAATTAAACAGAGCCCTATAGTAAACAAGATAAAATAAATCAGTGCCCAAAAGTAAACAAGGTAAAATTAAACAGTGCCCTGCAGTAAACAAGGTAAAATTAAACAGTGCCCTATAGTAAACAACGTAAAATTAAACAGAGCCCTATAGTAAACAAGGTAAAATTAAACAGTGCCATGCAGTAAACAAGATTAAATTAAACAGTACCCTTTAGTAAACAAGGTAAAATTAAACTGAGCCCTATAGTAAACAAGGTCAAGTTAAACAGTGCCCTGCAGTTAACACGGTAAAATTAATCAGTGCCCTATAAAAAACAAGGTAAAATTAAACAGTGCCCCGCAGTAAACAAGGTAAAATTAAACAGTGCCCTGCAGTAAACAAGGTAAAATTAAACAGTGCCCTAGAGTATACAAGGTAAAATTAAACAGAGCCCTATAGTAAACAAGGTAAAATTAAAGAGTGCCCTGCAGTAAACAAGGTAAAATTAAAAAGTGCCCTGCAGTAAACAAGGTAAAATTAAACAGCGCCCTATAGTAAACAAGGTAAAATTAAACAGTGCCCGATAGTAAACATGGTAAAATTAAACAGTGCCCAATAGTAAACAAGGTAAAATTAATCAGTGCCCTGCAGTAAACAAAGTAAAATTAAACAGTGCCCTGCAGTAAACAAGGTAAAATTAAACAGTGCCCTGCAGAAAACAAGGTAAAATTAAACAGTGCCCTGCAGTAAACAAGGGAAAATTAAACTGAGACCTATAGTAAACAAGGACAAGTTAAACAGTGCCCGATAGCAAACAAGGTAAAATTAAACAGTGCCCTGCAGTTAACACGGTAAAATTAATCAGTGCCCTATAATAAACAAGGTAAAATTAAACAGTGCACCGCAGTAAACAAGGTAAAATTAAACAGTGCCCTGCAGTAAACAAGGTAAAATTAAACAGTGCCCTAGAGTAAACAAGGTAAAATTAAACAGTGCCCTATAGTAAACCAGGTAAAATTAACCAGAGCCCTTCAGTAAACAAGGTAAAATTGAACAGTGCCCTATAGTTAACAAAGTAAAATTAAACCGTGTCCGATAGTAAACCAGGTTAAAATGAAACAGTGCCCTTTAGTAAACAACGTAAATTTAAACAGTGCCCTGCAGTAAACAAGGTAAAATTAAACAGTGCACTATAGTAAACAAGGTAAAATTAAACAAAGCCCTATAGTAAAGAAGGTAAAATTAAACAGTGCCCTGCAGTAAACAAGGTAAAATTAAACAGTGCCCTGCAGTAAACAAGGTAAAATTAAACAGAGCCCGATTGTAAACAAGGTTAAATTAAACAGTGGCCTATAGTAAACAAGGTAAAATTAAACAGTGCCCTGCAGTAAACAAGGTAAAATTAAACAGTACCCTGCAGTAAACAAGGTATAATTAAACAGTGCACTATAGTAAACAAGGTAAAAGTAAACAGAGCCCTATAGTAAACAAGGTAAAATTAAATAGTGCCCTATAGTAAACAAGGTAAAATTAAACAGAGCCCAATAGTAAACTAGGTAACATTAAACAGTGCCCTATAGTAAACCAGGTAAAATTAAACAAAGCCCTATAGTAAACAAGGTAAAATTAAACTGTGCCCTGCAGTAAACAAGGTAAAATTAAACAGAACTCTGCAGTAAACAAGGTATAATTAAACAGTGCACTATAGTAAACAAGGTAAAATTAAACAGAGCCCTGCAGTAAACAAGGTAAAATTAAACAGTGCACTATAGTAAACAAGGTAAAATTAAACAGTGCCCTGCAGTAAACAAGGTAAAATTAAACAGTACCCTGCAGTAAACAAGGTATAATTAAACAGTGCACTATAGTAAACAAGGTAAAAGTAAACAGAGCTCTATAGTAAACAAGGTAAAATTAAATAGTGCCCTATAGTAAACAAGGTAAAATTAAACAGAGCCCAACAGTAAACTAGGTAACATTAAACAGTGCCCTATAGTAAACCAGGTAAAATTAAACAAAGCCCTATAGTAAACAAGGTAAAATTAAACAGTGCCCTGCAGTAAACAAGGTAAAATTAAACAGTGCCTGCAGTAAAAAAGGTAAAATTAAACAGTGCCTGCAGTAAACAAGGTAAAATTAAACTGTACCCTATAGTAAACAAGGTAAAATTAAACAGAGCCCTGCAGTAAACAAGGTAAAATTAAACAGTACCCTATAGTAAACAAGGTAAAATTAAACAGTGCCCTGCAGTAAACAAGGTAAAATTAAACAGTGCCTGCAGTAAACAAGGTAAAATTAAACTGTACCCTATAGTAAACAAGGTAAAATTAAACAGAGCCCTATAGTAAACAAGGTAAAATTAAACAGTACCCTATAGTAAACAAGGTAAAATTAAACAGTGCCCTATAGTAAACAAGGTAAAATTAAACAGTGCCCTGCAGTAAACAAGTTAAAATTATACAGTGCCCTATAGTAAACAAGGTAAAATTAAACAGTGCCCTATAGTAAACAAGGGAAAATTAAACAGTGCCCTGCAGTAAACAAGGTAAAATTGAACAGTGCCCTATAGTAATCAAGGGAAAATTAAACAGTGCCCTATAGTAATCAAGGGAAAATTAAACAGTGCCCTGCAGTAAACAAGATAAAATTAAACAGCGCCCTATAGTAAACAAGGTAAAATTAAACATTGCCCTATAGCAAACAAGGTAAAATTAAACAGTGCCCTGCAGTGAAAATGGTAAAATTAAACAGTACGCTATAGTAAACAAGGTAAAATTAAACTGTGCCCTGCAGTAAACAAGGTAAAATTAAACAGTACCCTGCAGTAAACAAGGTATAATTAAACAGTGCACTATAGTAAACAAGGTAAAATTAAACAGAGCCCTGCAGTAAACAAGGTAAAATTAAACAGTGCACTATAGTAAACAAGGTAAAATTAAACAGTGCCCTGCAGTAAACAAGGTAAAATTAAACAGTACCCTGCAGTAAACAAGGTATAATTAAACAGTGCACTATAGTAAACAAGGTAAAAGTAAACAGAGCTCTATAGTAAACAAGGTAAAATTAAATAGTGCCCTATAGTAAACAAGGTAAAATTAAACAGAGCCCAACAGTAAACTAGGTAACATTAAACAGTGCCCTATAGTAAACCAGGTAAAATTAAACAAAGCCCTATAGTAAACAAGGTAAAATTAAACAGTGCCCTGCAGTAAACAAGGTAAAATTAAACAGTGCCTGCAGTAAAAAAGGTAAAATTAAACAGTGCCTGCAGTAAACAAGGTAAAATTAAACTGTACCCTATAGTAAACAAGGTAAAATTAAACAGAGCCCTGCAGTAAACAAGGTAAAATTAAACAGTACCCTATAGTAAACAAGGTAAAATTAAACAGTGCCCTGCAGTAAACAAGGTAAAATTAAACAGTGCCTGCAGTAAACAAGGTAAAATTAAACTGTACCCTATAGTAAACAAGGTAAAATTAAACAGAGCCCTATAGTAAACAAGGTAAAATTAAACAGTACCCTATAGTAAACAAGGTAAAATTAAACAGTGCCCTATAGTAAACAAGGTAAAATTAAACAGTGCCCTGCAGTAAACAAGTTAAAATTATACAGTGCCCTATAGTAAACAAGGTAAAATTAAACAGTGCCCTATAGTAAACAAGGGAAAATTAAACAGTGCCCTGCAGTAAACAAGGTAAAATTGAACAGTGCCCTATAGTAATCAAGGGAAAATTAAACAGTGCCCTATAGTAATCAAGGGAAAATTAAACAGTGCCCTGCAGTAAACAAGATAAAATTAAACATTGCCCTGCAGTGAAAATGGTAAAATTAAACAGTACCCTATAGTAAACAAGGTAACATTAAACAGAGCCCTAGAGTAAACAAGGTAAAATTAAACAGTGCCCTGCAGTAAACAAGGTAAAATTAAACAGTGCCCTATCGCAAACAAGGTAAAATTAAACAGTGCCCTGCAGTGAAAATGGTAAAATTAAACAGTACCCTATAGTAAACAAGGTAACATTAAACAGAGCCCTATAGTAAACAAGGTAAAATTAAACAGTGCCCTGTAGTAAACAAGGTAAAATTAAACAGAGCCCTATAGTAAACAAGGTAAAATTAAACAGTGCCCTGCAGTAAACAAGGTAAAATTAAACAGTGCCCTGCAGTAAACAAGGTAAAATTAAACAGTGCCCTATAGTAAACAAGGTAAAATTAAACAGTGTCCTATAATAAACAAGGTAAAATTAAACAGTGCCCTGCAGTAAACAAGGTAAAATTAAACAGGGCCCTGCTGCAAACAAGGTAAAATTAAACAGTACCCTATAGTAAACAAGGTAAAATTAAACAGTGCCCTGCAGTAAACAAGGTAAAATTAAACTGTACCCTATAGTAAACAAGGTAAAATTAAACAGAGCCCTGCAGTAAACAAGGTAAAATTAAACAGTGCCCTATAGTAAACAAGGTAAAATTAAACAGAGCCCTGCAGTAAACAAGGTAAAATTAAACAGTGTCCTGCAGTAAACAAGGTAAAATTAAACAAAGCCCTATAGTAAACAAGGTAAAATTAAACAGAGCCCTGCAGTAAACAAGGTAAAATTAAACAGTGCCCTACAGTGAACAGGGTAAAATTAAACAGTGCCCTATAGTAAACAAGGTAAAATTAAACAGTACCCTATAGTAAACAAGGTAAAATTAAACAAAGCCCGATAGTAAACAAGGTAAAATTAAACAGTGCCCTGCAGTAAACAAGGTAAAATTAAACAGTGCCCTGTAGTAAACAAGGTAAAATTAAACAGTGCCCTGCAGTAAACAAGGTAAAATGTATCAGTGCCCGATAGTAAACAAGGTAAAATTAAACAGTGCCCTGCAGTAAACAAGGTAAAATTAAACAGTACCCTGCAGTAAACAAGGTATAATTAAACAGTGCACTATAGTAAACAAGGTAAAAGTAAACAGAGCTCTATAGTAAACAAGGTAAAATTAAATAGTGCCCTATAGTAAACAAGGTAAAATTAAACAGAGCCCAATAGTAAACTAGGTAACATTAAACAGTGCCCTATAGTAAACCAGGTAAAATTAAACAAAGCCCTATAGTAAACAAGGTAAAATTAAACAGTGCCCTGCAGTAAACAAGGTAAAATTAAACAGTGCCTGCAGTAAAAAAGGTAAAATTAAACAGTGCCTGCAGTAAACAAGGTAAAATTAAACTGTACCCTATAGTAAACAAGGTAAAATTAAACAGAGCCCTGCAGTAAACAAGGTAAAATTAAACAGTACCCTATAGTAAACAAGGTAAAATTAAACAGTGCCCTGCAGTAAACAAGGTAAAATTAAACAGTGCCTGCAGTACACAAGGTAAAATTAAACTGTACCCTATAGTAAACAAGGTAAAATTAAACAGAGCCCTATAGTAAACAAGGTAAAATTAAACAGTACCCTATAGTAAACAAGGTAAAATTAAACAGTGCCCTATAGTAAACAAGGTAAAATTAAACAGTGCCCTGCAGTAAACAAGTTAAAATTATACAGTGCCCTATAGTAAACAAGGTAAAATTAAACAGTGCCCTATAGTAAACAAGGGAAAATTAAACAGTGCCCTGCAGTAAACAAGGTAAAATTGAACAGTGCCCTATAGTAATCAAGGGAAAATTAAACAGTGCCCTATAGTAATCAAGGGAAAATTAAACAGTGCCCTGCAGTAAACAAGATAAAATTAAACAGCGCCCTATAGTAAACAAGGTAAAATTAAACATTGCCCTATAGCAAACAAGGTAAAATTAAACAGTGCCCTGCAGTGAAAATGGTAAAATTAAACAGTACGCTATAGTAAACAAGGTAAAATTAAACAGTGCCCTGCAGTAAACAAGGTAAAATTAAACAGTGCCCTGCAGTAAACAAGGTAAAATTAAACTGTACCCTATAGTAAACAAGGTAAAATTAAACAGAGCCCTGCAGTAAACAAGGTAAAATTAAACAGTGCCCTATAGTAAACAAGGTAAAATTAAAAAGTGTCCTGCAGTAAACAAGGTAAAATGAAACAGTGTCCTGCAGTAAACAAGGTAAAATTAAACAGTGCCTTCTAGTAAACAAGGTAAAATTAAACAGTGCCTTATAGTAAACAAGGTAAAATTAAACAGTGCCCTATAGTAAACAAGGTAAAATTAAACAGTGTCCTGCAGTAAACAAGGTAAAATTAAACAAAGCCCTATAGTAAACAAGGTAAAATTAAACAGAGCCCTGCAGTAAACAAGGTAAAATTAAACAGTGCCCTACAGTGAACAGGGTAAAATTAAACAGTGCCCTATAGTAAACAAGGTAAAATTAAACAAAGCCCGATAGTAAACAAGGTAAAATTAAACAGAGCCCTGCAGTAAACAAGGTAAAATTAAACAGTGCCCTACAGTGAACAGGGTAAAATTAAACAGTGCCCTATAGTAAACAAGGTAAAATTAAACAAAGCCCGATAGTAAACAAGGTAAAATTAAACAGTGCCCTACAGTGAACAGGGTAAAATTAAACAGTGCCCTGCAGTAAACAAGGTAAAATTAAACAGTGCCCTGTAGTAAACAAGGTAAAATTAAACAGTGCCCTGCAGTAAACAAGGTAAAATTAAACAGTGCCCTATAGTAAACAAGGTAAAATTAAACAGTACCCTAAAGTAAACAAGGTAAAATTAAACAGTGCCCTGCAGTAAACAAGGTAAAATTAAACAGTGCCCTATAGTAAACAAGGTAAAATTAAACAGAGCCCTGCAGTAAACAAGGTAAAATTAAACAGCGCCCTATAGTAAACAAGGTAAAATTAAACAGCGCCCTATAGTAAACAAGATAAAATTAAACAATACCCTATAGTAAACAAGGTAAAATGAAACAGTGCCCTGCAGTAAACAAGGTAAAATTAAACAGCGCCCTATAGTAAACAAGGTAAAATTAAACAATACCCTATAGTAAACAAGGTAAAATTAAACAGTGCCCTGCATTAAACAAGGTAAAATTAAACAGCGCCCTATAGTAAACAAGGTAAAATTAAACAGCGCCCTCTAGTAAACAAGATAAAATTAAACAATACCCTATAGTAAACAAGGTAAAATTAAACAGTGCCCAGCAGTAAACAAGGTAAAATTAAACAGTGCCCTGCAGTAAACAAGGTAAAATTAAACAGTACGCTATAGTAAACAAGGTAAAATTAAACAGTGCCCTGCAGTAAACAAGGTAAAATGAAACAGTGCCCTGCAGTAAACAAGATAAAATTAAACAGTGCCCTGCAGTAAACAAGGTAAAATTAAACAGCGCCCTATAGTAAACAAGGTAAAATTAAACAGTGCCCTAGAGTAAATAAGGTAAAATTAAACAGTGCCCTATAGTAAACAAGGTAAAATTAAACAGTGTCCTGCAGTAAACAAGGTAAAATTAAACAGCGCCCTGCAGTAAACAAGGTAAAATTAAACAGTGCCCTATAGTAAACAAGGTAAATTAAACAGTGTCCTGCAGTAAACAAGGTAAAATTAAACAGTGCCCTATAGTAAACAAGGTAAAATTAAACAGTGTCCTGCAGTAAACAAAGTAAAATTAAACAGCGCCCTGCAGTAAACAAGGTAAAATTAAACAGTGCCCTATAGTAAACAAGGTAAAATTAAACAGTGTCCTGCAGTAAACAAGGTAAAATTAAACAGTGCCCTATAGTAAACAAGGTAAAATTAAACAGTGTCCTGCAGTAAACAATGTTAAATTAAACAGTGCCCTGCAGTAAACAAGGTAAAATTAAACAGTACCCGATAGTAAACAAGGTAAAATTAAACAGAGCCCTATAGTAAACAAGGTAAAATTAAACAGTGCCCTGCAGTAAACAAGGTAAAATTAAACAAAGCCCTATAGTAAACAAGGTAAAATTAAACAGTGTCCTGCAGTAAACAAGGTAAAATTAAACAGTACCCGATAGTAAACAAGGTAAAATTAAACAGTGCCATATAGTAAACAAGGTAAAATTAAACAGTGCCCTGCAGTAAACAAGGTAAAATTAAACAGTGCCCTATAGTAAACAAGGTAAAATTAAACAGTGTCCTGCAGTAAACAAGGTAAAAGTAAACAGTGCCCTATAGTAAACAAGGTAAAATTAAACAGTGCCCTGCAGTAAACAAGGTAAAATTAAACAGTGCCCTATAGCAAAAAAAGGTAAAATTAAACTGAGCCCTATGGTAAACAAGGTAAAATTAAACAGTGTCCTGCAGTAAACAAGGTAAAATTAAACAGTGTCCTGCAGTAAACAAGGTAAAATTAAACAGTGCCCTATAGTAAACAAGGTAAAATTAAACAGTGTCCTGCAGTAAACAAGGTAAAATTAAACAGTGCCCTATAGTAAACAAGGTAAAATTAAACAGTGCCCTGCAGTAAACAAGGTAAAATTAAACAGTGCCCTGCAGTAAACAAGGTAAAATTAAACAGTGCCTATAGTAAACAAGGTAAAATTAAACAGTGCCCTGCAGTAAACAAGGTAAAATTAAACAGTGCCCTATAGTAAACAAGGTAAAATTAAACAGTGTCCTGCAGTAAACAAGGTAAAATTAAACAGCGCCCTGCAGTAAACAAGGTAAAATTAAACAGTGCCCTATAGTAAACAAGGTAAATTAAACAGTGTCCTGCAGTAAACAAGGTAAAATTAAACAGTGCCCTATAGTAAACAAGGTAAAATTAAACAGTGTCCTGCAGTAAACAAAGTAAAATTAAACAGCGCCCTGCAGTAAACAAGGTAAAATTAAACAGTGCCCTATAGTAAACAAGGTAAAATTAAACAGTGTCCTGCAGTAAACAAGGTAAAATTAAACAGTGCCCTATAGTAAACAAGGTAAAATTAAACAGTGTCCTGCAGTAAACAATGTTAAATTAAACAGTGCCCTGCAGTAAACAAGGTAAAATTAAACAGTACCCGATAGTAAACAAGGTAAAATTAAACAGAGCCCTATAGTAAACAAGGTAAAATTAAACAGTGCCCTGCAGTAAACAAGGTAAAATTAAACAAAGCCCTATAGTAAACAAGGTAAAATTAAACAGTGTCCTGCAGTAAACAAGGTAAAATTAAACAGTACCCGATAGTAAACAAGGTAAAATTAAACAGTGCCATATAGTAAACAAGGTAAAATTAAACAGTGCCCTGCAGTAAACAAGGTAAAATTAAACAGTGCCCTATAGTAAACAAGGTAAAATTAAACAGTGTCCTGCAGTAAACAAGGTAAAAGTAAACAGTGCCCTATAGTAAACAAGGTAAAATTAAACAGTGCCCTGCAGTAAACAAGGTAAAATTAAACAGTGCCCTATAGCAAAAAAAGGTAAAATTAAACTGAGCCCTATGGTAAACAAGGTAAAATTAAACAGTGTCCTGCAGTAAACAAGGTAAAATTAAACAGTGTCCTGCAGTAAACAAGGTAAAATTAAACAGTGCCCTATAGTAAACAAGGTAAAATTAAACAGTGTCCTGCAGTAAACAAGGTAAAATTAAACAGTGCCCTATAGTAAACAAGGTAAAATTAAACAGTGCCCTGCAGTAAACAAGGTAAAATTAAACAGTGCCCTGCAGTAAACAAGGTAAAATTAAACAGTGCCTATAGTAAACAAGGTAAAATTAAACAGTGCCCTGCAGTAAACAAGGTAAAATTAAACAGTGCCCTATAGTAAACAAGGTAAAATTAAACAGTGTCCTGCAGTAAACAAGGTAAAATTAAACAGTGCCCTATAGTAAACAAGGTAAAATTAAACAGTGCCCCGCAGTAAACAAGGTAAAATTAAACTGTACCCGATAGTAAACAAGGTAAAATTAAACAGTGCCCTATAGTAAACAAGGTAAAATTAAACAGTGCCCTATAGTAAACAAGGTAAAATTAAACAGTGCCCTGCAGTAAACAAGGTAAAATTAAACAGAGCCCTATAGTAAACAAGGTAAAATTAAACAGTGCCCTATAGTAAACAAGGTAAAATTAAACAGTGCCCTATAGTAAACAAGGTAAAATTAAACAGTGCCCTGCAGTAAACAAGGTAAAATTAAACAGTGCCCTGCAGTAAACAAGGTAAAATTAAACAGCGCCCTATAGTAAACAAGGTAAAATTAAACAGTGCCCTATAGAAACAAGGTAAAATTAAACAGTGCCCTGCAGTAAACAAGGTAAAATTAAACAGCGCCCTATAGTAAACAAGGTAAAATTAAACAGTGCCCTATAGAAACAAGGTAAAATTAAACAGTACCCAAGAGTAAACATGGTAAAATTAAACAGTGCCCTATAGTAAACAAGGTAAAATTAAACAGTGCCCTATAGTAAACAAGGTAAAATTAAACAGTGCCCTATAGTAAACAAGGTAAAATTAAACAGTGCCCTGCAGTAAACAAGGTAAAATGAAACAGTGCCCTATAGTAAATAAGGTAAAATTAAACAGTGTCCTGCAGTAAACAATGTTAAATTAAACAGTGCCCTGCAGTTAACAAGGTAAAATTAAACAGTGCCCTATAGTAAACAAGGTAAAATTAAACAGTACCCTATAGTAAACAAGGTAAAATCAAATAGTGCCCTATAGTAAACAAGGTAAAATTAAACAGTGCCCTGCAGTAAACAAGGTAAAATTAAACAGTGCCCTATAGTAAACAAGGTAAAATTAAACAGTGCCCTATAGTAAACAAGGTAAAATTAAACAGTACCCTATAGTAAACAAGGTAAAATTAAACAGTGCCCTGCAGTAAACAAGGTAAAATTAAACAGTGCCTGCAGTAAACAAGCTAAAATTAAACAGTGCCCTGCAGTAAACAAGGTAAAATTAAACAGCGCCCTATAGTTAACAAGGTAAAATTAAACAGTGCCCTGCAGTAAACAAGGTAAAATTAAACAGTGCCCTATAGTAAACAAGGTAAACTTCAACAGTGCCCTATAGTAAACAAGGTAAAATTAAACAGCGCCCTATAGTAAACAAGATAAAATTAAACAGTGCCCTATAGTAAACAAGGTAAAATTAAACAGAGCCCTGCAGTAAACAAGGTAAAATGAAACAGTGCCCTATAGTAAACAAGGTAAAATTAAACAGTGCCCTGCAATAAACAAGGTAAAATTAAACAGTGCCCTGCAGTAAACAAGGTAAAATTAAACAGTGCCCTGCAGTAAACTAGGTAAAATTAAACAGCGCCCTGCAGTAAACAAGGTAAAATTAAACAGTGCCCTGCAGTAAACAAGGTAAAATGAAACAGTGCCCTATAGTAAACAAGGTAAAATTAAACAGTGCCCTGCAATAAACAAGGTAAAATTAAACAGTGCCCTGCAGTAAACAAGGTAAAATTAAACAGTGCCCTATAGTAAACAAGGTAAAATTAAACAGTGCCCTGCAGTAAACAAGGTAAAATGAAACAGTGCCCTATAGTAAACAAGGTAAAATTAAACAGTGCCCTGCAATAAACAAGGTAAAATTAAACAGTGCCCTGCAGTAAACAAGGTAAAATTAAACAGTGCCCTATAGTAAACAAGGTAAAATTAAACAGCGCCCTATAGTAAACAAGATAAAATTAAACAACACCCTATAGTAAACAAGGTAAAATTAAACAGTGCCCTGCAGTAAACAAGGTAAAATGAAACAGTGCCCTATAGTAAACAAGGTAAAATTAAACAGTGCCCTGCAGTAAACAAGGTAAAATTAAACAGTGCCCTATAGTAAACAAATTAAAATTAAACAGTGTCCTATAGTAAACAAGGTAAAGTTAAACAGCGCCCTGCAGTAAACAAGATAAAATTAAACAACACCCTATAGTAAACAAGGTAAAATTAAACAGTGCCCTGCAGTAAACAAGGTAAAATGAAACAGTGCCCTATAGTAAACAAGGTAAAATTAAACAGTGCCCTGCAGTAAACAAGGTAAAATTAAACAGTGCCCTGCAGTAAACAAGGTAAAATTAAACAGTGCCCTATAGTAAACAAGGTAAAATTAAACAGCGCCCTATAGTAAACAAGATAAAATTAAATAACAACCTATAGTAAACAAGGTAAAATTAAACAGTGCCCTGCAGTAAACAAGGTAAAATGAAACAGTGCCCTATAGTAAACAAGGTAAAATTAAACAGTGCCCTGCAGTAAACAAGGTAAAATTAAACAGTGCCCTATAGTAAACAAATTAAAATTAAACAGTGTCCTATAGTAAACAAGGTAAAGTTAAACAGAGCCCTTTAGTAAACAAGGTAAAATTAAACAGTGTCCTATAGAAAACAAGGTAAAATTAAACAGTGTCCTGCAGTAAACAAGGCAAAATTAAACAGTGCTCTGCAGTAAACAAGATAAAATTAAACAGTGCCCTGCAGTAAACAAGGGAAAATTAAACAGAGCCCTGCAGTAAACAAGGTAAAATTAAACAGAGCCCTATAGTAAACAAGGTAAAATTAGACAGTGCACTGCAGTAAACAAGGTAAAATTAAACAGTAACCTGCAGTAAACAAGGTAAAATTAAACAGTACCCTATAGTAAACAAGGTAAAATTAAACTGTGCCCTGCAGTAAACAAGATTAAATTAAACAGTACCCTTTAGTAAACAAGGTCAAATAAAACAGTGCCCTATAGTAAACAAGGTCAAATTAAACAGTGCCCTCCAGTTAACAAGGTAAAATTAATCAGTGCCCTTTCGAAAACAAGGTAAAATTAAACAGTGCCCTATAATAAACAAGGTAAAATTAAACTGTGCCCTGCAGTAAACATGGTAAAATTAAACAGTGCCCAATAGTAAGCAAGGAAAATTAATCAGTGCCCTGCAGTAAACAAAGTAAAATTAAACAGTGCCCTATAGTAAACCAGATAAAATTAATCAGTGCCCAATAGTAAACAAGGTAAAATTAAACAGTGCCCAGCAGTAAACAAGGTAAAATTAAACAGTTCCCTATAGTAAACAAGGTAAAATTAAACAGAGCCCTATAGTAAACAAGGTAAAATTAAACAGTGCCCTGCAGTTAACACGGTAAAATTAATCAGTGCCCTATAATAAACAAGGTAAAATTAAACAGTACCCTATCGTAAACAAGGTAAAATTAAACAGAGCCCTACAGTAAACAAGGTAAAATTAAACAGAGCCCTACAGTAAACAAGGTAAAATTAAACAGAGCCCTACAGTAAACAAGGTAAAATTAAACAGAGCCCTATAGTAAACAAGGTAAAATTAAACAAAGCCCTGCAGTAAACAAGATAAAATTAAACAGAGCCCTACAGCAAACAAGAAGAAATGAAACGGTGCCCAACAGTAAACCAGGTAAAATGAACAGTGCCCTACACTAAAAAGGGAAAATTAAACTGATCACTACAGTAAACAATGTAAAATTAAACAGACCCCTAAAGTAAACACGTTAAAACTAAATAGAGTCCTTAAGTAAACACGGTAAAATTAAATAGAGCAATACAGCCACGATCGTTTACATGTTCACACTTCAGAGTAAACAAAACATTGCCAAATGAAAACAGAATGTTTAAGCCGTTTCTAAGTTCCACTGGGTTTATTCACCCAGTGTCTAACATTGAACAAATTTGATTGTCCCCATTTTTCTTTGGATAAGAGAGAAGATTTAAACAGGTATGTTCTGCAAACAGCATATATAATCAGTTCTTACATTAAACAGTCTCTTAACACAGGGCCGGGACTAAACATCCTGCTTAAACAGTGACACACAATAAACAGTCTCTTTGAACAGTGTCCTATAATAAAGATTGTTTCAAAGAGTGTCCAAAAGCAGAGTCTATTTTAACAGTATCCTCCAACAAAGAGCCTATTTTCTCATGTCCTGTAGTAATACAGGCTCGGAAACAGTGCGCGCGAGACATCATAATTTGTAAACTGTCTCAGCTGATAAACAGTGCCCAAGAGGAAACAGTGTCATTAATTTGAGGGAATATATTTAAACATGTTCCCTGGTGTAAACAATGTACTTAAACAGTGCCCACATTCAACAGTATAGTCAAACAAACCTCCACACTAAACAATCTAGTCAAACCGTGCCCAACAATAAATAACAAATCGTAATAAAGCACAGCAATAAACGTAACCTACTTGAAAAGTTCCCAACACATATCAGTGTCAATTTAAACAGTGCCCTTCAGTGAACAGTCTACTTAAACAGTACCGATTCGCAAGCAGTGTGTCTTTAATAAGTGCGCTTCTGCAACTGGATTCCCGTGGACCTGCCTCAGTGAACAACAGGTTGCAATGTTAGAATTGTGGAGCTGTCTCTAGAAACAATAGATTGCAATTTTAGAAAAGGGCAGCTGTCTCTGTGAACAACAGCTTGAACTCTGAGAACAGTTGAGCTGTCTCTGTGCAGCATAAACAGCAATGTTAGAACTGTGGGGTGACTGTGTAAAATAGGTTGCAATGCTGGTAGAGGGAGTCGGGGGCTGTTTGTGCAAACAACAGATTGCAATATTATAACAATGGAGCTGCCTGTTAACAACAGATTGCAATGTTAAAGCAGTGAAACTGTCTGTGTGAATAATAGATAGAAATTTTAGAACATTGCATCAGGACATTTGGGCAACATATTGCAATGCAGAACAGGGGAGCAGTTTCTGTTGGCTATAGATTGTAATGTTTGAACAGTGAAGCTGTCTCCGTGTATAATAGGTTCAAATATTAGAACAGTGGAGCTGTCTCTGTGAACAAGGGATTGCAATGTTAGTACAGTGGAGCGGTATGTGTGAACAACAGATTGCAATGTCAGAGCATTGCAGTTTTTTCTGTGAACATGACATTGAAATGTTAGAACGTGGACATGTCTCTTTGGGAATAAATTGCAATGTCATAACAGTGGACCTGTCTATGAGGGCAATAGAATTCAATTTTAGAAGAGTTCGGCTGTGTGGGTGAACAACCGCTTGCAATGACAAAACAGTGGAGCTCTCTCTGTGAACAATATATTGCCATGTGAGGACAGTATAGCTGTATCCGTGAACAGTCGATGGCAATGTCAGAACAGCGGAGTGTTAACCACATATTACAACGACAGGACAGGGGAGCTTGCTCTGTGAACAATAGTGTTACGGGCCAGGGATTAGAAAACTCCAAAGTATATTATGGAGTTCACCTGACCCACGACGTTTAATAGAACAAAGAACAAAGAACAAAGAAATGTACAGCACAGGAACAGGCCCTTCGGCCCTCCAAGCCCGTGCCGACCAGCTTTTTGGTTTGGGGGAGCACAAGGGTCCACTCTGCAGGTGTAATGCAACAGAACCTGATGTATTTTTAAAACAAAACAATATTTATTCTATGAACCAAATTAACATTTTGTAAACACACAGTAAACATATTATCAACTACCCACACACGCAACCCCAAAGATACAATTCTCTATAGGGAACCCTTAATACCATTCCTAGCAACATCCATGTTAAACGCTTTTTTAACAAAGACAGCTGGTTTAAATTCTCTACAGAAACAGGTATTACTTTGAAATCATCAAGTGAGTTGAAGCCATTCTTTAACTTGTAGAGAAAAAGATCATTACGCATCTGCTTTCTTTGAATACAGCTCTCCAACTCTGATAAACGAAAGCCAAAACAGAGCCACAATGCAGCTTTAAACATCAAAACGAAAGTAAAAAGACAGACCGACAGCCCAGTTCCACGCACACACGCACACCACTGCAGCTATTAGATACACACCCAGAAGTAACAGATTTGTTGTCATGGGTGATTTCAACTTCCCTAATATTGACTGGAACCTCCTTTGCGCAAATGGTTTGGATGAAGCAGATTATGTCAAGAGTGTACAGCAAGGATTCCTGACACAATATGTAGATAGGCCGACTAGGGGGAGGCCATATTGGGCTTGGTGCTCAGCAACGAACCAGGCCAGGTGTCAGATGTCTCAGTGGGAGAGCATTTCGGTGACAGTGACCACAACTCCTTGACCTGTACCATAGTCATGGAGAAGGATATGAACAGACAGTATGGGAAGACATTTAATTGGGGAGGGGAACTTATACTGCCATTAGACAGGAGTTGAGGAGCATCCAATGGGAACAATTGTTCTTGGGGAAATGCGCAACAATAATGTGGGGGGTGTTTATGGCGCACTTGCTGCGAGTGCTGGGTAGTTTTGTCCCAATGAGCTGAGGAAGGAATGGCCAGGTGAAGGAGCCTTGGACGACAAGAGAAGTGGAGCTCCTAGTCAAGAGGAAGAAGGAAGCTTACGTAAGGTTGAGGAAGCAAGGACCTGGCACGGCTCTAGAGGGTTACAAGGTAGCTATGAAGGAACTCAAAAATGGACTGAGGAGAGCTAGAAAGGGGCATGAAAAAGCCCTGACGGGAAGGATTAGGGAAAATCCCAAGGCTTTCTACACTTATATGAGAAATAAGAGAATGATCAGAGTGAGAGTAGGGCCGATCAGGGATAGTGGAGGGAACTTGTGCCTAGAGTCTGAGAAAGAAGGGGAGGCGCTAAATGAACATTTTGCTTCAGTATTCACGAGAGAGAGGGACCTTGTTGCTCATGAGAACAGTATGAACCAGGTTAATAGACACGAACAGGTTGATATTAAGAAGGATGATGTGCTGGAAATTTTGAAAAGCATCAGGATAGATAAGTCCCCATGGGCCAAACGGGATATACCCAAGGTTTCTGCGGGAAGTGAGGGAGGAGATTGCTGCGCACTTCACTATGATTCTCCGTCCTCCCTCTCCACTGTATTCGGACCGGATGATTGGAGGGAGGTGAATATTGTTCCCCTGTTCAAGAAAGGGAATAGGGAAATCCCAGGGAATTACAAATCTATCAGTCTTCCGTCTGTGGTGAGCAAAACATTGCAATGGATTCTGAGAGATGGAAGTGATGATTATTTATAAAAACATACCTTGATTAAAGATAGTCAGCATGGTTTAGTGAGGGGCAGGTCATGCCTCACAAGCCTCATTGAATTCTTTGAGGATGTGATGAGACGCATTGATGAAGGTCGGGCAATGGATATAGAATGATAGAATTTACAGTGCAGAAGGAAGCCATTTGGCCCATCGAGTCTGCACCGGCCCTTACAAAGAGCCCCCTATTCAAGCCCACATCTCTACCATATCCCAGCAACCCAGCAACCTAGTAACCCCCACTTAATCTTTTTGGACAATATGGGCAATTTAACATGGCCAATCCACCTAACCCACACATCTTTGGACTGTGGGAGGAAACAGGAGCACCCGGAGGAAAACCATGCAGACACGGGGAGAACGTGCTGACTTCGCACAGACAGTGACCCAAACCGGGAATTGAACCTGGGACCCTGCAGCTGTGAAGCAACTGTGCTAACCACTATGCTGTTGTGCTGCCCGTATGGTGTATATGGAATTCAGTACGGCATTCGATCAGGTTCCCCATGGTAGGCTTATTCAGAAAATTAGGGGGCATGGGATGCAGGGACATTTGGCTGTCTGGATACAGAATTGCCTGGCCAAAAGAAGATAGCAAGTTGTAGTGGATGAAAAGTATTCCCATTGGAGGTCGGTGACCGGTGGTGTCCGCAAGGATCTGTTCTGGGACCTCTGCTCTTTGTGGTTTTTATAAATGACTTGGATGAGGAAGTGGAAGGGTGGGTTAGTACGTTTGCCGATGACTCAAAGGTTGGTGGAGTTGTAGATAGCGTGGAGGGTTGTTTGAGGTTACAACAGGACATTGACAGGATGCTGAGCTGGGCTGAAAAGTGGCAGATGGAGTTCAACCTTGATAAATGTGAAGTGATTCATTTTGCAAAGTAGAATTTGAATGCAGAATACAGGGTTAAAGGCAGGATTCTTGGAAGTGTGGCAGAACAGAAGAATCTTGGGGTCCACGTACATAGATCCCTATAAGTTGCCACCCAGGTTGATAGGGTTGTTAAGAAGGCGTATGGTGTGTTGGCTTTCATTAACAGGGGGATTGAGTTTAAGAGTGGCTAGGTTTTGCTGCAGCTTTATAAAACCCTGGTTAGACCACACTTGGAATATTGTGTCCAGTTCTGGTCGCCTCATTATAGGAAGGATGTGGATGCTTTGGAGAGGGTACAGAGGAGATTTAACAGGATGCTGCCTGGACTGGAGGGCATGTCTTATGAAGAAAAGTTGAGGGAGGTAGGGCTTTCTTACTGGAGTGAAGAAGGCACAGAGATTACTTTATAGAGGTGTACAAGGTGACGAGAGGCATGGATAGAGTGGATAGCCAGAGACTTTTCCCCAGGGTGGAAATGGCTGTCACGAGGGGACATAATTTTAATGTGATTCGAGGAAGGTATAGGGGAGATGTCAGAGGTAGGTTCTTTACACAGAGAGTGGTTGGTAAGTTGAATGAACTGCCAGCAGAGGTGGTGGAGTCAGAGTCATTAGGGACCTTTAAGCGACTCTTGGACAGGCACATGGACAGCAGTAAATTCAAGGGGTGGAGGTTAGGTTGATCTTAGATTAGGATAAATGGTCGGCACCATTTCCTGGGCTGAAGGGCCTGTACTGTGCTCTACTGTTCTGTGTTCCATGTTCTATGTTCTACATGAAACAAGGTAAAATTAAACAGTGTCTGATAGTTTTACGTTATAACCCTGTTAGTTACGCATGCATACACACACTTCCGAATTGTGAATTATTAACCAGAACCGCTTGAACACTTGTGGGTTTTTTGTTTTTGTTTCCGATTGGATTCTATTCAAATTGTTGGGGTTCTCCCGGAGTGGTTTTCCACTTCTATGTCGGGTCCCGGCAGAGTCGCCAATTATGTTGCTCTTTTTAGCCTTAATTTTGTGTCCTGTTGGCTGCTTTTCCATTTTCGATTAGCCATTTTAGATCAGGTTTTGGCCAAATTAATAGGGAATCAGCCATTTTAGGTGGCTACAGCTCCCACTGAAAATGGGCATTGAGAAGTTCGAAGTCCGGTCCCCGGGGGAAGAGATTTCTTGACTTAGGAATTTTGCGGAAAACATTTGTGAAAATAATGATTTAGTTACTTTCGGATTGAAGAAAGAAGGAAGATATAACACGTCGTTAGAGGATGCAAAAAGCTGCTCGGAATAAGGAAGAAAACCCGGGTTCGCCGTTGAATGAGAAGGCCATCAAAAGCGGTGACGAGATGGCGGATGCCGGACCGGATGGTAGGGCCGCACTACTTATGGTGGAAAAGATGATCGATGTGATGGCGGTGGAGCTGGAAAAGCAGTTTGCGAGGCATATGGAGGCTTTGAGGAAGGAGACGGCGGTCGCATTGAAATCATTGGTGGAGGAGGCCATCGCCCCAGTGAGAGTAGCTGTGGCAAAGACATCGGCCGAGGTGAGAGGGCAGGGCGAGAAGATGAAGGAAGTGGAGGAAGCCGTGTTGCAGCACAGCGACGAGCTCACCTTGATGGGGGAATGAGCTGCGGAGAGTGGTAGAGGTCAACAGAGGACTCCGAGCAAAGCTCGAGGACTTGGGGAACCGCTCGAGATGGCACAATCTGAGAATTGTGGGCTTGCCCGAAGGGACAGAGGGCCCAAGGCCAACAAAGTACTTCACTAAGAAGCTGGCAGAGCTGATGGGGGGGGGGGGGGGGGGGTGAGAACTCCTCCCAGTACTTGCTGAACCAAGCGCATCGGTCATTAAGGCCGAAGCCCAAGGTGAATTAGCCGCCAAGAGCAGTAATTATCTGCTTCCATAAGTACTGCATGAAGGAGAAGGTGTTAAGCTGGGCGAAGCAGAAGCGCGGGATGCTGTTGGATGGTGCTGGAGTTCGGATCTATCAGGACTTGACGGTTGAGTGGGCAAAGAGACGAGTGGGGGGGAAGGCGGCAGGGAAGGCGGCACTGTACATAAAGGGGGCGCGATTTGGTATGGTGTACCCGGCGAAGCTGAGGGGAACGTATTACGCCAAAGACTTTTATTTTGAGACAGCGGAGGCGGCTGAGGCGTTCGTGAGGGCAGAAAGCTTGGGACAGACGTGAGGAGCGGAACTGGAAGAGAGACTGTGGATGTGTTTGGGCAGCTGTAAAATGTATAAATGCTACAACTTTCTTTTTACTGATGTGTATTGTAATTTACTTCTCTTTGCATTGTAACAGAGTTCAAGTTAATTGTTGGGTTGACTGGCGTTATGTGTTGCGACGGTTAAATCTTAGGTTCGTGAATTGTATGGGTTGGATTGTTGGTTTTGTTTTTTCTTTCTCTGGGACTGGGTGGAAGGGGACGATATATCTTGGCGGGGGGGGGGGGAGCCATCCGCACTCGCTAACTAAAGTCAGCTAGTGAATGGAGGTGAGAGGAGGGCTGTCCACGAATGCGCCTGGATAACAGGCTTCAATGGGCAAATGTCGGAGGCGTTCTTGGGAGGGGGGGAAGGTGTTCGATGTTAACAATGGACAGGGGCGCATCAGGCGTATAGGGCAGGGCCCAGTGGTATGGTGATGGTGGATAAGAAGGGTGGGGGGAGGGGTGGTGAGAGACCCCCAGTTAGGATAGTCACGTGGAACGTGAGAGTGCAACGAGGTCCGGTCAAGCGGACATGGGTGCTTGCGCATCTTAAAAGTTTGTAAGCCGATGTGACAATGCTGCTGGAGACTCACTTGAGGGAGAAGGACCAGGTGAGACTTAAAAAGGGCTGGCTTAGTCTAGTGTTTCACTCTGGATTTTACGGGAGGGATCGAGGGCTAGCAAAAGGGTACGCTTCCAGATGGAGAAGGTGGTGGCAGATCAGGGGGGGGTAGATATGTGATTGTGATAGGGGCGCTGGAGGGGAGATTAGTGGCGCTGTTAAGTGTATACAATCCCAATTGGGACGATGTGGGATTCGCGAAGAAGGTGTTTGGGGCCATCTCCGACTTGGACACACATGAACTGATAGTGGGGGGGGGGGCGGGGGGGTGACTGGAACCAAGGTTGGACAAATCATGGCCGCGCTCGCTGGTCCCGTCAGGCGCTGGCTGGGCTATTGGCGGAAATGGGAGGGGTGGACCCTTGGAGGTTCCTGCACTCAAGGGAAGGTGGGTACTGGTTTTTCTCAGCAGTCCATAAGGTATACTCGCGGATCGACTTCTTTGTTGTGGGGAAGGCTTTGCTGGGTGGCGTTAAGGGGTCGGAATACTCGGCAATTGCAGTGTCAGATCACGCTCCACATTGGGTGGACATGGTACTGGAGAAGGAGTGAGTGCAGAGGCCGTGGAAACTGGATTTGGGGCTTTTGGGGAACCAAGTGTTCTGTGAGAAAATTGAAAAGGTAATTAAGGAATATGTAGGTTTCAACTGTACGGGTGAGGTGTCGAAGACAGTTCCTGGGGCACTCTAAAGGCGGTGGCGAGGGGTGAGGTAATTTCGTTTACGGCCAGGTGGACAAAGAGGAGAGGTTGGAGTGGCAGAGGGTAATAGATGAGATGTTCGAGGTGGATAGGAGTTATGCAGAAGGTGGAGACCCAGCCATTCTGGAAAAGAGGAAGGAACTACAGGCGAGCTTCGACCAACTGTCTACTAGGAAGGCGGTGCGCCAACTGAGACGAGCAAGGGGTGCAGTTTATGAGCATGGAGATAAGGAGTCATGGAGAGGGAAGCAGCGGCAACGGAAATTCTTCAAGTGAGGGAGAGGGCAGGGAAATTGGTGGTGGCTCCGGAGCTGATTAACAAAGTTTTTGAGGAGTTTTACGAGAGGTTGTACAGGTCAGAGCCACCCGGGGGAGACCGTGAGATTCAGGAATTTCTAGATGGGTTGGAGTATCCGAGGCTAGGGGAGGGGGACAGGGCTACATTAGAAGGAGCAATAGTGGAGCAGGAGATAATGGATGCGATTGGGAGGATGCAGTCGGGGAAGGTGGCAGGGCCGGATGGGTTTCCAATATTATAAAAAAGTCAAAGATAAGCTGGCACCCCTGATGGTGGGGATGTTTGAAGAGGCGATAGGGAAGGGAGTGTTGCCACAAACCTTGGGGCAGGCATCGATTTCCCTGTTGCTAAAAAAAGATAAGGATCCGATGGAGTGTGGGTCATATAGGCCCATCTTCCATCTGAATGTGGACGCAAAAGTTTTGGGAAGGTCCTGGCGGGTAGGCTGGAGGAGTGCCTCCCGAAGGTGATAGGTGAGGATCAGGCGGGGTTCGTGAGAGGGAGGCAGCTCTTTTCGAACATTAGGAAGGTAATGAACGCCATTATGGTGCCGGCGGAAGGGAAGGAAACAGAGGTGGTTGTGGCATTGGACGCCGAGAAGGCGTTTGACCGGGTAGAATGGGGGTACTTGTGGCAGTTTTGGAGAGGTTTGGGATTGGACCAAGATTTGTCAACTGGATAAAGCTTCTGTCTAAGGAGCCGAGGGCGAGTTTCCGCACAAACAACATCAGCTCGAGATACTTTTCTCTCCACCGTGGGACGAGGCAGGGATGTCAAATGCCCCCCTGCTGTTTGCCCTTGCGTTTGAGCGTTGGCCATCGCATTAAGAAGTTCGGGAGCATGGAAAGGAATAGTGCGGGGTGTTGGATAGAGCATTGGGTGTCCTTGTATGCTGACGACTTGCTGTTATATGTGTCAGAACCGAGTGTGTCGACAGGGAGTCTATTGGAGCTACTGCGGGCATTTTGGTATTTCTCGGAGTACAAGCTGAACCTAGACAAGAGTGAGCATTTTGTGGTGTCTCGGCCGGCGGTGGGGGCAGGGGTGGTGGTGGTGGAGGGGGGGGGCTGCCATTCCGTAGTGCAGGGACTCACTTTAGGTATCTGGGGGTGCAGGTTGCCCCGGAGTGGGGAGGCTTCGTAGGTACAACATCTCTAGTTTGGTGGGGAGAGTGAAAGCCGATCTGGCAAAGTGCGATGGTCGCCCTGTGTCACTGGCGAATCGGGTATAGGCGGTTAAAATGAATGTCTTGCCGTGATTTCTGTTCATTTTTCAATGCCTACCGACTTTCCCGCCAAAGGCTTTTTTCAGGGAGATTGAGGGAAGGATTACCTCGTTCATATGGGGAGGGGAGGTGGCCAGAGTGAGAAAGGTGCTGCTACAGAGGGGAAGGCAGGCAGGGCGTTTGGGTCTCCCGAACCTGATGTAAAACGAACGTGGAGAAGGTGCGGAGCTGGGTCAGAGGGGTTAATTCGTGGTGGGTCAAAATGGAGGAGAGTTTCTGCAGGGGGTGGGGACTGAAAGTACTAGCAACAGCGCCGCTCCCGATAGCTCCGGGGAAATACTCAGGGAGTCCGGAAATAATAGCTTCATTGAAAATCTGGAGGCAGTTTCGCCAACACTTGGGGTTGGGGGCAGGGTCAAGGGAAATGCCGATTCGGGGGAACCACAGATTTGAGTCAGGGAGGTGGGATGGAAATTTCCGGAAATGGGATGAGAAGGGCATAAAGACGCTAAAAGATTTGTTTCTTAGGGGTTGGTTAGCAGGATTGAGGGAGCTGGAAGCGAAGTATCGGCTGGAGCAGGGGGAAATGTTCAGATACATGCTGGTTCGAGATTTTGCCAGAAAGGAGATACAGAGTTTCCTGGAGGAACTGGCCTCCACATTGCTGGAGGAGGAGCCGACGACAAGGGGAAGGATGAGGGGGTAGTGTCAGCGTTGTACGTAGCTATTTCGGAAGAGGATAAGGCACCACTGGAAGGGATCAAAGCAAAGTGGGAGGAAGAGTTAGGAGAGGCTATAGAGGAGGGGGTCTGGTGTGAGGAGGTACGGAGAGTAAATGCCTGCACCTCATGCGCGAGGTTGGGGCTGATACAGCTGAAGGTGGCATACAGAGCACACCTCACGAGGGTGAGGATGAGCCAATTGTTTGAAGGAGTAGAAGATGTGTGTGAGGGTTGCGGGGGTGGGGGAGGGGGGGCATTAATCACGTTCATATGTTTTGGTCCTGTCCAAACCTAGAGGATTACTGAAGGGAGGTTTTTAGGGTAATTTCCAAAGTGGTGCATGTGAAACTGGACCCGTGTCCCCAGGAGGCCATATTCGGGGTGTCGGCCCAGCCAGGGTTGGAAACGGGTGCGGAGGTAGATATCGTAGCCTTCGCCTCGTTGATCGCCAGAAGGCGAATCCTGTTGGGATGGAGAGCAGCCTCTCAGTGCCCTACCATAAACAAGGTAAAATTAAACAGTGCCCTACAGTTAACGAGGTCAAATTAAACAGTGCCCTACAGAAAACAAGGTCAAATTAAACAGAGACCTACATTAAACGAGATAAAATTAAACAGAGCCCTACAGTAAAAAAGGTCAAATTAAAGAGCCTCCGCCAGTGAGCAAGGCAAAATTGAACAGAGCCCGACAGTAAACAAGGTAACATTAAACAGTGTCCTGCAGTAAACAAAGTAAAATTAAACAGTGCCCTGCAGTAAGGTCAAATTAAACAGTGTCCTGCAGTAAACAAGGTCAAATTAAACAGTGCCCTATAGTAAACAAGGTAAAATTAAACAGAGCCCGATATTAAATAAGGTGCAGTGAACAAGGTAAAATTAAACGGAGCGCAACAGCAAACAAGGTAAAATTATACAGTGCCCTACATTAAACAAGGTAAAATTAAACAATGCCCAGTAATCAAGGTCAATTTAAAAATGAGCCCTATAGTGAACAAGGACAAATTAAATTGAGCCCTCCTGTAAACAAGGTCAAATTAAACAGTGAACTGCTGTAACAAAGGTCAAATTAAACAGAGCCCGACAGTGAACAATGTAAAATCAAACAAAGCACAATAGTAAATACGGTAAAATGAAACAAGGCGCCACAGGTAAAACTAAACAGCCCCACAATACACAACTAAACAGCCCCACAAACAGGTACCTGGTGGGTGGTGTTCTCACGTGTAATGGTGGTATCCATGTTGATGATCTGGCACGTCTTGCAGAGATTGCCATGGTAACGAACCATTGTTTGCAGCAAACTACCCAGTCTTCAGAACAGTGACCACGACACCACACAACCCTGTCATGGCAATCTCTGCAAGACGTGCCAGATCACCGACATGGATACCACTATTACACGTGAGAACACCACCCACCAGGTACGCGGTACACACTCGTGCGACTCGGCCAACGTTGTCTACCTCATACGCTGCAGGAAAGGATGTCCCGAAGCGTGGTACATTGGCGAATCCATGCAGATGCTGCGACAACGAATGAACGGCCATCGCGCAACAATCACCAGGCAGGAATGTTCCCTTCCAGTCGGGGAACACTTCAGCAGTCAAGGGCATTCAGCCTCTGATCTCCGGGTAAGCGTTCTCCAAGGCGGCCTTCAGGACCCGCGACAACGCAGAATCGCCGAGCAGAAACTTATAGCCAAGTTCCGCACACATGAGTGCGGCCTCAACCGGGACCTGGGATTCATGTCGCATTACATTCATCCCCCACCATCTAGCCTGCCAAATCCTACCAACTGTCCTGGCTTGATACAATTCACACCTCTTTAACCTGGGGTTACCCCATCTCTGGATCTGTAAAGATTTAATCACCTGCTAATGGTCGCATTCCTAGCATTGTTTGGCATCTTTGAAATTGTCTATATATATGTGTTTCTGGAACAGACCTCTTCATTCACCTGAGGAAGGAGCAGCGCTCCGAAAGCTAGTGACATTGAAACAAACCTGTTGGACTTTAACCTGGTGTTGTAAGACTTCGTACTGTAAAATTAAACAGAGCCCAATAGTAAACACGGTGAAATTAAACAGAGCCCTACTGTAAAAAGGTAAAGTTAAACTGAGTCCTGCAAGGTGACATTGTCAGCCTACAGTAAACAAGGTAAAAGTGAACAGTGCCCTACAGTAAAGACCGTACAATTGGACTGTGCGTTACAGTAAAATGAATCAAATTTGACAGAGCCCTACAGTAATCAATGACAAATTAAACAGCCATGCAGTAAACCAGGTCAAATTAAACAGGACAAGGAACAAGATGAAATTAAACAGAGCCTTACTGTAAGTACGGTAAAATGAAACAGTGCCCTTGAGTGAACAATGTAAAGTTAAACAGAGCCTAACAGTAAACAAGCTAAAATTAAAGATTGTCCAACAGTGAACATGTTAGAATTAAACAGAGCCCGACAGTAACCAATGTCAAATTAAACAGAGCCCGACAGCGAGGGCAGCAGGGTGGCGCAGTGGGTTAGCACTGCTGCCTCACGGCGCCGAGGTCCCAGGTTCGATCACAGCTCTGGGACACAGTCCGAGTGGAGTTTGGACATTCTCACCGTGGGGTTTCGGCCACACGCTAAATTGTCCCTTAATTAGAAAATATTAATTGTCTACTCCAAATGTATAAAAAAACAACAGAGCGCTACATTAATAGGTCCAATTAAACAGTGACCTGCAGAGCACAAGGCAATATTTAACAGTGCCCTACAGTAAACAAAGTAAAATTAAACAGATTCCTACTGTAAGAACGGTAAAATGAAACAGTGCCCGACAGCGAGGTAAAATTAAACACAGCCCAGCAGTAAACAAGGTGAAATTAAACACTGCCCTACGTAAAGAGGGTCAAATTAAACGGTGCCCGACGTAAACAGGGTCAAATTAAACAGCGTCCTACTGTAAGCCAGGTTAAATTAAACAGTGCTCTACAGGAAACAAGGGAAACTTATACAGAGTCTTGCAGAAAATACGGTAAAATGAAACATTGCTCTACACTAAACAAGGTAGAATTAAACAATGTCCTGCAGTAAACGAGATGAAAGAATCAACCCTACAGTGAACACGGTAACATAATCAGTGCCCGACGATAAACAAGGTCAAATTAGACAGAGCCCTACAGTAAAGATAGAAAAATTAATCAGAGCCCTACAGTAAACAAGGTCAAATTAAACAGTACCCTGCAGTAAACAAGGTGAAATTAAACAGTGCCCTATAGTAAACAAGGTGAAATTAAACAGTGCCCTATAGTAAACAAGGTAAAATTAAACAGTACCCTACAGTAAACAAGATAAAATAAAGAAGGACGCAACAGTAAACAATGTCAAATTAAATTGTGCCCGGCGGTAGACAAGGTAAAATTAAACAGAGCCCTATAGTAAACAAGGTAAAATTAAGCAGAGCACAACAGTATACCACGGCAAATTAAACAGAGCCGCGCAGTAAACAAGGTCAAAATAAATAGAGCCCTGCAGTAAACAAGGTAAAATTACACAGAGCCCTACAGTACACAGGGCAAAATTAAACAAAGCCCAACATCCTGGTAAACCTTTTCTGTACTCTTTCCAAAGCCTCCACGTCCTTCTGGTAGTGCGGTGACCCGAATTGGATACAGTATTCCAAATGTGGCCGAACCAACGTTCTGTATAACTGTAACGTAATTTTCGAGCTTTGATACTCGTCCTATGAATGCAAGCATGCCATATATTGTTCTTTACCACGATTTCCACCTGTGCTGCCACTTTTAAGGATCTGTGGACCTATCACTCTGTGTCTCTTTGCTCCTGATGCTGCTGCCATTTATTTTCTAGCTTCAACCTGAATTGGATGTACCAAATGCATCACCACGCATTTGTCTGGGATAAATTCGATCTGCGATTTATCTCACCAATTTTGCAACCTATCTATATCCTGCTGTATTCTCTGACAATCTCCATCACCGTCCGCAACTCCTGCAATCTTAGTATCATCCGCAAACTTGCTGATTAGACCCGCTACGTTTCCTTCCATGTCATTTATATATATTACAAAGAGCAGAGGTTCCAGTGCTGATCCCTGCGGAACACCACTAGTTACAGATTTCCATTCGGAAAAGCACCCTTCCACTGCTACCCTCTGTCTTCTATGGCCAGGCCTGGTCTGAATCCAGCCAGCTAGTTCACCCTGACCCCATGTGATTAATACTTTACTGACGTAAAGTATTCATTTAGCACCTCGCCCATCTCCCCTACTTCCACGTATAGATTCCCTCCTCTGTCCTTGAGTGGACCATCCCTTTCCCTGGCTAACCTCGCTGTTAAAACAAACACAGCTTCTAACTATACTCAGGAGCACACAAGGGTATCGCACCACGGGAAGAGGGAGAGGAGATGATTCAGCCCCACATTGTAACGTCTATTGTACCTGATATTGGCTGATCTGTGTCTTCATTCACTCTTCCCGACTCGGTCCTAAAATTCATTTGCCCTCCACACAAGAAAAAAAATCTATCTATCTCAGATTTGGCATTTCAAACGCACAAACACACTCAAACCCGACCCTCAGTCCCACGGCCTCAGCCGTGATTCTTTAATGGAGGGATGTTTAGAATTTGACCGGGCTCTCTTTGAACATGGACTTCCAGGCACCATAAACTACCTCGTTCCAATGTTTAAGCATCTGTTCCCGCTGTCTGGATACCGCCAAACTGAATAAATAGTTTATCACCCTCCACCCTATTATCTGTAATTATATTCAGCATTCTAGGGTAAGAGAGCTTATTCGTTTCTTGAAAGTCTCGAATTCTTTACTTTGGAAGTTTAGTGTCAGGACCAGCAGTGGATCCCGTTGAAAACATAACAGAAATAATTCCAGGACTCGGTTCTTTCCGGTAACTCTATTTGTGAATTTTACAGTACAGCAAAATTCATTTGTGGTAAATATTCTATTCGATCATGTCGGCCAGAATATGCAAAAGATATGAATCCAGGAAAGACAAGCACATCTGAACGGGCTTGTTGTCAGTTTGCTAAGTCTCCAGCGAACACCAATCCTGATTCAAGTTTTAAGCAAGAAATCCATATTAACCACGTAATACATTTGAAAGAGGTCAATCAGCGTAATGAGTAAATCCAAGTACCCATGATTGGAACTAGAACCTTTGATTGGTAGATACTTCGCAGGAATCCAAGCAGACGCTACCTCTCCATCATCCAGGTGTCAACGCTCCATGATGAAGGGACAATTTCAAATTGTTGACCCAGATCAGTGGGTTCAGTGAATAGAGAGCGGAACTGTTGTCCCACTCGCGGTAATTCAAGAGACATCTTGTGTATGGGGCATCAGTAAAGATATATTTTACGGATTAGGATGTTAAACTCTGTACGATTCCGAGGAGGCGTCGTGGGATAAAGAGAAGAGGATGTTCCCTCTCGTGTAGTAAGGTAATAGCTGGTGACACGTGTTTGGAATAACTAAGATGTGGATGAATATCTGCTCCCAGTGGGTCGTTAGTTTGTGTGGTTCTGTGCCCGAGGACAATGGAGGCTAACACATTGAACATATCGCATACTGAGTTCGACGTGTTGATTGACAAGGGAGTGACTGGTTATTGGGGATAGGAGGTAAGTTGGATTTCAAGCCGCAATTCGATGATTCCTGACGTTACTGAACAGTGGCGCGGGTTTGAGGGAGCAAATTAGTACAGCCGCTCCAATTTCTTGGTGTATTTTAATCTTTCGTTACTTGAAATTATTACGGAGATGCAAGTTGTTGAATGGTGGAAATACCGATACCGGTGAAATAGGTGCTGCAGATGTACTGGCAAGTAATTCTTAAGTACAGCGATACAGTTCTTGGTGAACTTTGCAAAAACATGTTATTCCCTAATCTTTGTCGGCGACATTCGCTCAGTTTTCAGAAAGAAGCATCTGTAATTAGGATTGAAATCCATGCACATCTTCGCAACCCTTTATAGAAATCTCCCTGGTAATCATCAATACACTCGCTTTCATGCGTAAAATCCAAATGAGGGACAACTGTCGAACCCGGATTATGTCAAACGATGAAGCAAACGGACCCGATGCACCATCTGAACGGAGACTAAAAACTGAGAATCTGCTGCGGAAACAAATCATTATTTATGGGAATCCCCGATGAGAAGCTGTACTCATTTCGAAAGTCAGATCAGACAATCTGTGCAGCGCGTTCTCTGCAAGGATCCTCAGCCACTCGCAGAGAAAAGGGTCGTCGGCCTATCGTTCCGCACCAGTCAAAAACAACTACATAACTGTTCGAATCCAATTTTCCTCCTCTTGGCCCATAGTCCTGGATGACCGAGGAATTTTGAGGTGATTGTTGAGGAATGGAACTGGCGAGGCAAAACGCATTAACATCAACTCAATGTGACGAATCCGGTAGAATAGGTGACTGGCAGAATGGATTGAAAACTAAACAGAGTGTTGATCCTCACTGAGTGCAGCAACTATTCTGCAGAAATGATTGACATTGAGTGACAAAGTCCTTTCAGCGGCCAGCAAACAGCAGAATCGGCTCCTCGTTCCCAGCCGCAGAAAGATGCCTCGCGAATAGCTCATTTGGGGCGGTGGACAAAGCCTGCCTGAAATGGGAAATCATTCGCTGAGATTCTGGCCAGTGTATGCTTGAGATGGAAAATGAAGTTCGAATCCGAACACCTCAGTGGGTTTTTTCTTATTTTACAGTTGAGACGTTTCACATGAGAACTGCCTTCAGGGGTCACACATGGAGACTAACTGCTAAACCGCAGACACAAGAGGTTGTACCGTCCAGGGGGCTGCTTGCACGTAACCAGGCTGCTGCACAATTGACTAGCATTACAGAATTCTCATCGTCATGATGCCGATTCCACCGTAACCTGGAAATGCCGGTATTAAATAAATATATAGTTCCTAATATTATTCACTGCTTGCATCAGCTGCTCACAGGAATTCCCGTGATGTCGATGAACACACAGAGCAGGCTAGAGAAAGTCTCCAAGCTTAATACCCCCATATATTTCAGAACAATTCACTTACAATTCACACCATATTCTCTGTGATGGGAGGGTACCTAAGGATTTTTGTTTTACTCTTATTTTACAAACAGAATTACACTGAAAACATGGCATGCGAACACGAGAACCTCACTTGACTCACCTGGAGCGATGTGGCCAAACCTTCACCACCGTTGGGCCATAATCCTGGAAATGACTCCTTTACAACATATTGCGTGTAATTACACCACATGGGATATAGTGCTGCAACATAGCGGTTACAATCAGTTTTGCAAGGCATTGAATGATGGTTGATAGATTCCGGGCCGGTGACCAACTCGAATATTTGGGAATAAAGGAAACATCTTCAATATTCACTATGCGTATACACGAAGAATATTGTGAGACCCAGTAAAACCTATTACCGATATTATAATAAAAGAGTCATTGAGGTCGAGAGCAGAGAAAAGGGGCCTTCGGCCCACCGCGTCTGTGCCAGTCAAAATTAGCCACTGAACTATTCTAACCCAATTTTCCTGCACTTGATACATAGTCGTGGATTCCTTTACATCAAAAATGCAAATCAAAATACTTATTAAATGTTACGAGGGACTCTGCCTCCACCACGCTTTCAGACAGTGATTTCTACACTCACACCACCCAAATCGTGAAAGTTATTCCTCACACCCCCTCCAAACCTCCAGCCCCTTCTATTAAATCTATGTCCCATAGTCATGTGTCCGTTAGCCAAAGTTAAACTTTCTTCCTGTCTGCTGTATCTATGCGCCTCATTATTTAATACATCTCACTGATGTCCTTCCTCTACATCAAGGAAAACACTCAGTCCATTTAATCTATTTTCACAACTGAAACTCTCCAGCATTTGCAACGTGCTGGTTAATGTCATCTGCAACCTATCCAGTCCAATCACATCCCTCCTCAAATAAGGATTCCAGAACTGTATGCAATATTTTTCCTGTTGCCGAACCAACGCTTAATCTCTTCACGTCTATGCCTCGGTCAATAAAGGCCAGTACACCATATGCCTATTTCATCACTTTTCCACTTCACTTGCTGCCTTCGGAGACCTGTGTACATGAGCACCAATCTCCATCTGATACTCGGTGCTCCTCAGGTTCCTGCCGTTCATCATGCATTCCCCTATCTTGATTGTCCTGACCAAATACATTTCCTCAAACCTATTTGGATTGAAAAGCATTTGCAAGTGATGAACTCAAATGATCAGCTCGTTTCTATTCGCCTGCAATCTGAGGCTATGCTTCTCATTATTTATCACCCTCATAATCCTCCTATCATCTGAAAACTCACTGATCAAGCTCCCGGCATGCAAGTCTATAACATTTAAATAAATCACAAACACCAATTGTCCCAATTTTGGTCCCTGGCAGATCACACTGGACGCAGCCTTCCAGTCGGAAGAACACCTGTCGATGAACACCCTCTGCTTTCTGCCACTTAGGAAATTCTGGATTCAAAATTGTCTGTGTTCCTTGGATTCCATGGATTCATATCTTCACTTCCGGTCTCCGTGTGGCACATTAAAACGAGCCTTGCTGAATTCCAAGTACATCACCGCAAATGGATTGCTCTCATCTACACACCTCGCCAACTCTTCCAAGTCGTAAATCACATTGTGTAGGCATGACTTCCTCGGAACAAAACCATGCTGCCTGTTCGTGATTAAGAACAAAGTAGAAAGAATAATACAGCACAGGAACGCTGTTAGGCCCTCCAAGCTGGCACCGAACATAGTACCTGCCTAAACTAGAACTGTATGCACTTCCAGAGCCCATATTCTTCCATTCCCACCCGATTCATATATTTGGCTAGATGTCTCTTAAATGCCGCTATCGTACCTGCTCCCACCATCCCCCCAGGCAGTGCGTTCCATATATGTATACACATATATTTATCATAGAATTTACAGTGCAGAAGGAGGCCATTCGGCCCATCGTGTCTGCACCGGCTCTTGGAAAGAGCACCCTACCCAAGGTCAACACCGCCACCCTATCCCCATAACCCAGGAACCCCACCCAACACTAAGGGCAATTTTGGACACTAAGGGCAATTTATCATGGCCAATCCACCTAACCTACACATCTTTGGACTGTGGGAGGAAACCGGAGCACCCCCGGAGGAAACCCACGCACACACGGGGAGGATGTGCAGTCTCCGCACAGACAGTGACCCAAGCTGGAATCGAACCTGGGACCCTGGAGCTGTGAAGCAATTGTGCTATCCACAAGGCTACCGTGCTGCCCAAATGCAGATTAATTCTGTCTCTCGGAAATGCTTCCATTATTTTCTCCACCACTGAGATCAAATTTACTTGCCTGTAGCTTCCTGATCCTTCTTCCCCTCTTCAATACTATTCCACCACTGTCCACCTGTTACACTCTGCCTCTGAAATGCACGTGGCATTTACCAGGATTCTGCACACACAATGTCATCGTGCTGTCCATTCGACAGTTTCTCAACGTTTTGCAGCCTCTGAAAGTGGAGAAGCTCACTGGGAGCGAGTAGTGACTCTGCGGCCATCCCAATTACAGAATTACCAGACTCCTAAACGACCCTGTTATGGACTGACCTCATTAACACTGCACCCCTGTATGCTTCATCCGATGCCAGTGCTTATGTAGTTACATTGTGTACTTTGTGTTGCCCTATTATTTATTGTATTTTATTTCATTTTATTTCCATGTACTTAACAATCTGTTCAGCTGCTCACAGAAGAATACATGCCACTGTTCCTCAATAAATAAAATCCAATGTGGGTCTTGTTCAAACAAAGGTAGTAGAGAGAGGGAGTGAACTGTTTGCATCACTATCAAGGGACGGATCTGGGGATTGTGACAAAGTGACACAAACCATTTGAAGTGCACACTAATTAATTCCAGAAGTCTACAGGCAGAAGTTTAGAAATCTCAGGTAATAATTAGATGAGATCCAAACAGACTTGGGAAGTACCAAAAGAAATAATTGTAAAATGTGGATAACACCATTAAAAATGGACAAAGTAAAGAAACTCTTTGTGAAACGGTAATTTTGGAGGAATTCAAATACCGAATTCCAACATCTGTCAGAACTCAGTTGGAAGAACTTGGGCCAAGAAAGGCAGCAGGAATATAAGATGTTTTTTTATTGGCTCATACAACACGTTTTGGTGTTCGACATCAATTTCAGTCTGCAAGGGTCGAAACGACAAACTCGATAAAACAAAATACGCCAGTGAAGTTTACTAAAGTATCAAAATAAACCAGGGTGGCAACTGAAGAGTTGCAAAGTAGTGAACAAACAGTTCAGAGGTTATTGGATAAGAAGATGTTACATATTTATAAATATTTTACTTGCGAATGTAAAGTTTACTCATGTGTACTGGCTGAGGAGGCCCAAATTTGAAAGAATACGTGGGCAAGCCAATCATTCATAGTCAGAGATAAGAAGATAAGTATTTCGGAAAGAGTATTGTCAGAAAAGGTGCCGAAATGTGGTATTACAAAGAACAAAGGATAAAGAAAATTACAGCACAGGAACAGGCCCTTCGGCCCCTCCCAGCCTGCGCCGATCCAGATCCTTTATCTAAACCTGTCTTCTATTTTCCAAAGACCCAATTCCCTCTGTTCCCCGCCCGTTCATATATCTGCCTAGATGCATCTTAAATGATGCTACTGTGCCCGCCTCTACCACCTCTGCTGGCAAAGCGTTCCAGGCACCCACCACTCTCTGCGTAAAAAACTTTCCACGCACATCTCCCTTAAACTTTCCCTCTCTCGCCTTGAAATCGTGACCCCCTTGACACCCCCACTCTTGGAAAATGCTTGTTGCTCTCCACCCTGTCCATACCTCTCATAATTTTGTAGACCTCAATCAGGTCCCCCCCTCAATCTCCGTCTTTCCAACGAAAACAATCCTAATCTACTCAACCTTTCTTCATAGCTAGCACCCTCCATACCATGCATCCTGGTGAACCTCCTCTGCACCCTCTCTAAAGCATCCACATCCTTCTGTTAATGTGGCGACCAGAACTGCACGCAGTATTCCAATAGTGCCCGAACCAAAGTCCTATACAACTGTAACATGACCTGCCGACTCTTGTACTCAATACCCCGTCCGATGAAGGCAAGCATGCTGTATGCCTTCTTGACCACTCTATAGACCTGCGTTGTCACCTTCAGGGTACAATGGGCCTGAACTCCCAGATCTCCCTTTACATCAGTTTTCCCCAGGACTCTTCCATTGAACATATAGTCCGCTCTTGAATTAGATCTTCCAAAATGCATCACCTCGCATTTGCCTGGATTGAACTCCATCTGCCATTTCTCTGCCCAACTCTCCAATCTATCTATAGTTTGCTGTATTCTCTGACAGTCCTCCTCACTATCTGCAACTCCACCAATCTTAGTATCATCTGCAAACTTGCTAATCAGACCACCTATACCTTCGTCCAGATTATTTATGTATATCACAAACAACAGTGGTCCGAGCACGGATCCCTGTGGAACACCACTAGTCACCTTTCTCCATTTTGAGACACTCCCTTCCACCACTACTCCCTGTCTCCTGTTGCCCAGCCAGTTCTTTATCCATCTAGCTAGTACATCCTGAACTCCATACGACTTCACTTTTTCCATCAACCTGCCATGGGAAACTTTATCAAACGCCTTCCTGAAGTCCATGTATATGACATCTACAGCCCTTCATTCATCAATTAACGTTGTCACTTCCTCAAAAATTCTATTAGGTTTGTAAGACATGACCTTCCCTGCACAAAACCATGCTGCCTATCACTGATAAGTCTATTTTCTTCCAAATGTGAATAGATCCTATCCCTCAGTATCTTCTCCAACAGTTTGCCTACCACAGACGTCAAGCTCACAGGTCTATAATTCCCTGGATTATCCCTGCTACCCTTCTTAAACAAAGGGACAACATTAGCAATTCTCCAGTCCTCCGGGACCTCATCCGACTTGTCCACCTTAATGTCTTTTAGAATATTGAAAACTTCCCCCTTCCTTATGCTGACTTGACCTAGAGTATTTAAACATCCATCCCGAGCCTCAACATCCGTCATGTCCCTCTCCTTGGTGAATACCGATGCAAAGTACTCATTAAGAATCTCACCCACTTCCTCTGACTCCACGCATAAATTCCCTCTTTTGTCTTTGAGTGGGCCAATCCTTTCTCTAGTTACCCTCTTACTCCTTATATACGAACAAATGGCTTTGGGATTTTCCTTAACCCTGTTATCCAAAGATATTTCATGACCCCTTTTAGCCCTCTTTATTGCGCATTTGAGATTTGTCCTACTTTCCCGATATTCCTCCAAAGCTTCATCAGATTTAAGTCGCCTAGGTCTTATGTATGCTTCCTTTTTCATTTTAGCTAGTCTCACAATTCCACCCGTCATCCATGGTTCCCAATCTTACCATTTCTATCCCTCATTTTCACAGGGACATGTCTGTCCTGCACTCTAATCAACCTTTCCTTAAAAGACTCCCACATTTCAAATGTGGATTTACCCTTAAACAGCTGCTCCCAATCCACATTCCCTAGCTCCTGCCGAATTTTGTTATCCTTGGCCTTTCCCCAATTTAGCACTCTTCCTTTTGGACCACTCTCGTCTTTGTTCATGAGTATTCTAAAACCTACGGAATTGTGATCTCTATTCCCAAAGTAATCACCCACTGAAACTTCAACCGCCTGGCCGGATCATTCCCCAGTACCAGTATTGGTGTTGATAGTAGTGTTCCACTATGCAAGTTAAGGTTAGACAGTCGAGTAAAAGATGGTGAAGTAATGGTCGGAGATATAGATAAATTATCATTTTTAATGATACAGCTTATCTTTGCGACCATATTGCAGGATCGTAGGTGGGGGGGGGGGGGGGGGGGGCGATGGCTTTTGTGGCTGAAACGCGATGGAACGTCAATCATCTGAGGTGTAGTAGGAAGGCCATCATGGGGTGTTTGGAAATAGTATATTGAGAAGGTCCATCAGCCACAGTTTCAGACAGGAGAAGAAGCCATCAAGGACCAAAGACATGGAGGCGGAGGTTCAGTTATCAGAGACAACCTTTGACCAGGTGGTGTATAACGATCAGGGACAGTTGGAGGATAGCTTTGGATTATAAACGTCGGGAGAATCACAACAGAATGATTCAGAGATAAACCATTCGCATCAGAAAGTATCTGCAGAAGTACAGTCTGAGTCCGTGCAGGAGTGTTAATATTTTTAGAAATAGTGTACAAATAAGAAAGTGAAACTGTTCATATATTCAGTCAGATAGAAAATGGGCAGAGATTCACCAAGTGCTATTCCCGATTTATTTTCGAAATGAGGGTATGCGGTTCCAGTAGGTGGTCATTTAGGAGCTGGGGAAAACTCAAGAAAAAATACAAAAGCATTTTTTATTGGCGTCGACTGTACACTGATGTAGCTGAATGTTGCCGTTGATGTTACAAATGTCAGCCAATAGGAGAACCTGAAACGGTAATCGAACCGGCAGCCCTAATACCCATTCCGGCATTTGAGGTGACTTTTGTGAGTTTCCGAATTGATTCAGCGAGTCCACTTTCTAAAATTACATGCGAGAATCGTTATTTCTGGCCCAAAAGGGATACTACTGGATTTCCGATGACATTCCATTGCGAAATATTACAGCTAAGAAGTTCCTAGAAGAGTTAACTGAATTATTTTCCTGATACGGACTACCAAAAGGAATCCAATTAGAGCAGGGATCGAACTGAATGTCGAAGTTATTCAGGGAAGTTATTCTGAGGTTCAAATCAATTTAAATTCACTCCAGAATCACAGCAAGGGTGAGAAAGGTGACATGAAAGTTTAAAGATCACGTTGAGGACGGAAAATGAGGTTTATTCAGATAAATGGGGTAAAGGAATTCTCTCCGTACTCTTCGCCATTAGGGATGCATATAATTAATCAACTAAGTCAGTACCCCTCGAATTCATTTTAGGGCATGAGTAAGAGGACAAGAAAAATAAATTCAGGAGAAAATGATGAGTCAACGTTCGCAGTCTGTATTGTTGGACTATGTGTAAAACTTTAGGAAGAGATTATCTAGGACTGAAATGCATTTAACACTGGATCTTTCCCCCATTAAACCACTACCATTCCCCATCCACTACCTTCCACCATAATACCGAAAGACATAGGAGGAGACTGAGGCCACTCGGCCCATCGAGTCTGTTCCGCCATTCAATCATGGCTGATAATTTCCTCATCCCGATCCTCCTGTCTTCTTCCCAGAACCCCTGACCCCCTTCTAAATCAAGAACCTATCTATCTCTGTCATGAAGACACTCAGTGATTTGGCCTCGGCAACCTCCTTGCAATGAATTCCACAGAATCACCTGCCTCCTCATCTCTGTTTTGAAAGATCGTCCCTTTAATCCGATATTGTGCCCTCTGAACAAAGAACAAAGAACCAAGCCCGTGCCGACCATGCTGCCCGACTAGACTACAATCTTCTACACTTCCTGGGTCCGTATCCTTCTATTCCCATCCTATTCATGTATTTGTCAAGATGCCCCTTAAATGTCACTATCGTCCCTGCTTCCACCACCTCCTGCGGTAGCGAATTCCACGCACCAACTATCCTCTGTGTAAAGAACGTGCCTCGTACATCTACTCTAAACCTTACCCCTCTCACCTTAAACCTATGCCCCCTAGTAATTGACCCCTCTACCCTGGGGAAAAACCTCTGACTATCCACTCTGTCTATACCCCTCATAGTTTTGTAGACCTCTATCAGGTCGCCCCTCAACCTCCCTCGTTCCAGTGAGAACAAACCGAGTTTATTCAACCGCTCCTCATAGCTAATGCCTTCCATACCAGGCAACATTCTGGTAAATGTCTTCTGCACCCTCTCTAAAGCCTCCACATCCTTCTGGTAGTGTGGCGACCAGAATTGAACACTATACTCCAAGTGTGGCCTAACTAAGGTTCTATACAGCTGCAACATGACTTGCCAATGCTTATACTTAATTCCCCGGCCAATGAAGGCAAGCATGCCGTATGCCTTCTTGACTACCTTCTCCACCTGTGTTGCCCCTTTCAGTGACCTGTGGACCTGTACTCCTGGATCTCTCTGACTTTCTTTAGGATCTCTTTCACTCTTGAGGGTTCTACCATTCACTGTATATTCCCTACCTGCATTAGACCTTCCAAAATGCATTACCTCACATTTGTCCGGATTAAACTCCACCTGCCATCTCTCCGCCCAAGTCTCCAAACAATCTAAATCCTGCTGTATCCTCTGACAGTCCACATCGCTATCTGCAATTCCACCAACCTTTGTGTTGTCTGCAAACTTACTAATCAAATCAGTTACATTTTCCTCAAAATCATTTATATATACTACAAACAGCAAAGGTCCCAGCACTGATCCCTGTGGAACACCACTAGTCACAGCCCTCCAATTAGAAAAGCATCCTTCCATTGCTACTCTCTGCCTTCTATGACCTAGCCAGTTCTGTATCCACCTTGCCAGCTCACCCCTGATCCCGTGTGACTTCACCTTTTCTACTAGTCTACCTTGAGGGACCTTGTCAAAGGCCTTACTGAAGTCCATATAGACAACATCCACTGCTCTACCTGCATCAATCATCTTTGCGACCTCCTCGGAAAACTCTATCAAGTCAGTGAGACACGACCTCCCCTTCACAAAACCATGCTGCCTCTCACGAATACGGCCATTTGATTCCAAATGGGAGTAGATCCTGTCTCGAAGAATTCTCTCCAGTAATTCCCCGTACCACTGAAGTAAGGCTCACCGGCGTGTAGTTCCCTGGATTATCCTTACTACCCTTCTTAAACAGAGGAACAACATTGGCTATTATCCTGTCCTCCTGGACATCACCTGAAGACAGTGAGGATCCAAAGATTTCTGTCAAGGCCTCAGCAATTTCCTCTCCAGCCTCCTTCAGTAATCTGGGGTAGATCCCATCAGGCCCTGGGGACTTAACTACCTTAATATTTTTTAAGACGCCCAACACCTCGTCTTTTTGGATTTCAATGTGACCCAGGCTATCTACACACCCTTCTCCAGACTCAACATCTACCAATTCCTTCTCTTTGGTGAATACTGATGCAAAGTATTCATTTAGTACCTCGCCCATTTCCTCTGGCTCCACACATAGATTCCCTTGCCTATCCTTCAGTGGGCCAACTCTTTCCCTGGCTACCCTCTTGCTTTTTATGTACGTGTAAAAAGCCTTGGGATTTTCCTTAACCCTATTTGCCAATGACTTTTCGTGGCCCCTTCTAGCCCTCCTGACTCCCTGCTTAAGTTCTTTCCTACTTGCCTTAATTCCCCACAGGCTTCGTCTGTTCCCAGCCTTTTAGCCCTGACAAATGCCTCCTTTTTCTTTTTGACGAGGCCTACAATATCTCTCGTTATCCAAGGTTCCCGAAAATTGCCGTATTTATCCTTCTTCCTGACAGGAACATGCCGGTCCTGAATTCGTTTTAACTGACACTTGAAAGCCTCCCACATGTCAGATGTTGATAAACCCTCAAACATGCGCCCCCAATCTAGGTTCTTCAGTTCCCGCCTGGTGATAGTTATTCCGACAAGTGGAAACATCCTCTGCACGTCCACTCTATCCAGGCCCCTCACTATGCTGTAAGTTTCAATAAGAGCCCCTTCATCCTTGTAAACTGAAAGAACGGAGAAGAAAGAAAAGTACAGTACAGGAATAGGCCCTTCGGCCCTCCAAGTTGAGCCGACCATGTTGCCCGACTAAACTAAAATCCTCTACACTTCCTGGGTCCGTATCCCGCTATTCTCATCCTATTCATGTATTTGTCAAGATGCCCCTTAAACGTCACTATCGTCCCTGCTTCCACCACCTCCTCCGCAGCGAGTTCCAGGCACCCACTGTCCTCTGTGTAATAAACGTGCCTCGTACATCTACTCTAAACCTTGCCCCTTTCTACCTGTCAATCACGATCCGCTCAGTCTCCTCTGCTCCAAGGAAAACAAGTCCAGTCTATCCAATCGCTCTTCGGAACTAAAACTCTCCATCGCGGGCAACATTCTTGCAAATCTCATGTGTACCGTTTCCCGTGCTCCCACATCTTTCCGATAATGTGCATTCCAGAACAGCAGCATTGATCTTCTTGAAAGCGGCCACTCTTTTGTTCCAGAATTACCGAAAAATGTCCGCTCCCAGTTCACTCTGGCCCAATCATCTTTGATCTTATTAAGTTTGGCTTTCCTCAGTTTCGCATTTTGCTCTCACGCCAATCCATGTCCTTTCCCAGAACAATATTGAACCTAACGGATTTCAGGTCATTGTCTGCAAAATGCTCAGCCACAGGCATTTAAATCACTTACCCAGCTTCGTTACCGAATGTGAAGTCCATGACCAATCCTATTTTTGTTCTCATCAAGATTTAGTTTCAGAGATGTGTGTCAATTACATTCACATGTAATTTGGGCAGCACGGTAGCACAGCGGTTAGTGCAATTGCTTCACAGCTCCAGGGTCCCAGGTTCGATTCCCGGCTGGGTCACTGTCTGTGCGGAGTCTGCACGTCCTCCCCGTGTGTGCGTGGGTTTCCCCCGTGTGTGCGTGGGTTTCCCCCGTGTGTGCGTGGGTTTCCTCCGGGTGCTCCGGTTTCCTCCCACAGTCCAAAGATGTGCAGGTTAGGTGGATTGGCCATGCTAAATTGCCCTTAGTGTCCAAAATTGCCCTTAGCGTTGGTTGAGTGGGGTTACTGGGTTATGGGGATAGGGTGGTGCGGGCTTGGGTAGGGTGCTCTTTCCAAGAGCCGGTGCAGACTCGATGGGCCGAATGGCCTCCTTCTGCACTGTAAATTCTATGAAATTCTACATGTTGGTGCAGATTAAGTGACACATCAGGGAATGGAAATGTGAGAGTCCATTCCTTGACTGCCGTTGTAAGAAGACACAAGTTGTCCAATCTTTTGACTTCGCATTAAGAGAAGCAAATCTTCAGGACACCAAATATTCTTACACCTCATCGGATGTGTAAGAAGACCAACAGGTTTGTTTGGAATTCGGAGCGCAGCCCCTTCCACAGGTGAGTGACGAAAGAGCTGAGCTCAGAAAGCGAGTGACTCCAAAGAAACATGTTGGACATTAACCTGGTATTATAAGACCTCGTACTGTACCCACTCCGGCATCTCCAATTCATTGGACGAGATTGAGGTTTTTATGACAAGTGCAGTTGGATTGCTGGACGCTTTTCAATGTAAATGCAGCAATTAACTGATGATTGGCTGGTAACATGAAGCGTTGTTGAAATTCTAACCAGGCAGCATAACTGATTGATCAAGACACAGCTTTGGGAAATCAACCAGAAATCGCCTCTCGCCTATTTTACACACTTGAAACAGTCATAATGTGCCGCACTTTTCATTCTGTCTTAAAAACCTGTCTTTATTTGTCTTATCAAACAGCAAAACATCATGTTCTAATGCTGACATCAATCTCCCAGAAAAACACACCGCGATTGAGAGTGATTATCCACCCGGAGGCGATTTGGGCTCCACCTGTATTGTGGAACAATATGATATTTTGGGAACCATTTATTGGGTTAGATCATGAATAGATTTAGTAAAAGGAGGTCAGAACAGTCCTCACTCACAATAATAACACATGCTAATTTTGTTTTTTGTTTGTTTGTACTGTGCTGAATTTGGGTGCACTTGAGTGCGAGGGTGAGAGTTTGGTGACTGAGGGCTAATAAAGGTTCTTTTTTATCTAAAGTCTTGTCTTTCTTTTATTTAGTTAATTAACTTAAATTTGCTGTTTGGTTTAGAAGAAGGTCAATTTTCAATCAGCTTTAATCAAAGGTTCTACTTGTAGCGACTTGCAGATGGAGCTTGTTAATTAGTTAATTGGATTAGACCAGTTTACAGAGGCTAGATTCACAGTATAAAAGTGATCCAGCGACAGGGCAGACTTTGTTTCCACTGAGTGCTGCATTTTGGGTGCATTTGAGTACTATAGTTTTTTTTTAAATAAATTGAGAGTACCCAATTCATTTTTTCCAATTAAGGGGCAATTTAGCGTGGCCAATCCACCTAGCCTGCACACCTTTGGGTTGTGGTATCGAAACCCACGCAAACACGGGGAGAATGTGCAAACTCCACACAGACAGTGACCCAGAGCAGGGATCGAAACTGGGTCCTCGGCGCCGTGAGGCTGCACGGCTAACCCACTGCGCCACTGTGTTGTCCTATTTGAGTGCTATAGTGAGTGTTTCATGACTCAGGGAGTTAGGTGAGGAGGGAGTAAGGCGCTCCTTTCATTTCATTTCCTACATTTCCTCAAAGAGCTTTGAGGGAGAACGAGGGAACAGACGAAGCCTGTGTGGAATATAAGGAAAGTAGGAAGGAACTTAAGCAAGGAGTCAGGAGGGCTAGAAGGGGGTCACGAAAAGTCATTGGTAAATAGGGTGAAGGAAAATCCCAAGGCTTTTTACATGTACATAAAAAGCAAGAGGGTAGCCAGGGAAAGGGTTGGCCCACTGAAGGATAGGCAAGGGAATCTATGTGTGGAGCCAGAGGAAATGGGCGCGGTACTAAATGAATACTTTGCATCAGTATTCACCAAAGAGAAGGAATTGGTAGATGTTGAGTCTGGAGAAGGGAGAAATCCAAAAAGACGAGGTGTTGGGCGTCTTAACAAATATTAAGGTAGATAAGTCCCCAGGGCCTGATGGGATCTACCCCAGAATACTGAAGGAGGCTAGAGAGGTAATTGCTGAGGCCTTGACATAAATCTTTGGATTCTCACTGTCTTCAGGTGATGTCCCGGAGGACTGGAGAATAGCCAATGATGTTCCTTTGTTTAAGAAGGGTAGCAAGGATAATCCAGGGAACTACAGGCCGGTGAGCCTTACGTCAGTGGTAAGGAAATTACCGGAGAGAATTATTCGAGACAGGATCTACACCCATTTAGAAGCAATTGGACGTATTAGTGAGAGGCAGCACGGTTTTGTGAAGGGGACGTCGTATCTCACTAACCTGATAGAGTTTTTCGAAGAGGTCACAAAGATGATTGATACAGGTAGGGCAGTGGATGTTGTCTATATGGACTTCAGTAAGGCCGTTGACAAGGTCCCTTGTGGTAGACTGGTACAAAAGGTGAAGTCACACGGGATCAGGGGTGAGCTGGCAAGGTGGATGCAGAACTGGCAGAGAGTAGCAATGGAAGTGTTCTTTTGTAATTGGAGGGCTGTGACTAGTGGTGTTCCCTAGGGATCAGTGCTGGGACCTTTGCTGTTCATAGTATATATAAATGATTTGGAGGAAAATGCAACTGATCTGATTAGTAAGTTTGCAGACGACACAAAGGTTGGTGGAATTGCGGATAGCGACGAGGGCTGTCAGAGGATACAGCAGGATTTAGATTGTTTGGAGACTTGGGCGGAGAGATGGCAGATGGAGTTTAATCCGGAGAAATGTGAGGTAATGCATTTTGGAAGGTCTAATGTAGGTAGGGAATATACAGTGAATGGTAGAACCCTCAAGAGATTTGAAAGTCAGAGAGATCTAGGTGTACAGGTCCACAGGTCACTGAAAGGGGCAACACAGGTGGAGAAGGTAGTCAAGAAGTCATACGGCATGCTTGCCTTCATTGGCAGGGGCATTGAGTATAAGAATTGGCAAGTCATGTTGCAGCTGTATAGAACCTTAGTTAGGCCACACTTGGAGTATAGTGTTCAATTCTGGTCGCCACACTACCAGAAGGATGTGAAGGCTTTAGAGAGGGTGCAGAAGAGATTTACCAGGATGTTGCCTGGTATGGAGGGCATTAGATATGAGGAGCGGTTGAATAAACTCGGTTTGTTCTCACTGGAACGATGGAGGTTGAGGGGCGACCTGATCGAGGTCTACAAAATTATGAGGGGCATAGACAGAGTGGATAGTCAGAGGCTTTTCCCCAGGGTAGAGGGGTCAATTACTAGGGGGAATAGATTTATGGTGCGTGGGGAAAGGTTTAGAGTAGATGTACGAGGCAAGGTTTTTACACAAAGGGTAGTGGGTGCCTGGAACTCGCTGCCGGAGGAGGTGGTGGAAGCAGGAACGATAGGGACATTTAAGGGGCATCTTGACAGCTACATGAATAGGATGGGAAGAGAGCAATACGGACCCAGGAATTGTAGAATATTGTAGTTTATTTGGACAGCATGGTCTGAGCGGGCTTGGAGTGCCGAAGAACCTGTTCCTGTGCTGTACATTTTTTGTTCTTTGTTCTTTGTTCTCGAGCGTGAAGTGAGCCGGGAGTTTACAGAGAGTGCAGCTGACTGGGGGCAGGGTCGGAGGGCGGAGATCCAGTTGGTCCACAGGGCAGCTATATTCTGTAAGGTAAGCGGCAATTGAGGCTGGGGCAGTTGCATGCTCCACCTGTAGGATGTGGGTGGTGAGGGATACCACCCTCACCAACCGGTGTCCCCGCTGACAATACCTGCGGGAAGTGCACCCAACTCCAGCTCCTCGGAGACCGTGCTAGGGAACTGGAGCTGGAGCTGGATGAACTCCGGATAATCCGGGAAGCAGAGGGGTAATAGACAAGAGTTACAGGGAGGTAACCACACCCAAGGTACAGGACAAGAGCAGCTGGGTCACAGTCAGGGAAGACAGTGCAGGGATCCCTAGTGGCCGTTCCCCTTCAAAACAAGTATACAGTTTTGGATGCTGTTGGTGGGGGGGGGGGATGACCGGGGAAAGGCCCTAGCGGCCATGTCTCTCGCACTGAGTCTAGCTCAGGGTCTCAGAAGGGAAGGGGGAAGAACAGAAAAGGAATAGTGATAGGAGCCTCAATGGTTAGGGGAATCGATAGGAGATTCTGTGGTCGCGAGCGAGACTCCCGGAAGGTATGTTGCCTCCCGGGTGCCAGGGCCAGGGATGTCTCGGATCGTGTCTTCAGGATCCTTAAGGGGGAGGGTGAGCAGCCAGAAGTGGTGAACATTGGTACCAACGATGTAGGTAGGAAAAAGGGTGTGGATGTAATAAACGAGTTTAGGTAGTTTGGCTGGAAGTTAAAAACCAGGACAGAGAGAGTTGCCATCTCTGGTTTGTTGCCGGTGCCACGTGATAGCGAGGGAGGAATAGGGAGAGAGTGCAGTTGAACACGTTGCTGCAGGAATGTGTAGGAGGGAGGGCTTCAGGTATTTAGATAATTGGAGCTTATTCTTGGAGGGTGGGACCTGTACAATTAGGATGGGTTGCATCCGAACCAGAGGGGCACCATATATCCTGGGAGGGAGGTTTTCTAGTACTCTTCGGGGGGATGAAACTAATTTGGCAGGGGAATGGGCACCGGATTTGTAGTCCAGCAACTAAGGTAGCCGATATTCAGGACGCCAAAGTGTGTAATGAGGCAGTGGGGAAGGGAACACTGACAAAGGGGAGTACTTGCAGGCACGGAGATGGGTTGAAGTGTGTATACTTCAACGCAAGAAGCATCAGGAATAAGGTGGGTGAACGTAAGGCATAGATCGGTACTTGGGACTACGATGTGGTGGCCATCACGGAAACCTGGAAAGAAGAGGGGCAGAAATTTTGTTGGAGGCTCCTGGTTATAGATGTTTCAAGAAGATTAGGGAGGTTGGTAAAAGAGGTGGGGGTTGCATTGTTAATTAGAGATAGTATAACAGCTGCAGAAAGGCAGTTCGAGGAGAATCTGCCTACTGAGGTAGTATGGGTTGAAGTCAGAAATAGGAAAGGTGCAGACACCTTGTTAGGAGTTTTCTATAGGCCCCCTAATAGCAGCAGAGATGTGGAAACAGATTTTGGAAAAGTGCAGAAGTCACAGGGTAGTAGTCATGGGTGACTTCAACTTCCCAAATATTGAGTGGAAACACTTTTGATCAAATCGTTTGGATGGGGCGGTGTTTGTGCAGTGTGTCCAGAAAGCTTTTCTAACACAGTATGTAGATTGTCCCACCAGAGGGGAGGCCATATTGGATTTGGTACTTGGTAATGAACCAGGGCAAGTGATAGATTTGTTAGTGGGGGAACATTTTGGAGATAGTGACCACAATTCTGTGACTTTCACTTTAGTAATGGAGAGCGATAGATGCGTGCAACAGGGCAAGGTTTACAACTGGGGGCAGCATAATTACGATGTTGTCAGACAAGATCTAAAGTGCAAAAGATGGGAACATAGGCTGTCATGGAAGGACACAATTGAAATGTGGAACTTGTTGAAGGAACAGGTACTACGTGTCCTTGATATGTATGTCCCTGTCAGGCAGGGAAGAGATGGTCGAGTGAAGGATCCATGATGGACAAGGGAGGTTGAATGTCTTGTTAAGAAAAAGAAGGATACTTATGTAAGGCTGAGGAAACAAGGTTCAGACAAGGCGCTGGAGGGATACAAGATAGCCAGGAGGGAACTGAAGAAAGGGATTAGGAGAGCTAAGAGAGGGCATGAACAATCTTTGGCGGGTAGGATGAAGGGAAACCCCAAGGCCTTTTGCACAGATGTGAGAAATATGAGAATGACGAGAGCGGGGGTAGGTCCGCTCAAGGACAGTAGAGGCAGATTGTGCATTGAGTCTGAAGAGATAGGAGAGGTCTTGAACCAGTACCTTTCTTCAGTATTTGCGAATGAGAGGGGCCATATTGTTGGAGAGGACAGTGTGAAACAGACTGATAAGCTCGAGGAGATACTTGTTAGGAAGGAAGATGTGTTGTGCTTTTTGAAAAACCTGAGGATAGACAAGTCCCCCGGGCATGGCGGGATATATCCAAGGATTCTTTGGGAAGCAAGAGATAAAATTGCAGAGCCGTTGGCAATGATCTTTTCGTCCTCACAGTTAACAGGGGTGGTACCAGGGGATTGGAGAGTGGCGAATGTATTGCCCCTGTTCAAAAAAGGGACTAGGGCTAACCCAGGGAATTACAAGCCAGTTAGTCTTACTTCGGTGGTAGGCAAAGTAATGGATAGGGTACTGAAGGATGGGATTTCTAAGCATCTGGAAAGAAACTGCTTGATTAGGGAAAGTCAGTACGGATTTGTGAGGGGTAGGTCTTACCTCACAAGTCTTTAAGGAGGTGACGAAGCACGTGGATAAAGGTAAAGCAGTGGATGTAGTGTACATGGATTTTAGTAAGGCATTTGATAAGATTCCCCATGGTAGGCTTATGCAGAAAGTAAGGAGTCATGGGATTTGGGGAAATTTGGCCAGTCGATAACGAACTAGCTAACCGATAGATGTCAGAGAGTGGCGGTGGATGGCAAATATTCAGCCTGGAGCCCAATTACCAGTGGTGTACCGCAGGGATCAGTTCTGAGTCCTCTGCTATTTGTGATTTTCATTAATGACTTTGATGAGGGAGTTGAAGGGGGGAATCAGTAAATTTCCAGACGGTACAGAGATTGGTGGCGTTGTGGACAATGAGGACGGCTGTTGTCGGCTGCAAAGAGACATAGATAGGATGCAGAGCTGGGCTGAGAAGCGGCAGACGGGGTTTAACCCTGAAAAGTGTGAGGTTGTCCATTTTGGAAGGACAAATATGAATGTGGAATACAGGGTTAACGGTAGAGTTCTTGGCAATGTGGAGGATCAGAGAGATCTTGGGGTCTATGTTCATAGATCTTTGAAAGTTGCCACTCAAGTGGATAGAGCTGTGAAGAAGGCCTATGGCGTGCGAGCGTTCATTAGCAGAGGGATTGAATTTAAGTGCCGTGAGGTGATGATGCAGCTGTACAACATATTTGGAGTACTGTGTGCAGTTCTGGTTGCCTCATTTTAGGAAGGATGTGGAAGCTCTGGAAAAGGTGCAAAGGAGATTTACCAGGATGTTGCCTGGAATGGAGAGTAGGTCTTATGAGGAAAGGATGAGGATGCTATGCCTTTTCTCATTAGAACGGAGAAGGATGAGGGGCGACTTGATAGAGGATTATAAGATGATCAGGGGAATAGATAGAGTAGACAGTCAGAGACTTTTTCCCGGGTGGAAAAAAACCATTAAAAGGGGACATAAATTTAGTGTGAATGGTTGAAGATATAGGGGTATGTCAGAGGTAGGTTCTTTGCACAAGAGTAGTAGGGGCATGGAATGCACTGCCTGTGGTTATAGTTGAGTCGGAAACATTAGGGACCTTAAAGCGGCTATTGGATAAGTACATGGATTACGGTAGAATGATGGGGTGTAGATTAATTCGTTCTTAATCTAGGACAAAAGTTCGGCACGACACCGCGGGCCAAAGAGCCTATTCTGTGCTGTATTTCTCTATGTTCTATGTTCATTCGGCCCATCGAGTCTGCACTGACCCACTTAAGCCCTCACTTCCACCCTATCCCCGTAACCAAAACCCCCCCCTAACCTTTATGGTCACTAAGAGCAATTTATCACGGCCAATCCTCCTAACGTACACATCTTTGGACGGTGAGAGGAAACCGGAGCACCCGTGGGAAACCCACGTAGACACGGGGAGGACGTGCAGACTCCGCACAGACTGTGATCCAGCGGGGAATCGAACTGGGACCCTGGCGATGTGAAGCCACAGTGCTAATCATTTGTGCTACCGTGCTGCCTGGATTATTTGTGCCCAGTAATTATCAGATTTTTATATTTGGGCACTTACTGCGTACTGATTGGCAGCCGCCCTTCCTACATCACAAACAATTCCTTCAGAAAACTGCCTTTAACACGAATCGCCGAACCGGAGAGTCCGAGTGACTCTCTATCAACGCAATTCTAATTATTTTTTAATTTTACCTCCATATGATTAATTATGTGCCAACTACGCAACCATGAAAATGATGCGCTGTGGAACATGGAATTTCGATAGGCGAGCTAAAAGCAAAACAATCCAGGAAGATTCAAAGATCGTCGTATCAATTAAACGTCAATGATTTCTGGTTTCAGGTGCTTTCTGAGTTGTTGCTATTCTGGTTCAAGAAACACATTGACCCATTCTACCAGGGAGATAGAATCAAAACGGTCCACAGCATGAATACAGGCTCTTCGGCTCAACATGTCCATACCACCCAGTTTTCACCACTGAGCTAGTCCCAGTTGCCCACATTTGGCCCATAGCCCTCTCTATCTATCCTACCAATATCACTGTCTAAATGCTTTCTAAAAGACAAAATTGTTCCCGCCTCTGCTACTGCCTCTGGCAGCTCGTTCCAGAGGAATATTGCGGAAAACATTCTAACATTCTTACAGAAGAAATATCAGCTAATTAATTAGATATGAATTGGATAAATATTTGAAAGCGAGAACGTGCAGAGTGGATAGTGGGACCGATTGGTAGATCTTTCAAGGAGCTGACAATGGCCCCGTGGTCCGAATGGTCTCCTTCAGTCCTGCATAATTATTTTATTCTGGGAATGTGGTTGAGGGATGAGATAATATGACCTACCATTTACATATTTCTCAATGTTAATAAGAACATAAGAACTAGGAGCAGGAGTAAGCCATCTGGCCCCTCGAGCCTGCTCCGCCATTCAATGAGATCATGGCTGATCTTTTGTGGACTCAGCTCCACTTTCCGGCCCGAACACCATAACCCTTAATCCCTTTATTCTTCAAAAAACGATCTATCTTTATCTTAAAAAATGTTTAATATTTGCACAATCAGAGGGCGGACCCCGCTACACCACCCTTGACATGAAAACGTTGTAAAAACAATTCACAACAGAAATTGTGTCACAGTTGACAATCAGATGGTTAAATTCGATGAATTTTGGGGGAAGCGGAATTTGCCAAAGACCCCAATGTCTTGCGGATATTAATTTGTAGACAATTAGATTTCAAGGAAACAAGTATTCGGTCCCTGAACACTGGACAGAACAAATAACAGAGAAATGTACAGCACATAACAGGCTCTTCGGTGCTCCAGGCCTGCGCCGACCATGCTGCCAGTCTCAACGAAAATCTTCTACATTTCCGGGGTCCGTATCCCTCTATTCCCAACCTCGCTAACCCATCCAATCCTAAATAACAGTAAATAATTTAGTTTGGTTAGTTTTCGGATGATCCACTGATGTAATTCAGGTGTAAAGAAAACATTAAACCATTACGAGAGACCCCCTCCATCATTTCAGAACCTTTTCCACTGTTCCTATAAATCTTAATGTCAATAGAGAAGTCTTTGGCAGGTAGGATCAAGGATAACCCTAAAACTTTCTATAGATATGTCAGGAATAAACGAATGACTAGTGTAAGAGTAGGGCCAGTGAAGGACAGTAGTGGGAAGTTGTGCTTGGAGTCCGAGGAGATAGGAGAGGTGCTAAATGAATATTTTTTGTCACTATTCACACAGGGAAAAGACACTGTTGTCGTGGAGAATACTGAAATTCAGGCTACTAGACTAGAAGGGCATGAGGTTCATAAGGAGGAGGTGTTAGCAATTCTGGAAAGTGTGAAAATAGATAAGTCCCCTGGGCCGGATGGGATTTATCCTAGGAATATCTGGGAAGCCAGGGAGGAGATTGCTGAGCCTTTGGCTTTGATCTTTAAATCATATTTGTCATATTTGTCCACAGGAATAGTGCCAGAAGACTGGAGGATAACAAATGTTGTCTCCTTGTTCAAGAAGGGGAGTAGATACAACCCCGGTAACTATAGACCAGTGAGCCTTACTTCTGTTGTGGGCAAAATCTTGGAAAGGTTTATAAGAGATAGGATGTATAATCATCTGGAAAGGAATAATTTGATTAGAGATAGTCAACACGGTTTTGTGAAGGGTAGGTCGTGCCTTACAAACCTTATTGAGTTCTTTGAGAACGTGACCAAACAGGTGGATGAGGGTAAAGCAGTTGATGTGGTGTATATGGATTTCAGTAAAGTGTTTGATAAGGTTCCCCACGGTAGGCTACTGCAGAAAAATACGGAGGCTGGGGATTCACGGCGATTTAGAAGTTTGGATCAGAAATTGGCTAGCTGGAAGAAGACAAAAATTGGTAGTTGATGGGAAATGTTCAGACTGGAGTCCAGTTACTAGAGGTGTACCACAAGGATCTGTTTTGGGGCTACTGCTGTTTGTCATTTTTATAAATGACCTGGAGGAGGGCGTAGAAGGATGGGTGAGTAAATTTGCAGATGACACTAAAGTCGGTGGAGTTGTGGACAGTGCGGAAGGATGTGACAAGTTACAGAGGGACATAGATAAGCTGCAGCGCTGGGCTGAGAGGTGGCAAATGGAGTTTAATGCAGAAAAGTGTGAGGTGATTCATTTTGGAAGGAATAACAGGAAAACAGAGTACTGGGCTAATGGTAAAATTCTTGGCAGTGTGGATGAGCAGAGAGATCTCGGTGTCCATGTACATAGATCCCTGAAAGTTGCCACCCAGGTTGAGAGGGTTGTTAAGAAGGCGTACGGTGTGTTAGCTTTTATTGGTAGAGGGATTGAGTTTCGGAGCCATGAGGTCACGTTGCAGCTGTACAAAACTCTGGTGCTGCTGCATTTGGAGTATTGCGTACAGTTCTGGTCACCGCATTATAGGAAGGATGTGGAAGCATTGGAAAGGGTGCAGAGGAGATTTACCAGAATGTTGCCTGGTATGGAGGGAAGATCTTATGAGGAAATGCTGAGGGACCTGAGGTTGTTTTCATTAGAGAGAAGAAGGTTAAGTGTTGACGTAATTGAGGCATACAAGATGATCAGAGGATTGGATAGGGTGGACAGTGAGAGCCTTCTTCCTCGGATGGTGATGTCTAGCACGAGGGGACATAGCTTTAAATTAAGGGTAGATAGATATCGGACAGATGTCAGAGGTAGGTGATTTACTCAGAGAGTAGTAAGAGCGTGGAATGCCCTGCCTACAACTGTAGTGGACTCGCCAACACTAAGGGAATTCAAATGGTCATTGGATAGACATATGGACAATAAGGGAATAGTGTAGATGGGCTTTAGAGTGGTTTCACAGGTCGGGGCAACATCGAGGGCCAAAGGGCCTGTACTGCGCTGTAATGTTCTATGTTCTATGTTCTGATAGGATAATTATATATTTGCAAATGCCTGTATGTAAATAAAATAACCTACTGTTAGATCAGAATGACACACCAATGATTTGCATTGAGCCACAGTCAACCGATAATTAAAGCCTATCCGGGTGACATTGCGATTTGTTTTAAATGAGATGCTGGTAATTCTCGTTTTCTCTGCTTGACCTGTGGTGTGTTTAATTATTAATATGATCATAGAAACAACAGTGTAGAACAAGGTCATTTGGCTCATCGAGTCTGAACGGCCCTTGGAATGTGCAGGGTAGGTCGTGCCTCACAAACCTTCAGCGCCCCACCCCCTCACTCACACACTATCCACGTAACCCAGTAACCCCAACAAACATTTTTGGACACGACGGGCAATTTAGAATGGCGAATCCACCGAACCTGCAAATCTTTGGACTGCTCAAGGACGTGAGCTTTGGTCATTGTCATTATTGCGAACAGAGGAGTGATTTGCATGTAGAGCATTGGAATACGATGTAATGTCTTGAAAAATAAATACAGTCCCCAACGTCAGCCGAGAGCAAATCGACAGGAAGAGTGGTTGAGGGCAAATTTTGGCTTTGAGTAAGTTCTGTAAGTTTGTAAATGAAGACAGTTCCCATGTGTCCACCTCAGTCATTAAACTAGCTTTACTGCTTAATGAACTCTGACTGTGCCTTCGGAAAATGAAGGGAAACGCAGCGCTATCAACAACCCAATGAGTGAAAGTTTCAACCTGCGTTGAGCGGGGCCATATTTTTGGATATGGACGAGTTTAAAAGGTATTGCTTTTCCTCGAGCCCTATGTATGCCTAAGGTCACCGTGGTAGTGGGGGAGGGGTGCAGTGGGGTTGCGGAGGGTGGTCTATTACCTGAGATTACTCTTGATTTCCCTCTTTTGCCTAATGATTGTGCCTCAGTTCATCGTGTACCTGTCTGCCGGCTCGGACACTCCCTGTCCGGGAGTCTTGGAAAACTTCGCTGCCACATTAGGAGCTCAACAGGAGCTCAAGTGGTACAAATACAGTGAGAAGCGATGTGGAGCTGGTCAGCACAGCGGGCATGTATTTCTCTCTTAGCAGAGGGGAGTTTTTCCAGCGAGAACGATGACAAAGAGGGTGATTATTCACTGATCGTTACGAATACCCAGACAAATGATGCTGGAATGTAAAACTGTGCAACCGACAAATACCAACTGGGCCGAATGTTTGCAAACGGCTCCAACTTACATAGAACATAGAACATAGAACAATACAGCGCAGTACAGGCCCTTCGGCCCACGATGTTGCACCGAAACAAAAGCCATCTAACCTACACTATGCCATTATCATCCATATGTTTATCCAATAAACTTTTAAATGCCCTCAATGTTGGCGAGTTCACTACTGTAGCAGGTAGGGCATTCCACGGCCTCACTACTCTTTGCGTAAAGAACCTACCTCTGACCTCTGTCCTATATCTATTACCCCTAAGTTTAAAGTTATGTCCCCTCGTGCCAGCCATTTCCATCCGCGGGAGAAGGCTCTCACTGTCCACCCTATCTAACCCCCTGATCATTTTGTATGCCTCTATTAAGTCTCCTCTTAACCTTCTTCTCTCCAACGAAAACAACCTCAAGTCCATCAGCCTTTCCTCATAAGATTTTCCCTCCATACCAGGCAACATCCTGGTAAATCTCCTCTGCACCCGCTCCAAAGCCTCCACGTCCTTCCTATAATGCGGTGACCACAATTGTACGCAATACTCCAAATGCGGCCGTACCAGAGTTCTGTACAGCTGCAACATGACCTCCCGACTCCGGAACTCAATCCCTCTACCAATAAAGGCCAACACTCCATAGGCCTTCTTCACAACCCTATCAACCTGGGTGGCAACTTTCAGGGATCTATGTACATGGACACCTAGATCCCTCTGCTCATCCACACTTTCAAGAACTTTACCATTAGCCAAATATTCCGCATTCCTGTTATTCCTTCCAAAATGAGTCAACTCACACTTCTCTACATTAAACTCCATTTGCCACCTCTCAGCCCAGCTCTGCAGCTTATCTATATCCCTCTGTAACCTGCTACATCCTTCCACACTATCGACAACACCACCGACTTTAGTATCGTCTGCAAATTTACTCACCCACCCTTCTGCGCCTTCCTCTAGGTCATTGATAAAAATGACAAACAGCAACGGCCCCAGAACAGGTCCTTGTGGTACTCCACTTGTGACTGTACTCCATTCTGAACATTTCCCATCAACCACCACCCTCCGTCTTCTTTCAGCTAGCCAATTTCTGATCCACATCTCTAAATCACCATCAATCCCCAGCCTCCGTATTTTCTGCAATAGCCTACCGTCGGGAACCTTATCAAACGCTTTGCTGAAATCCATATACACCACATCAACTGCTCTACCCTCATCTACCTGTTCAGTCACCTTCTCAAAGAACTCAATAAGGTATGTGAGGCATGACCTACCCTTCACAAAGCCATGCTGACTATCCCTGATCATATTATTCCTATCTAGATGATTATAAATCTTGTCTCTTATAATCCCCTCCAAGACTTTACCCACGACAGACATGAGGCTCACCGGTCTATAGTTGCCGGGGTTGTCTCTGCTCCCCTTTTTGAACAAAGGGACCACATTTGCTGTCCTCCAGTCCTCTGGCACTATTCCTGTAGCCAATGGTGACATAAAAATCAAAGCCAAAGGTCCAGCAATCTCTTCCCTGGCCTCCCAGAGAATCCTAGGATAAATCCCATCAGGTCCCGGGGACTTATCTATTTTCAGCCTGTCCAGAATTGCCAACACCTCTTTCCTACATACCTCAATGCCATCTATTCTATTAGCCTGGGGCTCAGCATTCTCCTCCACAACATTATCTTTTTCCTGAGTGAATACTGACGAAAAATATTCATTTAGTATCTCGCCTATCTCTTCAGACTCCACACACAATTTCCCATCCCTGTCCTTGACTGGTCCTACTCTTTCCCTAGTCATTCGCTTATTCCTGACATACCTATAGAAAGCTTTTGGGTTTTACTTGATCCTTCCTGCCAAATACTTCTCATGTCCCCTCCTTGCTCGTCTTAGCTCTCTCTTTAGATCCTTCCTCGCTACCTTGTAACTATCCATCGCCCCAACTGAAACTTCACACCTCATCTTCACATAGGCCTCCTTCTTCCTCTTAACAAGAGATTCCACTTCCTTGGTAAACCACGGTTCCCTCGCTCGACGCCTTCCTCCCTGCCAGACCGGTACATACTTATCAAGAACACGCAGTAGCTGATCCTTGAACAAGCCCCACTTATCCAGTGTGCCCAACACTTGCAGCCTACTTCTCCACCTTATCCCCCCCCAAGTCACGTCTAATGGCATCATAATTGCCCTTCCCCCAGCTATAACTCTTGCCCTGCGGTGTGTACTTATCCCTTTCCATCATTAACGTAAACGTCACCAAATTGTGGTCACTGTCCCCAAAGTGCTCTCCTACCTCCAAATCCAACACCTGGCCTGGTTCATTACCCAAAACCAAATCCAACGTGGCCTCGCCTCTTGTTGGCCTGTTAACATATTGTTTCAGGAAACCCTCCTGCACACACTGTACAAAAAACGACCCATCTATTGTACTCGAACTATATCTTTTCCAGTCAATATTTGGAAAGTTAAAGTCTCCCATAATAACTACCCTGTTACTTTCGCTCTTATCCAGAATCATCTTCGCCATCCTTTCCTCTACATCCCTAGAACTATTAGGAGGCCTATAAAAAACTCCCAACAGGGTGACCTCTCCTTTCCTGTTTCTAACTTCAGCCCATACTACCTCGGAAGAAGAGTCCCCATCTAGCATCCTCTCCGCCACCGTAATACTGCTCTTGACTAGCAGCGCCACACCTCCCCCTCTTTTGCCTCCTTCTCTGAGCTTACTAAAACACCTAAACCCCGGAACCTGCAACATCCATTCCTGTCCCTGCTCTATCCATGTCTCCGAAATGGCCACAACATCGAAGTCCCAGGTACCAACCCATGCTGCCAGTTCCCCTACCTTGTTTCGTATACTCCTGGCATTGAAGTAGACACACTTCAAACCACCTACCTGAACACTGGCCCCCTCCTGCGACATCAAATCTGTGCTCCTGACCTCTATACTCTCATTCTCCCTTACCCTAAAACTACAATCCAGGTTCCCATGCCCCTGCTGCATTAGTTTAAACCCCCCCAAAGAGCACTAACAAATCTCCCCCCCCAGGATATTTGTGCCACTCAGGTTCAGATGTAGACCATCCTGTCTGTAGAGGTCCCACCTTCCCCAGAAAGAGCCCCAGTTATCCAGAAATCTGAATCCCTCCCGCCTGCACCATCCCTGTAGCCACGTGTTTAAATGCTCTCTCTCCCTATTCCTCATCTCACTATCACGTGGCACGGGCAACAACCCAGAGATAACAACTCTGTTTGTTCTAGTTCTGAGCTTCCATCCTAGCTCCCTGAAAGCCTGCCTGACATCCTTGTCCCCTTTCCTACCTATGTCGTTCGTGCCAATGTGGACCACGACTTGGGGCTGCTCCCCCTCCCCCTAAGGACCCGGAAAACACGATCCGAGACATCACGTACCCTTGCACCTGGGAGGCAACATACCAAACGTAAGTCTCTCACGCTCCCACAAAATCTCCTATCCGTGCCCCTGACTATCGAGTCCCCAATTACTAATGCTCTGCTCCTCTCCCCCCTTCCCTTCTGAGCAACAGGGACAGACTCCGTGCCAGAGGCCCGCACCCCATGGCTTACCCCTGGTAAGTCCCCCCCCCCCCACAAGTATCCAAAGCGGTATACTTGTTTCTCAGGGGAACGACCGCAGGGGATCCCTGCACTGACTGCTTTTTCCCAGTCCCTCTTACAGTTACCCACCTATCTCCAATCTTTGGTGTAACTAATTCCCTGAAGCTGCTATCTATGACCCCTTCTGCATCCCGAATGATCCGAAGTTCTTCCAACTCCAGCTCCAGTTCCCTAACTCGGTCTTGGAGGAGCTGGAGATGGCAGCACTTCCTGCAGGTAAAATCAGCAGGGACACTAACTGCATCCCTCACCTCAAACATCCTGCAGGAGGAACATTGCACTCCCTTCCCTGCCATTCCTCTAACTTTCTACCAAGATCTGGCTAACAACTAAATTAATATTTTTATAAAATATAATAATAATATAATAAAATATGGTACTTACCTCTGACCAATGGGTTTTATTATTAGGTTAGAGGAGGAGGGCGGGTGGGAGACACTACACGTGTAGTGTCTCGGGTTTCCTCTCCACTAGAATTTATTGGTGAGGGTCTTCCCAGACGTCCGTGGGTCGACTTCCTGTTCCCGCCTAAAACACTAATTTTAAAAAAAAAATGTTCAGCTCCTGCTGAAATTGACTAACCAGCCAGCTCCACTCCCGCCGAAATCGACTGGCCTGCCCCTGCAAAGACAAGTGCTTTTAAAGGACAGACTTACCTCCCAGCAACCTCCTTCCGCAATGCTCCTGCTGAAACTGACTCACCAGCTGATTCCCCCGCCGAAATCGACTGGCCTGCCCCTGCAAAGACAAGTGCTTTTAAAGGACAGACTTACTTCCCAGCAACCACTTCCACACTGCTCCCGCTGAAACTGACTCACCAGCTGTTCTCCCGCCGAAATCGACTGGCCTGCCCCTGCAGACAAGTGCTTTTAAAGGACAGACTTACCTCCCAGCAACCACTTCCGCACTGCTCCCGCTGAAACTGGCTCACCAGCTGTTCTCCCGCCGAAATCGACTGGCCTGCCCCTGCAAAGACAAGTGCTTTTAAAGGACAGACGTACCTCCCAGCAACCACTTCCGCAATGCTCCCGCTGAAACTGGCTCACCAGCTGTTCTCACGCCGAAATCGACTGGCCTGCCCCTGCAAAGACAAGTGCTTTTAAAGGACAGACTTACCTCCCAGCAACCACTTCCGCAATGCTCCCGCTGAAACTGGCTCACCAGCTGTTCTCCCGCCGAAATCGACTGGCCTGCCCCTGCAAAGACAAGTGCTTTTAAAGGACAGACTTACCACCCGGCAACCACTTCCACACTGCTCCCGCTGGAACTGACTCACCAGCTGTTCTCCCGCCGAAATCGACTCAACTTGCACACAGTCCTCACCGATGGAACTAAGACAGAAATCTTTGCGTTCATGACTGGGATCAAACAGTTATCTGTCTTCGCCCCCAACTTTTTCTCCATCGTCATTGCCACCATCCTTCACCGTGACAAGAGCAAGCTTCCCAGTTAAGTGGGACTTAGTGATTACAGGTAAATTTCACTTGTAATCCGTAGAATTTGGAATCTTGTGACAGTTCAATATGAGTTGCCCAAATGTTACTGAGGTTGCATTTTATTTTCGTACCTTAGCGGGTTTCTCCACCAGATTCCCGGACAATTGAGACGGATGGGACCTACGTCAGGAGTTAAATGAGCCTCTTGGCGGATTCTTGAACCGGCACTCCCTGCACTTGTGCAGTTCAAATCAACCCCTGTGAATTCCTTCTGAGTGAAAGTGTGTGATCTCAGAGAGGGAGCTGCTCCCAATCTATTTGACCAATCTATTAACCTTTCTTTTCCTGTGTGTCAATGTATAATTCTCTCATAATTTAACTGTCAATAATTCTCAATCTTTCAGAGTACTGTTTCCTGAAATTGCACATCCATCTCTCTTTCTATTTAATGGAACTGTGTATATTCAGTCACTGAATAGAAGGGAAATAAGGATATGGGGAAAGGTAGGTTCATGTGCAAGTTAAGCCATGATCGTATTGAGTGGCGAAGCGGACACGATCGACCGAATGATTTCATCCTGTTTGTGTTTATTCAGATATTATTAAACGTCCTGACTGATCCATGACAAGCTGTCATCGAAAGTCCTCACCGATGGAACTAAGACAGAAATCTTTGCGGTCGTGACTGGGTTCAAACAGGTATCTGTGTTCGCCCCCAACATTTTCTCCTTCGCCATTGCCACCATCCTTCACCGTGACAAGAGTAAGCTTCCCAGTTAAGGCACCGTCTACAGGAAGGACAGACATCTTTCAACCTCAACTGCTTTAAATCCAAGAAGAAAACAATATGAACACGTCTCGTGGAACTTCAGTATGTGGGCGACAGAACCATCTCCAAACCTCTCAGAAGAGAATCTCCAAGCCATAGTTATCACCTTTCAGGAAGCGCGCTTACGAATCGATCTCAGCCTCACCTCAAGAAGATTATGTTATTTGCCAACCAACTTTAGGGCAGCACGGTAGCCTTGTGGATAGCACAATTGCTTCACAGCTCCAAGGTCCCAGGTTCGATTCCGGCTTGGATCACTGTCTGTGCGGAGTCTGCACATCCTCCCCGTGTGTGCGTGGGTTTCCTCCGGGTGCTCCGGTTTCCTCCCACAGTCCAAAGATGTGCAGGTTAGGTGGATTGGCCATGATAAATTGCCCTTAGTGTCCAAAATTGCCCTTAGTGTTGGGTGGGGTTACTGGGTTATGGGGATAGGGTGGAGGTATGGATCTTGGGTAGGGTGCTCTTTCCAAGAGCCGGTGCAGACTCGATGGGCCGAATGGCCTCCTTCTGCACTGTAAATTCCATGAAATCTATGAAACTCCAGGGAAAGATCCCGTCTCTCCCTCCATCGGTTCAACAAAGAGACTCTACCAAACGTGGAACATTTCCCATACCTGGCTAACCAGGCCTCTTATAAAGCTGACATAATGCGGAGGCCAAACATTGTAACCAACCTGCATGGTCATCCGTCCGAGAGTATTTGATGACTGTGTCATCCAAGATACTCGTGTTAAAGTCAGACGTCTTACCAAATCTTATCGATTGTTCAGTAACTTGGAGTACATACAGACGCCACTACAATTTCCTGGAGAGTTTCCAAAAATGCTGTTGAGACGAATTCTGAGCATTAGTTGAGAGGACAGATGTACATCCTTCAGTGTTCTTGAAGGAGTCAAGTCAACCAGAATACAGGCCATGATCACCCGAAACCAACTCTGCTGGGCCGGTGATCTGCATGGCTATTAGAATCCTGATTAACAAAACACATCTTCTTTGCCCAGCTCACGGAAGACATCCGAACAAGAAACAGCCAAGTGAACCTCTTCAAACATACCTTGAAGGCTGACCTCAAAAAATGTTACATATATGTCATCGCCTGGGAGATTTTTTATTGGACGAGAACTACATCGAGGAACCTCCTGATTGAAGGCTGGACCACTCAGAGGATGCACAGCGGGACCCGTAGGCCTGATAAAGGAATACCACCGATATGGATTCCAGGGACCTTTCCCACCTGGAAACACCTGACAAGTTTTATGTCGAAGATTCAGCTCTAGGATCGCGCTCATCGGCCATGCAAGAAACCACGGTGCCTATGGGCAGTAACCTAGAGTTTACTATGTTGACAATCATACTCGTTCGTGACCGATCACCGAAGGACAAGTTCTTTGTCTCTGGTTATCATTTACTTCATCTTTCTATCCATTTCTCTTGTCTGCTCCGCACTCTTGTCTTTCACTCCCATCCACAAACAGGCATCCGGATCCATGCGTCCAGACCAAAAACATTCATTTCAATATTTTTCAAATGTTGATGCGTTATCCTGAAAATACGTGTGTCCGTGTGTGTGTGTGTGAGATATAAATGTAATGAGAATGGAGACCGATCAGTTGCAATATTAAAGATAATGGAACGACGTGACTTGCGAAATCAAGACTTATTTGACTGAAATGAGCAAACGTCAGATGCGATCCCAGTGAACAGCAAGAATAGAAATTTGCATTAGGAGGCTATGTGGGCGACTTGACGGGTAAATGTTGTTCAAGATGTGTCATTGACAAAGAGCACACAAGGACTGACATTAGCACTCGCTTTATTTCTAAGCAAAATATTCGCCTTGAAGAAAACATGAAAGTTCTGCAGATTGTGAAAGGTGGACTTTCAAAGTGAAGTCAACGTATTGGACGTTTAAATAAGGGGGAAGTACATTTAAACCGATACTATGGGCAGCAGAGGTTTTGATGGCAATTAGATCCTGAAAATCACCTGCACAGAAACAGATCATTTAAGAAATGAACCAAAAACCTCCCTGAATGGAGTCGAACATTCAGTTTGCAACGTTTTTATCCGTGTTTTGTTTTTATTTCACTGTGCCGAATGAAAGAGGGAGAAGCGTGTGCAAGCTTCCTTGGAGCAACAATGGAAGCTTCTACTCATATTACTGATGTTTGTCTTATAATTCTTATACTTGTATATTTCTTTCCAATTAGGGATAGCACAGTGGCTTCACAGCGCCAGGGTCCCAGGTGCGATTCCCTGCTGGGTCGCTGTCTGTGCGGAGTCTGCACGTTCTCCCCGTGTCTGCGTGGGTTTCCTCCGGGTGCTCCGGTTTCCTTCCTCAGTCCAAAGATGTGCAGGTTAGGTGGATTGGCCGCGCTAAATTGTCCCTTAGTGACCCAAAAAGGTTAGGAGGGGTTATTGGGTTACGGGGATAGGGTGGAAGTGAGGGCTTAAGTGGGTCGGTGCCGACTCGATGGGCCGAATGGCCTCCTTCTGCTCTGTATGTTCTATGTCTATGTCTATGAGAACAGTGAACTCGGAGGGAGGATGAGGTCGAATCTTAAAGCAGGTAAACTGAGCAAAGAACCATCAGATTGGTGACCATGTAGGACATGCGCATTAACAATGTCTTCTTTACAAAAATAGATTCGGAACTTTAGGACACTTGGTGCAATAGAATATTTGTCGGAACTCTTTAGTTTTAATTGCTTCTTTCTTCCTCATTCACGTTCGCATAATTGGTACCTAAATCCAGCTCTAAATGTAAAACAACACATTGAGATGATGCTGTAATTTTTATTTCTGAGTTCAAAGCATTGCTGAGACTGGAGCAACACAGGTCCAGGTGAAGACACCTGAACAATCAAATCGAGTTTGCTTCGGGGATGAAGGTTTAGCATTGAAGTTTGAGGCCTGAGGGGTTGGAATCGGACATTAGAGAACCCTCTCCTCGATCAATCTGCAGCAGACCAAGTGACTACTGCAATATCCGTCAAATGTAGATTCGTCTGATTCACAGACACCAATGCGACATATTGTATTGGGTAAATCACACCATTTGGAGGACAATGCTGAAACAGGGAATGGGGAAGAAAATGAGTGATTATTCTGTACACCGAGGGTCAGAGAACAAACAGCAAAAACAACGATTTTCAGCGATATGAGGGATGACTCTGGGCAGCAGAATATTTCTGAACTTGTACAATGTATTTACAAAGTCAATCCGCAAGTCTAATTACACAAATGATCAGATAGAAAACCGGCGACCTTACTTTTAATTATGATGATCTAGGAACGATTCTCTCTGATTTGTCTCTGCTTTATGTCTGAACAGGAATCTTCCCTCGTGTTTCCGCCCGCCAGGATGGGTATTAGCGGGATTACAGGCTGCTTATTGGCGAGAATTTCGACGTGAAAAACGTTGTTAAGCTCTTAACCAGGACTGTCCAGCAGAGGGAAATAGAGCGGAGCTGCTGATTGGCTGTTGTGGGGAAAATGTGCATCCGTACATTGTGGCCACTGAATCCAGAAAGTGTACGTGAGCAAGACACCCTAGGTGTTCAAGTCAAGGCAAGCATCCAGCAGAGGGCAGTAGAGCGGAGCTGCTGATTGGCTGTTGCGGGGAAAATCTGCATCAGTGCATTGCGGTCACTGCCTCCAAAAGGTGGTTTATGGAGGAGCTGTTTTCAAGTGACAGTTAAGCCGAAACACTTCTTCAGTGTTTCCCTCCCTACCCCCTCCTCCAACCAAAAAAAAAGACAATCACAGTAAGGGTCCCAGCCGAGTGAAAATCAAGAGGGAGACTCAAGGACAATTAGAAGTAGAAATAAGTTGAACCGTGACGTCACAGCCTGCAGGTAAGTGATTGGCTGTGAATGGTATGTAGTTTTTCTTTTGCCTGAGGTGTTATCGTGCGGGGCGCAGTGGTTGCTGAGTGAGTGCTTGCTGAGAAGGGAGCAAATTTTTTTTAAATTAAAAAAATACTGTTGGGAGTGTAAAAATGGCAAGAGATCCCAGACCCACGTTATGCTCCTCTTGCTTAATGTGGGAGTTCAGGGACGCGGCCGATGCCCCTGACTCCTTCATGTGTGGGAGGTGTGTCCAGCTGTAGCTCCTGTTAGACCGCATGACGGCTCTGGAGCTGCGGATGGACTCACTTTGGAGCATCCGCGATGCTGAGGAGTTCGTGGATAGCACGTTCAGTGAGTTGCTCACACCGCATATTAGGATTGGTAAGGGAGGCAGGAAATGGGTGACCAAAATGCAGAGAAAGAGCAGGAAGGAAGTGCAGGTGTCCCCTGCGGTCATCTCCCTCCAAAACAGGTATACCGTTTTAGATACAATTGGGGGAGATGACTCACCAGGGGAAGGCAGTAGTAGCCAGGCTCATGGCCCCGTGGCTGGCTCTGCTGCACAGAAGGGCGAGAAGCAGACTGGCAGGGCTATAGTCTTAGGGGATTCAACCGTAAGGGGAGTAGACAGGCGTTTCTGTGGTCGAAAACGAGACTCCCGAATGGTATGTTGCCTCCCGGGTGCACGGGTCAGGGATGTCTCAGATCGGCTGCAGGACATACTGAAGGGGGAGGATGAACAGCCAGTTGTCGTGGTGCATGTCGGCACCAACGATATAGGTAAAAAACGGGATGAGGTCCTACAATCAGGATTTAGGCAGTTAGAGGACAAGTTCAAAAGTAGGACCTCAAAGGGAGTAATCTCAGGATTGCTACCAGTGCCACGAGACAGTCAGAGGAGAAATTCAAGAATAGTCAGAATGAATACGTGGCTTGAGAGATGGTGCAGGAGGGAGGGAATCAGATTTTTGGGACATTGGAACCGGTTCTGGGGGCGGTGGGACCATTACAAATCGGATGGTCTACACTTGGGCAGGACTGGAACCAATTTCCTCGGGGCTGCTTTTACTAACACTGTTGGGAAGGGTTTAAACGAATGTGGCAGGGGGATGGGAACCAGATTAGGAAGTTCGAGGTCAGTAAAGAGGCAGCAACTAAAGCCAGTGAGGTACTAGATAATAAACTCAATGTGACTAAGGGGAAGAGTAGGCAGGGAAGAGATGATGAACGCAACGGGACAGGTGGTCTGAGGTGCATTTGTTCCAATGCGAGAAGTGTAGCAGGTAAGGCAGATGAACTTAGGGCTTGGATTAGTACCTGGAAATATGATGTTATTGGTATTCACCAAGGAGAGGGACATGACGGATGTTGAGGCTAGGGATGGATGTTTAAATACTCTAGGTCAAGTCAGCATAAGGAAGGGGAAAGTTTTCGATATTCTAAAAGACATTAAGGTGGACAAGTCCCCAGGTCCGGATGGGATCTATCCCAGGTTACTGAGGGAAGCGAGGGAAGAAATAGTTGGGGCCTCAACAGATACCTTTGCAGCATCCTTGAACGCGGGTGAGGTACCGGAGGACTGGAGAATTGCTCATGTTGTCCCTTTGCTTAAGAAGGGTAGCAGGGATAATCCAGGGAATTATAGACCTGTGAGCTTGACGTCAGTGGTAGGCAAACTGTTGGAGACACTGAGGGGTAGGATCTGTTCACATTTGGAAGAAAATAGACATCAGTGATAGGCAGCATGGTTTTGTGCAGGGAAGGTCATGTCTTACAAACCTAATAGAATTCTTTGAGGAAGTGACAAAATTAATTGATGAGGGAAGGGCTGTAGATGTCATATACATGGACTTCAGGAAGGCGTTTGATAAAGTTTCCCATGGCAGGTTGATGGAAAAAGTGAAGTCGTATGGGGTTCAGGTTGTACTCGCTAGATGGATAAAGGACTGGCTGGGCAACAGGAGACAGAGAGTAGTGGTGGAAGGGAGTGTCTCAAACTCGAAAAACGTGACCAGTGGTGTTCCACAGGTATACGTGCTCGGACCACTGTTGTTTGTGATACACATAAATGATCTGGACGAAGGTATAGGTGGTCTGATTAGCAAATTTGCAGATGATACTAAGATTGGTGGAGTTGCAAATAGCGAGCAGGACTGTCAGAAAATACAGCAAAATATGGATAGATTGGTGAGTTGGGCAGCGAAATGGCAGATGGAGTTGAATCCGGGCAAATGCGAGGTGATGCATTTTGGAAGATCTCATTCAAGAGCGGACTATACGGTCAATGGAAGAGTCCTGGGGAAAATTGATGTACAATTCTGGGAGTTCAGGTCAATTGTACCCTGAAGGTGGTAACGCAGGTCTATAGAGTGGTCAAGAAGGCATACAGCATGCTTGCCTTCATCGGACGGGGTATTGAGTACAAGAGTCGGCAGGTCATGTTACAGTTGTATAGGACTTTGGTTAGGCCACATTTGGAATACTGCGTGCAGTTCTGGTCGCCACCTTACCAGAAGGATGTGGATGCTTTAGAGAGGGTGCAGAGGAGGTTCACCAGGATGTTGCCTGGTATGGAGGGTGCTAGCTATGAAGAAAGGTAGATTAGGATTGTTTTCGTTGGAAAGACGGAGGTTGAGGTCTACAGAATTATGGGAGGTATGGACAGGGTGGATAGCAACAAGATTTTTTCCAAGAGTGGGGGTGTCAATTACAAGGGGTCACGATTTCAAGGTGAGAGGGGGAAAGTTTAAGGGAGATGTGTGTGGAAAGTTTTTTACGCAGAGAGTGGTGGGTGCCTGGAACGCTTTGCCAGCGGAGGTGGTAGAGGCGGGCACGATAGCATCATTGAAGATACATCTAGACAGATATATGAACGGGCGGGGAACAGAGGGAAGTAGATCCTTGGAAAATAGAAGACAGGTTTAGATAAAGGATCCGCGCAGGCTGGGAGGGCCGAAGGGCCTGTTCCTGTGCTGTAATGTTCTTTGTTTTTGTAATCCAGAGCCTGGGTTATATGCCCTGACACCGAATGCAGCGCACCTCCCAAATCTGACACGAGCGAACAAGGTCATAATCGGAGCACTTTGAACTCCGTGGTCTCTCTGCTTTTATCACAACTCAACACTTGAAATTGTTTCTGTTCTTCAAGAGGTCGCTGAACAATGAGGAACTTCACATGTGGGAGTGAATTCAAACAACAATTCCCCTGTTTTTTACAATCTCAAAATGAAGTTACAAAGCGGAAACGATAGAAAAAACATAAATAACCTCTATTCCGAGCATGGCCTCCAGCAGCGATAGACTTAGTCAGCAGCAGGAAGCCAAGGATTAAAGACAGACGTTTCATCGTCAGCCACTGAATTGCTCAGACCCAGCGACAGGCGATTGCGGTAGAAGAGCACTGAGTGCAGAATGGGTCAATTCGCAGCTTTAATACACGAGGCAGACTGGATGTCTCCCCCTGAATATAACCTGGTGAACAGTTTATTCTGTTCTTTGTGATGAGTGATCCATTGCCGGATTAATTCATTTGGCATTGTTCCGCATTCCACATCGGCAGATCGAGTGCTTTGGCCCGGAGCCAGACGGCCACATGCAAAATAAGATGCCAACTTGCACCAGGTGCAGCAACAGAATTTTGAAAGGATACACTAGAATTGTAGAAATAAAAACGTAGGTTACATTCAAAATCAAGGTAAACGACAAAAGTGGTCATTCAAAATGAAATCCGAGATGTCACAAATCTGAAGTATTGCTGAAATAAGGTAGGCCACGGCACGTCAATCAGTCTGAATCGAGAGAGGTCAACATCCCCTCCCTATCTCTGTAACCTCCTCCAGCCCCGACACCCCCTCCCTATCTCTGTAACCTCCTCCAGCCCCTACACCCCCTCCCTATCTCAGTAACCTCCTCCAGCCCCGACACCCCCTCCCTATCTATGTCACCTCCTCCAGCCCCTACACCCCCTCCCTATCTCTGTAACCTCCTCCAGCCCCTACACCCCCTCCCTATCTCTGTAACCTCGTCCAGCCCCTACACCCCCTCCCTATCTCTGTAACCTCCTCCAGCCCCTACACCCCCTCCCTATCTCTGTAACCTCCTCCAGCCCCTACACCCCCTCCCTATCTCTGTAACCTCCTCCAGCCCCTACACCCCCTCCCTATCTCTGTAACCTCCCCCAGCCCCTACACCCCCTCCCTATCTCTGTAACCTCCTCTGCTCCTACACCCCCTCCCTATCTCTGTAACCTCCTCCAGCCCCTACACCCCCTCCCTATCTCTGTCACCTCCTCCAGCCCCTACACCCCCTCCCTATCTCTGTAACCTCGTCCAGCCCCTACACCCCCTCCCTATCTCTGTAACCTCGTCCAGCCCCTACACCCCCTCCCTATCTCTGTAACCTCCTCCAGCCCCTACACCCCCTCCCTATCACTGTAACCTCCTCCAGCCTCTACACCCCCTCCCTATGTCTGTAACCTCGTCCAGCCCCTACACCACCTCCCTATCTCTGTAACCTCCTCCAGTCCCTACACCCCCTCCCTATCTCTGTAACCTCCTCCAGCCCCTACACCCCCTCCCTATCTCTGTAACCTCCTCCAGTCCCTACACCCCCTCCCTATCTCTGTAACCTCCTCCAGCCCCTACACCCCCTCCCTATCTCTGTAACCTCCTCCAGCCCCTACACCCCCTCCCTATCTCTGTAACCTCCTCCAGCCCCTACGCCCCCTCCCTATCTCTGTAACCTCCTCCAGGCCCTACACCCCCTCCCTATCTCTGTAACCTCCTCCAGCCCCTTCACCCCCTCCCTATCTCAGTAACCTCCTCCAGCCCCGCCCCTCTCCCTATCTCGGTAACCTCCTCCAGCCCCTACACCCCCTCCCTATCTCTGTAACCTCCTCCAGCCCCTACACCCCCTCCCTATCTCTGTAACCTCCTCCAGCCCCTACACACCCTCCCTATCTCTGTCACCTCCTCCAGCCCCTACACACCCTCCCTATCTGTAACCTCCTCCAGCCCCTACACCCCCTATCTCTGTCACCTCCTCCAGCCCCTACACACCCTCCCTATCTCAGTAACCTCCTCCAGCCCCTACACACCCTCCCTATCTCAGTAACCTCCTCCAGCCCCTACACCCCCTCCCTTCTGTAACCTCCTCCAGCCCCTACACCCCCTCCCTATCTCTGTAACCTCCTCCAGCCCCTACACCCCCTCCCTATCTATGTCACCTCCTCCAGCCCCGACACCCCCTCCCTATCTCTGTAACCTCCTCCAGCCCCGACACCCCCTCCCTATCTATGTCACCTCCTCCAGCCCCTACACCCCCTCCCTATCTCTGTAACCTCCTCCAGCCCCTACACCCCCTCCCTATCTCTGTAACCTCGTCCAGCCCCTACACCCCCTCCCTATCTCTGTAACCTCCTCCAGCCCCTACACCCCCTCCCTATCTCTGTAACCTCCTCCAGCCCCTACACCCCCTCCCTATCTCTGTAACCTCCTCCAGCCCCTACACCCCCTCCCTATCTCTGTAACCTCCCCCAGCCCCTACACCCCCTCCCTATCTCTGTAACCTCCTCTGCTCCTACACCCCCTCCCTATCTCTGTAACCTCCTCCAGCCCCTACACCCCCTCCCTATCTCTGTCACCTCCTCCAGCCCCTACACCCCCTCCCTATCTCTGTAACCTCGTACAGCCCCTACACCCCCTCCCTATCTCTGTAACCTCGTCCAGCCCCTACACCCCCTCCCTATCTCTGTAACCTCCTCCAGCCCCTACACCCCCTCCCTATCACTGTAACCTCCTCCAGCCTCTACACCCCCTCCCTATGTCTGTAAACTCGTCCAGCCCCTACACCCCCTCCCTATCTCTGTAACCTCCTCCAGTCCCTACACCCCCTCCCTATCTCTGTAACCTCCTCCAGCCCCTACACCCCCTCCCTATCTCTGTAACCTCCTCCAGTCCCTACACCCCCTCCCTATCTCTGTAACCTCCTCCAGCCCCTACACCCCCTCCCTATCTCTGTAACCTCCTCCAGCCCCTACACCCCCTCCCTATCTCTGTAACCTCCTCCAGCCCCTACGCCCCCTCCCTATCTCTGTAACCTCCTCCAGGCCCTACACCCCCTCCCTATCTCTGTAACCTCCTCCAGCCCCTTCACCCCCTCCCTATCTCAGTAACCTCCTCCAGCCCCGCCCCTCTCCCTATCTCGGTAACCTCCTCCAGCCCCTACACCCCCTCCCTATCTCTGTAACCTCCTCCAGCCCCTACACCCCCTCCCTATCTCTGTAACCTCCTCCAGCCCCTACACACCCTCCCTATCTCTGTCACCTCCTCCAGCCCCTACACACCCTCCCTATCTGTAACCTCCTCCAGCCCCTACACCCCCTATCTCTGTCACCTCCTCCAGCCCCTACACACCCTCCCTATCTCAGTAACCTCCTCCAGCCCCTACACACCCTCCCTATCTCAGTAACCTCCTCCAGCCCCTACACCCCCTCCCTTCTGTAACCTCCTCCAGCCCCTACACCCCCTTCCTATCTCTGTAACCTCCTCCAGCCCCTACACGCCCTCCCTATCTCTGTAACCTCCCCCAGCCCCTACACCCCTCCCTATCTCTGTAATCTCCTCCAGTCCCTACACCCCCTACCTATCTCTGTAACCTCCTCCAGCCCCTACACCCCCTCCCTATCTCTGTAACCTCCTCCAGCCCCTACAACCCCTCCCTATCTCTGTCACCTCCCTCCAGCCCCTACACCCCTCCCTATCTCTGTAACCTCCTCCAGCCCCTAGACCCTCTCCCTATCTCTGTAACCTCCTCCAGCCCCTACACCCCCTCCCTATCTCTGTCACCTCCTCCAGCCCCCTACACCCCTCCCTATCTCTGTAACCTCCACCATCCCCTACACCCCCTCCCTATCTCTGTAACTCCCTCCATCCGCTACACCCCCTCCCTATCTCTGTAATCTCCTCCAGCCCCCTACACCCCCTCCCTATCTCTGTAACCTCCTCCAGCCCCTACACCCCCTCCCTATCTCTGTAACCTCCTCCAGCCCCTACACCCCCTCCCTATCTCTGTCACCTCCTAAAGCCCCCTACACCCCCTCCCTATCCCTGTAACATCCTCCATTCCCTACACCCCCTCCCTATCTCTGTAACCTCCTCCAGCCCCTACACCCACTCCCTAACCCTGTAACCTCCTACAGCCCCTACACCCCCTCCCTCTCTCTGTAACCTCCTCCAGCCCCTACACTCCCACCCTATCTGTCACCTCCCCCAGCCCCTACACCCCCTCCCTATCTCTGTAACCTCCTCCAGCCCCTACACCCCCTCCCTATCTCTGTAACCTCCTCCAGCCCCTACACCCTCTCCCTATCTCTGTAACCTCCCCCAGCCCCTACACCCCCTCCCTATCTCTGTAACCTCCTCCAGCCCCTACACCCTCTCCCTATCTCTGTAACCTCCCCCAGCCCCTACACCCCCTCCCTATCTCTGTAACCTCCTCCAGCCCCTGCACCCCCTCCCTATCTCTGTAACCTCCTCCAGCCCCTACACCCCTCCCTATCTCTGTAACCTTCTCCAGCCCCTACACCCCCTCCCTATCTCTGTAACCTCCTCCAACCCCTACACCCCCTCCCTATCTCTGTAACCTCCTACACTCCCTACACCCCTCCCTATCTCTGTAACCTCATCCAGCCCCTACACCCCCTCCCTATCCCTGTACCCTCCTCCAGCCCCTACACCCCCTCCCTATATCTGTAACCTCCTCCAGCCCCTACACCCCCTCCCTATCTCTGTAACCTCCTCCAGCCCCTACACCCCCTCCCTATCTCTGTAACCTCCTCCAGCCCCTACACTCCTCCCTATCTCTGTAAACTCCTCCAGCCCCTACACCCCCTCCCTATCTCTGTAACCTCCTCCAGTCCCTACACACCCTCCCTATCTCTGTAACCTCCTCCAGCCCCTACACCCCCTCCCTATCTCTGTAACCTCCTCCAGTCACTAAACCCCCTCCCTATCTCTGTAACCCCATCCAGCCCCTACACCCTCTCCCTATCTCTGTAACCTCCTCCAGTCCCCGACACCCCCTCCCTATCTCTGTAACCTCCTCTAACCCCTACACCCCCTCCCTATCTCTGTAACCTCCTCCAGCCCCAACACCCCTCCCTATCTCTGTAACCTCCTCCAGCCCCTACACCTCCTCCCTATGTCTGTAACCCCCTCCAGCCCCAACACCCCCTCCCTATCTCTGTATCCTCCTCCAGCCCCTACACCCCCTCCCTATCTCTGTATCCTCCTCCAGCCCCTACACCCCCTCCCTATCTCTGTAACCTCCTCCAGCCCCTACACCCCTCCCTATCTCTGTAACCTTCTCCAGCCCCCTACACCCCTCCCTATCTCTGTAACCTCCTCCAGCCCCTACACCCTTTCCATATCTCTGTAACCTCCTCCAGCCCCCTAAACCCCTCCCTATCTCTGTAAGCTCCTCCAGCCCCTACACACCCTCCCTATCTATGTAACCTCCTCCAGCCCCTGCACCCCTCCCTATCTCTGTAACCTCCTCCAGCCCCCTACACCCCTCCCTATCTCTGTAACCTCCTCCAGCCCCTACACCCCCTCCCTATCTCTGTAACCTCCTCCAGTCCCCTACACCCCCTCCCTATCTCTGTAACCTCCTCCAGCCATCTACACCCCCTCCCTATCTCTGTAACCTCCTCCAGCCCCTACACCCCTCCCTATCTCTGTAACCTCCTCCAGTCCCCTACACCCCCTCCCTATCTCTGTAACCTCCTCCAGTCCCCTACACCCCCTCCCTATCTCTGTAACCTCCTCCATCCCCTACACCCCCTCCATGTCTCTGTAATTTTCCCCAGCCCCTACACCCCCTCCCTATCTCTGTAACCTCCTCCAGCCCCTACACCCCCTCCCTATCTCTGTAAACTCCTCCAACCCCTACACCCCCTCCCTATCTCTGTAACCTCCTCCAGCCCCTACACCCCCTCTCTATCTCTGTAACCTCCTCCAGCCTCTACACCCCCTCCCTATCTCTGTAACCCCCTCCAGCCCCTACACCCCTCCCTATCTCTTTAACCACGTCCAGCCCCGACACACCCTCCCTATCTCTGTAACCTCCTCCAGTCCCCTACACCCCCTCCCTATCTCTGTAACCTCCTCCATCCCCTACACCCCCTCCCTATCTCTGTAACCTCCTCCAGCCCCTACACCCCCTCCCTATCTCTGTAACCTCCTCCAGCCCCTACACTCCCTCCCTATCTCTGTAAACTCCTCCAGCCCCTGCACCCCCTCCCTATCTCTGTAACCTCCTCCAGCCCCGACCCCCATCCCAATCTCTGTAACCTCCTCCAGCCCCTACACCCCCTCCCTATCTCTGTAACCTCCTCCAGCCCCGACACCCCCTCCCTATCTCTGTAACCTCCTCCAGCCACTACACCCCCTCCCTATCACTGTAACCTCCTCCAGCCCCTACACCCCCTCCGTCTCTTTGTAACCTCCTCCTGCCCCTACACTCCCTCCCTATCTCTGTCACCTCCCCCAGCCCCTACACCCCCTCCCTATCTCTGTAACCTCCTCCAGCCCCTACACCCTCTCCCTATCCCTGTAACCTCCCCCAGCCCCTACACCCCCTCCCTATCTCTGTACCCTCCTCCAGCCCCTACACCCCCTCCCTATCTCTGTAACCTCCTCCAGCCCCTACACCCCCTCCCTATCTCTGTAACCTCCTCCAGCCCCTACACCCCCTCCCTATCTCTGTAACCTCCTCCAGCCCCTACACCCCCTCCCTATCTCTGTAACCTCCTCCAGCCCCTACACTCCCTCCCTATCTCTGTAAACTCCTCCAGCCCCTGCACCCCCTCCCTATCTCTGTAACCTCCTCCAGCCCCTACACCCCCTCCCTATCTCTGTAACCTCCTCCAGCCCCGACACCCCCTCCCTATCTCTGTAACCTCCTCCAGCCCCTACACCCCCTCCCTATCACTGTAACCTCCTCCAGCCCCTACACCCCCTCCGTCTCTCTGTAACCTCCTCCTGCCCCTACACCCCCTCCCTATCTCTGTAACCTCCCCCAGCCCATACACCCCCTCCCTATCTCTGTACCCTCCTCCAGCCCCTACACCCCCTCCCTATCTCTGTAACCTCCTCCAGCCCCGACACCCCCTCCCTATCTCTGTAACCTCCTCCAACCCCTAAACCCCCTCCCTATCTCTGTAACCTCCTACACCCTCTACACCCGCTCCCTATCCCTGTACCCTCCTCCAGCCCCTACACCCCCTCCCTATCTCTGTAACCTCCTCCAGCCCCTACACCCCCTCCCTATCTCTGTAACCTCCTCCAGCCCCGACACCCCCTCCCTATCTCTGTAACCTCCTCCAGCCCCTACACTCCCTCCCTATCTCTGTAAACTCCTCCAGCCCCTGCACCCCCTCCCTATCTCTGTAACCTCCTCCAGCCCCTACACCCCCTCCCTATCTCTGTAACCTCCCCCAGCCCCTACACCCCCTCCCTATCTCTGTAACCTCCTCCAGCCCCTACACCCCCTCCCTATCTCTGTAACCTCCTCCAGCCCCTACACCCCCTCCCTATCTCTGTAACCTCCTCCAGCCCCTACACCCCCTCCCTATCTCTGTAACCTCCTCCAGCCCCTACACCCCCTCCCTATCTCTGTAACCTCCTCCAGCCTCTACACCCCCTCCCTATGTCTGTAACCTCCTCCAGCCCATACACCCCCTCCCTATCTCTGTAACCTCCTCCAGCCCCTACACCCCCTCCCTATCTCTGTAACCTCCTCCAGCCCCTACACCCCCTCCCTATCTCTGTAACCTCCTCCAGGCCCTACACCCCCTCCCTATCTCTGTAACCTCCTCCAGCCCCTTCACCCCCTCCCTATCTCAGTAACCTCCTCCAGCCCCGCCCCTCTCCCTATCTCGGTAACCTCCTCCAGCCCCTACACCCCCTCCCTATCTCTGTAACCTCCTCCAGCCCCTACACCCCCTCCCTATCTCTGTAACCTCCTCCAGCCCCTACACACCCTCCCTATCTCTGTCACCTCCTCCAGCCCCTACACACCCTCCCTATCTCTGTAACCTCCTCCAGCCCCTACACCCCCTCCCTATCTCTGTCACCTCCTCCAGCCCCTACACACCCTCCCTATCTCAGTAACCTCCTCCAGCCCCTACACACCCTCCCTATCTCAGTAACCTCCTCCAGCCCCTACACCCCCTCCCTTCTGTAACCTCCTCCAGCCCCTACACCCCCTCCCTATCTCTGTAACCTCCCCCAGCCCCTACACCCCCTCCCTATCTCTGTCACCTCCTCCAGCCCCTACACACCCTCCCTATCTCAGTAACCTCCTCCAGCCCCTACACACCCTCCCTATCTCAGTAACCTCCTCCAGCCCCTACACACCCTCCCTATCTCTGTAACCTCCTCCAGCCCCTACACCCCCTCCCTATCTCTGTCACCTCCTCCAGCCCCTACACACCCTCCCTATCTCAGTAACCTCCTCCAGCCCCTACACACCCTCCCTATCTCAGTAACCTCCTCCAGCCCCTACACCCCCTCCCTTCTGTAACCTCCTCCAGCCCCTCCACCCCCTCCCTATCTCTGTAACCTCCTCCAGCCCCTACACCCCCTCCCTATCTCTGTAACCTCCCCCAGCCCCTACACCCCTCCCTATCTCTGTAATCTCCTCCAGTCCCTACACCCCCTACCTATCTCTGTAACCTCCTCCAGCCCCTACACCCCCTCCCTATCTCTGTAACCTCCTCCAGCCCCTACAACCCCTCCCTATCTCTGTCACCTCCCTCCAGCCCCCTACACCCTCCCTATCTCTGTAACCTCCTCCAGCCCCTAGACCCTCTCCCTATCTCTGTAACCTCCTCCAGCCCCTACACCCCCTCCCTATCTCTGTCACCTCCTCCAGCCCCCTACACCCCTCCCTATCTCTGTAACCTCCACCATCCCCTACACCCCCTCCCTATCTCTGTAACTCCCTCCATCCCCTACACCCCCTCCCTATCTCTGGAATCTCCTCCAGCCCCCTACACCCCCTCCCTATCTCTGTAACCTCCTCCAGCCCCTACACCCCCTCCCTATCTCTGTAACCTCCTCCAGCCCCCTACACCCCTCCCTATCTCTGTAACCTCCACCATCCCCTACACCCCCTCCCTATCTCTGTAACTCCCTCCATCCCCTACACCCCCTCCCTATCTCTGGAATCTCCTCCAGCCCCCTACACCCCCTCCCTATCTCTGTAACCTCCTCCAGCCCCTACACACCCTCCCTATCTCTGTAACCTCCTCCAGCCCCTACACCCCCTCCCTATCTCTGTAACCTCCTCCAGCCCCTACACCCCCTCCCTATTTCTGTCACCTCCTCCAGCCCCCTACACCCCCTCCCTATCACTGTAACATCCTCCATTCCCTACACCCCCTCCCTATCTCTGTAACCTCCTCCAGCCCCTACACCCACTCCCTAACCCTGTAACCTCCTCCAGCCCCTACACCCCCTCCCTCTCTCTGTAACCTCCTCCAGCCCCTACACTCCCACCCTGTCTGTCACCTCCCCCAGCCCCTACACCCCCTCCCTATCTCTGTAACCTCCTCCAGCCCCTACACCCCCTCCCTATCTCTGTAACCTCCTCCAGCCCCTACACCCTCTCCCTATCTCTGTAACCTCCCCCAGCCCCTACACCCCCTCCCTATCTCTGTAACCTCCCCCAGCCCCTACACCCCCTCCCTATCTCTGTAACCTCCTCCAGCCCCTGCACCCCCTCCCTATCTCTGTAACCTCCTCCAGCCCCTACACCCCTCCCTATCTCTGTAACCACCTCCAGCCCCTACACCCCCTCCCTATCTCTGTAACCTCCTCCAACCCCTACACCCCCTCCCTATCTCTGTAACCTCCTACACTCCCTACACCCCTCCCTATCTCTGTAACCTCATCCAGCCCCTACACCCCCTCCCTATCCCTGTACCCTCCTCCAGCCCCTACACCCCCTCCCTATCTCTGTAACCTCCTCCAGCCCCTACACCCCCTCCCTATCTCTGTAACCTCCTCCAGCCCCTACACTCCCTCCCTATCTCTGTAAACTCCTCCAGCCCCTACACCCCCTCCCTATCTCTGTAACCTCCTCCAGTCCCTACACACCCTCCCTATCTCTGTAACCTCCTCCAGCCCCTACACCCCCTCCCTATCTCTGTAACCTCCTCCAGTCACTAAACCCCCTCCCTATCTCTGTAACCCCATCCAGCCCCTACACCCTCTCCCTATCTCTGTAACCTCCTCCAGTCCCCTACACCCCCTCCCTATCTCTGTAACCTCCTCTAACCCCTACACCCCCTCCCTATCTCTGTAACCTCCTCCAGCCCCAACACCCCTCCCTATCTCTGTAACCTCCTCCAGCCCCTACACCCCCTCCCTATCTCTGTAACCTCCTCCAGCCCCGACAGCCCCTCCCTATCTCTGTATCCTCCTCCAGCCCCTACACCCCCTCCCTATCTCTGTAACCTCCTCCAGCCCCTACACCCCTCCCTATCTCTGTAACCTTCTCCAGCCCCCTACACCCCTCCCTATCTCTGTAACCTCCTCCAGCCCCTACACCCCCTCCATATCTCTGTAACCTCCTCCAGCCCCCTAAACCCCTCCCTATCTCTGTAACCTCCTCCAGCCCCTACACACCCTCCCTATCTATGTAACCTCCTCCAGCCCCTGCACCCCTCCCTATCTCTGTAACCTCCTCCAGCCCCCTACACCCCTCCCTATCTCTGTAACCTCCTCCAGCCCCTACACCCCCTCCCTATCTCTGTAACCTCCTCCAGTCTCCTACACCCCCTCCCTATCTCTGTAACCTCCTCCAGCCATCTACACCCCCTCCCTATCTCTGTAACCTCCTCCAGCCCCTACACCCCTCCCTATCTCTGTAACCTCCTCCAGTCCCCTACACCCCCTCCCTATCTCTGTAACCTCCTCCAGTCCCCTACACCCCCTCCCTATCTCTGTAACCTCCTCCATCCCCTACACCCCCTCCCTGTCTCTGTAATTTCCCCCAGCCCCTACACCCTCTCCCTATCTCTGTAACCTCCTCCAGCACCTACACCCCCTCCCTATCTCTGTAAACTCCTCCAACCCCTACACCCCCTCCCTATCTCTGTAACCTCCGCCAGCCCCTACACCCCCTCTCTATCTCTGTAACCTCCTCCAGCCTCTACACCCCCTCCCTATCTCTGTAACCCCCTCCAGCCCCTACACCCCCTCCCTATCTCTGTAACCTCCTCCATCCCCTACACCCCCTCCCTATCTCTGTAACCTCCTCCAGCCCCGACCCCCATCCCAATCTCTGTAACCTCCTCCAGCCCCTACACCCCCTCCCTATCTCTGTAACCTCCTCCAGCCCCGACCCCCATCCCAATCTCTGTAACCTCCTCCAGCCCCTACACCCCCTCCCTATCTCTGTAACCTCCTCCAGCCCCGACACCCCCTCCCTATCTCTGTAACCTCCTCCAGCCCCTACACCCCCTCCCTATCACTGTAACCTCCTCCAGCCCCTACACCCCCTCCGTCTCTCTGTAACCTCCTCCTGCCCCTACACCCCCTCCCTATCTCTGTAACCTCCTCCAGCCCCTACACCCTCTCCCTATCCCTGTAACCTCCCCCAGCCCCTACACCCCCTCCGTCTCTCTGTAACCTCCTCCTGCCCCTACACCCCATCCCTATCTCTGTAACCTCCAGCTCCGACACCCCCTCCCTATCTCTGTAACCTCCTCCAGCCCCTAGACCCTCTCCCTATCTCTGTAACCTCCTCCAGCCCCTACACCCCCTCCCTATCTCTGTAACCTCCTCCATCCCCTATACCCCCTCCCTATCTCTGTAACTCCCTCCATCCCCTACACCCCCTCCCTATCTCTGTAAACTCCTCCAGCCCCCGACACCCCCTCCCTATCTCTGTAACCTCCTCCAGCCACTACACCCCCTCCCTATCTCTGTAACCTCCTCCAGCCCCTACACCCCCTCCCTATCTCTGTAACCTCCTCCATCCCCTACACCCCCTCCCTATCTCTGTCACCTCCCCCAGCCCCTACACCCCCTCCCTATCTCTGTAACCTCCTCCAGCCCCTACACCCTCTCCCTATCCCTGTAACCTCCCCCAGCCCCTACACCCCCTCCCTATCTCTGTACCCTCCTCCAGCCCCTACACCCCCTCCCTATCTCTGTAACCTCCTCCAGCCCCTACACCCCCTCCCTATCTCTGTAACCTCCTCCAGCCCCTAAACCCCCTCCCTATCTCTGTAACCTCCTTCACCATCTACACCAGCTCCCTATCCCTGCACCCTCCTCCAGCCCCTACACCCCTTCCCTATCTCTGTAACCTCCTCCAGCCCCTACACCCCCTCCCTATCTCTGTAACCTCCTCCAGCCCCTACACCCCCTCCCTATCTCTGTAACCTCCTCCAGCCCCTACACTCCCTCCCTATCTCTGTAAACTCCTCCAGCCCCTGCACCCCCTCCCTATCTCTGTAACCTCCTCCAGCCCCGACCCCCATCCCAATCTCTGTAACCTCCTCCAGCCCCTACACCCCCTCCCTATCTCTGTAACCTCCTCCAGCCCCGACACCCCCTCCCTATCTCTGTAACCTCCTCCAGCCCCTACACCCCCTCCCTATCACTGTAACCTCCTCCAGCCCCTACACCCCCTCCGTCTCTCTGTAACCTCCTCCTGCCCCTACACTCCCTCCCTATCTCTGTCACCTCCCCCAGCCCCTACACCCCCTCCCTATCTCTGTAACCTCCTCCAGCCCCTACACCCTCTCCCTATCCCTGTAACCTCCCCCAGCCCCTACACCCCCTCCCTATCTCTGTAACCTCCCCCAGCCCCTACACCCCCTCCCTATCTCTGTACCCTCCTCCAGCCCCTACACCCCCTCCCTATCTCTGTAACCTCCTCCAGCCCCTACACCCCCTCCCTATCTCTGTAACCTCCTCCAACCCCTAAACCCCCTCCCTATCTCTGTAACCTCCTACACCCCCTACACCCGCTCCCTATCCCTGTACCCTCCTCCAGCCCCTACACCCCCTCCCTATCTCTGTAACCTCCTCCAGCCCCTACACCCCCTCCCTATCTCTGTAACCTCCTCCAGCCCCTACACCCCCTCCCTATCTCTGTAACCTCCTCCAGCCCCTACACTCCCTCCCTATCTCTGTAAACTCCTCCAGCCCCTGCACCCCCTCCCTATCTCTGTAACCTCCTCCAGTCCCGACCCCCATCCCAATCTCTGTAACCTCCTCCAGCCCCTACACCCCCTCCCTATCTCTGTAACCTCCTCCAGCCCCGACACCCCCTCCCTATCTCTGTAACCTCCTCCAGCCCCTACACCCCATCCCTATCTCTGTAACCTCCTCCAGCCCCGACACCCCCTCCCTATCTCTGTAACCTCCTCCAGCCCCTAGACCCTCTCCCTATCTCTGTAACCTCCTCCAGCCCCTACACACCCTCCCTATCTCTGTCACCTCCTCCAGCCCCCTCCACCCCTCCAAGTCTCTGTAACCTCCTCCATCCCCTATACCCCCTCCCTATCTCTGTAACTCCCTCCATCCCCTACACCCCCTCCCTATCTCTGTAACCTCCTCCAGCCCCCGACACCCCCTCCCTATCTCTGTAACCTCCTCCAGCCCCTACACCCCCTCCCTATCTCTGTAACCTCCTCCAGCCCCTACACCCCCTCCCTATCTCTGTAACCTCCTCCAACCCCTAAACCCCCTCCCTTTCTCTGTAACCCCCTCCAGCCCCTACACTCCCTCCCTATCTCTGTAACCTCCTCCAGCCCCTACACCCCCTCCCTATCTCTGTAACCTCCTCCAGCCCCTACACCCCCTTCCTATCTCTGTAACCTCCTCAAGCCCCTACACCCCCTCCCTATCTCTGTAACCTCCTCCAGCCCCTACTCCCCCTCCCTATCTCTGTAACCTCCTCAAGCCTCTACACCCCCTCCCTATCTCAGTAACCTCCTCCAGCCCATACACCCCTCCCTATCTCTGTAACCTCCTCCAGCCCCTACACCCCCTCCCTATCTCTGTAACCTCCTCCAGCCCCTACACCCCCTCCCTATCTCTGTAAACTCCTCCAACCCCTACACCCCCTCCCTATCTCTGTAACCTCCTCCAGCCCCTACACCCCTCACTATCTCTGTAAACTCCTCCAACCCCTACACCCCCTCCCTATCTCTGTAAACTGCTCCATCCCCTACACCCCCTCCCTATCTCTGTAACCTCCTCCAGCCCCTACACCCCCTCCCCATCTCTGTAACCTCCTCCAGCCCCTTCACCCCCTCCCTATCTCTGTAACCTCCTCCAGCCCCTACACCCCCTCCCTATCTCTGTAACCTCCTCCAGCCCCCACACCCCCTCCCTATCTCTGTAACCTCCTCCAGCCCCTACACCCCCCCCCTATTTCTGTAACCTCCTATACCCCCTCCCTATCTCTGTAACCTCCTCCAGCTCCTACACCCCCTCCCTATCTCTGTAACCTCCTCCAGACCCTACACCCCCTCCCTATCTCTGTAACCTCCTCCAGTCCCTACACCCCCTCCCTATCCCTGTAACCCCCTCCATCCCCTACACCCCCTCCCTATCTCTGTAACCTCCTCCAGCCCCTACACCCCCTCCCTATCTCTGTAACCTCCTCCAGCCCCTACACCCCCTCCCTATCTCTGTAACCTCCTCCAGTCCCTACACCCCCTCCCTATCCCTGTAACCTCCTCCAGCCTCTACACCCCCTCCCTATCTCTGTAACCTCCTCCAGTCCCTACACCCCCTCCCTATCCCTGTAACCCCCTCCAGCCCCTACACCCCCTCCCTATCTCTGTAACCTCCTCCAGCCCCTTCATCCCCTCCCTATCTCTGTAACCCCCTCCAGCCCCTACAGCCCCTCCCTATCTCTGTAACCTCCTCCAGCCCCTACACCCCCTCCCTATCTCTGTAATCTCCTCCAGCCTCTACACCCCCTCCCTATCTCAGTAACCTCCTCCAGCCCCTACACCCCTCCCTATCTCTGTAACCTCCTCCAGCCCCTACACCCTCTCCCTCTCTCTGTAACCTCCTCCAGTCCCAACACCCCTCCCTATCTCTGTAACCTCCTCCAGCCCCTACACTCCCTCCCTATCTCTGTAACCTCCTCCAGTCCCTACACCCTCTCCCTATCCCTGTAACCTCCTCCAGCCCCTACACCCCTCCCTATCTCTGTAACCCCCTTCAGCCCCTACACCCCCTCCCTATCTCTGTAACCTCCTCCAGCCCCTACACCCCCTCCCTCTCTCTGTAATCTCCTCCAGCCTCTACACCCCCTCCCTATCTCAGTAACCTCCTCCAGCCCCTACACCCCTCCCTATCTCTGTAACCTCCTCCAGCCTCTACACCCTCTCCCTATCTCAGTAACCTCCGGCCTCTACACCCCCTCCCTATCTCTGTAACCTCCTCCAGCCTCTACACCCCCTCCCTATCTCAGTAACCTCCTCCAGCCCCTACACCCCTCCCTATCTCGGTAACCTCCTCCAGCCTCTACACCCCCTCCCTATCCCTGTAACCCCCTCCAGCCCCTCCCTATCTCTGTAACCTCCTCCAGTCCCTACACCTCCTCCCTATCTCTGTAACCCCCTCCAGCCCCTACACTCCCTCCCTATCTCTGTAACCTCCTCCAGCCCCTACACCCCCTCCCTATCTCTGTAACCTCCTCCAGCCCCTACACCCCCTCCCTATCTCAGTAAACTCCTCCAGCCCCTACATCCCTCCCTATCTCTGTAACCTCCTCCAGCCTCTACACCCCCTCCCTATCTCTGTAACCCCCTCCATCCCCTACACCCCCTCCCTATCTCTGTAACCTCCTCCAGTCCCTACACCCTCTCCCTATCTCTGTAACCTCCTCCAGCCCCTACACCCCCTCCCTTTCTCTGTAACCCCCTCCAGCCCCTACACTCCCTCCCTATCTCTGTAATCTCCTCCAGCCCCTACACCCCCTCCCTATCTCTGTAACCTCCTCCAGCCCCTACACCCCCTTCCTATCTCTGTAACCTCCTCCAGCCCCTACACCCCCTCCCTATCTCTGTAACCTCCTCCAGCCCCTACTCCCCCTCCCTATCTCTGTAACCTCCTCCAGCCTCTACACCCCCTCCCTATCTCAGTAACCTCCTCCAGCCCATACACCCCTCCCTATCTCTGTAACCTCCTCCAGCCCCTACACCCCCTTCCTATCTCTGTAACCTCCTCCAGCCCCTACACCCCCTCCCTATCTCTGTAACCTCCTCCAGCCCCTACTCCCCCTCCCTATCTCTGTAACCTCCTCAAGCCTCTACACCCCCTCCCTATCTCAGTAACCTCCTCCAGCCCATACACCCCTCCCTATCTCTGTAACCTCCTCCAGCCCCTACACCCCCTCCCTATCTCTGTAACCTCCTCCAGCCCCTACACCCCCTCCCTATCTCTGTAAACTCCTCCAACCCCTACACCCCCTCCCTATCTCTGTAACCTCCTCCAGCCCCTACACCCCTCACTATCTCTGTAAACTCCTCCAACCCCTACACCCCCTCCCTATCTCTGTAAACTGCTCCATCCCCTACACCCCCTCCCTATCTCTGTAACCTCCTCCAGCCCCTACACCCCCTCCCCATCTCTGTAACCTCCTCCAGCCCCTTCACCCCCTCCCTATCTCTGTAACCTCCTCCAGCCCCTACACCCCCTCCCTATCTCTGTAACCTCCTCCAGCCCCCACACCCCCTCCCTATCTCTGTAACCTCCTCCAGCCCCTACACCCCCCCCCTATTTCTGTAACCTCCTATACCCCCTCCCTATCTCTGTAACCTCCTCCAGCTCCTACACCCCCTCCCTATCTCTGTAACCTCCTCCAGACCCTACACCCCCTCCCTATCTCTGTAACCTCCTCCAGTCCCTACACCCCCTCCCTATCCCTGTAACCCCCTCCATCCCCTAAACCCCCTCCCTATCTCTGTAACCTCCTCCAGCCCCTACACCCCCTCCCTATCTCTGTAACCTCCTCCAGCCCCTACACCCCCTCCCTATCTCTGTAACCTCCTCCAGTCCCTACACCCCCTCCCTATCCCTGTAACCTCCTCCAGCCTCTACACCCCCTCCCTATCTCTGTAACCTCCTCCAGTCCCTACACCCCCTCCCTATCCCTGTAACCCCCTCCAGCCCCTACACCCCCTCCCTATGTCTGTAACCTCCTCCAGCCCCTACATCCCCTCCCTATCTCTGTAACCCCCTCCAGCCCCTACAGCCCCTCCCTATCTCTGTAACCTCCTCCAGCCCCTACACCCCCTCCCTATCTCTGTAATCTCCTCCAGCCTCTACACCCCCTCCCTATCTCAGTAACCTCCTCCAGCCCCTACACCCCTCCCTATCTCTGTAACCTCCTCCAGCCCCTACACCCTCTCCCTCTCTCTGTAACCTCCTCCAGTCCCAACACCCCTCCCTATCTCTGTAACCTCCTCCAGCCCCTACACTCCCTCCCTATCTCTGTAACCTCCTCCAGTCCCTACACCCTCTCCCTATCCCTGTAACCTCCTCCAGCCCCTACACCCCTCCCTATCTCTGTAACCCCCTCCAGCCCCTACACCCCCTCCCTATCTCTGTAACCTCCTCCAGCCCCTACACCCCCTCCCTCTCTCTGTAATCTCCTCCAGCCTCTACACCCCCTCCCTATCTCAGTAACCTCCTCCAGCCCCTACACCCCTCCCTATCTCTGTAACCTCCTCCAGCCTCTACACCCTCTCCCTATCTCAGTAACCTCCGGCCTCTACACCCCCTCCCTATCTCTGTAACCTCCTCCAGCCTCTACACCCCCTCCCTATCTCAGTAACCTCCTCCAGCCCCTACACCCCTCCCTATCTCGGTAACCTCCTCCAGCCTCTACACCCCCTCCCTATCCCTGTAACCCCCTCCAGCCCCTCCCTATCTCTGTAACCTCCTCCAGTCCCTACACCTCCTCCCTATCTCTGTAACCCCCTCCAGCCCCTACACTCCCTCCCTATCTCTGTAACCTCCTCCAGCCCCTACACCCCCTCCCTATCTCTGTAACCTCCTCCAGCCCCTACACCCCCTCCCTATCTCAGTAAACTCCTCCAGCCCCTACATCCCTCCCTATCTCTGTAACCTCCTCCAGCCTCTACACCCCCTCCCTATCTCTGTAACCCCCTCCATCCCCTACACCCCCTCCCTATCTCTGTAACCTCCTCCAGTCCCTACACCCTCTCCCTATCTCTGTAACCTCCTCCAGCCCCTACACCCCCTCCCTTTCTCTGTAACCCCCTCCAGCCCCTACACTCCCTCCCTATCTCTGTAACCTCCTCCAGTCCCTACACCCCCTCCCTATCTCTGTAACCTCCTCCAGCCCCTACACCCCCTTCCTATCTCTGTAACCTCCTCCAGCCCCTACACCCCCTCCCTATCTCTGTAACCTCCTCCAGCCCCTACTCCCCCTCCCTATCTCTGTAACCTCCTCCAGCCTCGACACCCCCTCCCTATCTCAGTAACCTCCTCCAGCCCATACACCCCTCCCTATCTCTGTAACCTCCTCCAGCCTCTACACCCGCTCCCTATCTCTGTAACCCCCTCCATCCCCCACACCGCCTACCTATCTCTATAACCTCCTCCAGCCCCTACACCCCCTCGCTATTTCTGTAACCTCCTCCAGCCCCTACACCCCCTCCCTATCTCTGTAAACCCCTCCATCCCCTACACCGCCTACCTATCTCTATAACCTCCTCCAGCCCCTACACCCCCTCCCTATTTCTGTAACCTCCTCCAGCCCCTACACTCCCTCCCTATCTCTGTAACCTCCTCCAGCCCCTACACCCCCTCCCTATCTCTGTAACCTCCTCCAGCCCCTACACCCCCTTCCTATCTCTGTAACCTCCCCCAGCCCCCACACCCCCTCCCTATCTCTGTAACCTCCTCCAGCCCCTACACCCCTCCCTATCTCTGTAACCTCCTCCAGCCTCTACACCCCCTCCCTATCTCTGTAACCCCCTCCATCTCCTACCCGCCTCCCTATCTCTGTAACCTCCTCAAGCCCCTACACCCCTCCCTATCTCTGTAACCTCCTCCAGCCTCTACACCCCCTCCCTATCTCTGTAACCCCCTCCATCCCCTACACCGCCTCCCTATCTCTGTAACCTCCTCCAGCCACTACACCCCTCCCTACCTCTGTAACCCCCTCCAGCCCCTACACCACCTCCCTATCTCTGTAACCTCCTCCAGCCGCCTACACCCCCTCCCTATCTCTGTAACCCCCTCCAGCCCCTACACCCCCTCCCTATCTCTGTAACCTCCTCCAGCCCCTACACCCCCTCTCTATCTCTGTAACCTCCTCCAGCCCCTACACCCCCTCCCTATCTCTGTAACCTCCTCCAGCCCCTACATCCCCTCCCTATCTCTGTAACCTCCTCCATCCCCTACACCCCCTCCCTATCTCTGTAACCTCCTCCAGCCACTACACCCCCTCCCTATCTCTGTAACCTCCTCCAGTCCCTACACCCCCTCCCTATCTCTGTAACCTCCTCCAGCCCCTACACCCCTCCCTATGTCTGTAACCTCCTCCAGCCCCTACACCCCCTCCCTATCTCTGTAATCTCCTCCAGCCCTACATCCCCTCTCTATCTCTGTAACCTCCTCGAGCCCCTACACTCCCTCCCTATCTCTGTAACCCCCTCCATGCCCTACACCCCCTCCCTATCTCTGTAACCCCCTCCATGCCCTACACCCTCTCCCTATCTCTGTAACCTCCTCCAGCCCCTACACCACCTCCCTATCTCTGTAACCTCCTCCAGCCCCTCCCTATATCTGTAACCTCCTCCAGCCCCTACACCAGCTCCCTATCTCTGTCACCTCCCCCAGCCCCTAAACCCCCTCCCTATCTCTGTAACCTCCTCCAGTCCCCTACACCCCCTCCCTATCTCTGTAACCTCCTCCAGCCTCTACACCCCCTCCCTATCTCTGTAACCTCCTCCAGTCCCCTACACCCCCTCCCTATCTCTGTAACCTCCTCCAGTCCCCTACACCCCATCCCTATCTCTGTAACCTCCTCCAGTCCCCTACACCCCCTCCCTATCTCTGTAACCTCCTCCAGTCCCCTACACCCCATCCCTATCTCTGTAACCTCCTCCAGTCCCCTACACCACCTCCCTATCTCTGTCACCTCCTCCAGCCCCTAAACCCCCTCCCTATCTCTGTAACCTCCTCCAGTCCCCTACACCCCCTCCCTATCTCTGTAACCTCCTCCAGCCCCTACACCCCCTCCCTATCTCTGTAACCTCCTCCAGTCCCCTACACCCTCTCCACCCCCACCTTATCTCTGTAACCTCCTCCAGCCCCTACAGCCCCTCCCTATCTCTGTAACCTCCTCCAGCCCCTACACCCCCTCCCTATCTCTGTAACCTCCTCCAGCCCCTACACCCCCTCCCTATCTCTGTAGCCTCCTCCAGTCCCCTACACCCCATCCCTATCTCTGTAACCTCCTCCAGTCCCCTACACCCCCTCCCTATCTCTGTAACCTCCTCCAGTCCCCTACACCCCATCCCTATCTCTGTAACCTCCTCCAGTCCCCTACACCACCTCCCTATCTCTGTCACCTCCTCCAGCCCCTAAACCCCCTCCCTATCTCTGTAACCTCCTCCAGTCCCCTACACCCCCTCCCTATCTCTGTAACCTCCTCCAGCCCCTACACCCCCTCCCTATCTCTGTAACCTCCTCCAGTCCCCTACACCCCCTCCCTATCTCTGTAACCTCCTCCAGCCCCTACACCCCCTCCTTATCTCTGTAACCTCCTCCAGCCCCTACAGCCCCTCCCTATCTCTGTAACCTCCTCCAGCCCCTACACCCCCTCCCTATCTCTGTAACCTCCTCCAGCCCCTACACCCCCTCCCTATCTCTGTAACCTCCACCAGTCCCTACACCCCCTCTCTATCTCTGTAACCTCCTCCAGCCTCTACACCCCCTTCCTATCTCTGTAACCTCCTCCAGTCCCTACACCCCCTCCCTATCTCTGTAACCTACTCCAGCCCCTACACCCCCCCGATTCTCTGTAACCTCCTCCAGCCCCTACACCCCCTCCCTATCTCTGTAACCTCCACCAGCTCCTACACCCCCTCCCTATCTCTGTAACCCCCTCCATGCCCTACACCCCCTCCCTATCTCTGTAACCTCCTCCAGCCCCTACACCCCCCTCCCGATCTCTGTAACCCCCTCCATACCCTACACCCCCTCCCTCTCTGTAACCTCCTCCAGCCTCTACACCCCCTCCCTATCTCTGTAACCTCCTCCAGCCCCTACAACCCCTCCCTATCTCTGTAACCTCCTCCAGCCTCTACACCCACTCCCTATCTCTGTAACCTCCTCCAGCCCCTACACCCCCTCCTTATCTCTGTAACCTCCTCCAGCCCCTCCCTATCTCTGTAACCTCCACCAGCCCCTACAAGCCCTCCCTATCTCTGTAACCTCCTCCAGCCCCTACTCCCCCTCCCTATCTCTGTAACCTCCTCCAGCCCCTACACCCCCTCCCTATCTCTGTAACCTCCTCCAGCCCCTACACCCCCTCCCTATCTCTGTAACCTCCTCCAGCCCCTACACCCCCTCCCTATCTCTGTAACCTCCTCCAGCCCCTACACCCCCTCCCTATCTCTGTAACCTCCTCCAGTCCCTACACCCCTCCCTATCTCTGTAACCTCCTCCAGCCCCTACACCCCCTCCTTATCTCTGTAACCTCCTCCAGCCCCTACAGTCCCTCCCTATCTCTGTAACCTCCTCGTGCCCCTACACCCCCTCCCTATCTCTGTAACCTCATCCAGCCCCTACACCCCCTCCCTATCTCTGTAACCCCCTCCATCCCCTCCCTATCTCTGTAACCTCCTTCATGCACTACACCCCCTCCCTATCTCTGTAACCCCTCCATCCCCTACATCCCCTCCCTATCTCTGTAACCTCCTCCAGCCCCTACACCCCCTCCCTATCTCTGTAACCCCTCCATGCCCTACACCCCCTCCCTATCTCTGTAACCACCTCCAGCCCCTACACCCCCTCCCTATCTCTGTAACCTCCTCCAGCCCCTACACCCCCTCCCTATCTCTGTAACCCCTCCATGCCCTACACCCCCTCCCTATCTCTGTAACCTCCTCCAGCCCCTACACCCCCTCCCTATCTCTGTAACCTCCTCCAGCCCCTACACCCCCTCCCTATCTCTGTAACCCCTCCATGCCCTACACCCCCTCCCTATCTCTGTAACCACCTCCAGCCCCTACTCCCCTCCCTATCTCTGTAACCTCCTCCAGCCCCTACACCCCCTCCCTATCTCTGTAACCTGCTCCAGCCCCTACACCCCCTCCCTATCTCTGTAACCTCATCCAGCCCCTACACCCCCTCCCTATCTCTGTAACCCCTCCATCCCCTACATCCCCTCCCTATCTCTGTAACCTCCTCCAGCCCCTACACCCCCTCCCTATCTCTGTAACCTCCTCCAGTCCCCTACACCCCCTCCCTATCTCTGTAACCTCCTCCAGCCCCTACAACCCCTCCCTATCTCTGTAACCTCCTCCAGTCCCCTACACCCCCTCCCTATCTCTGTAACCTCCTCCAGTCCCCTACACCCCATCCCTATCTCTGTAACCTCCTCCGGTCCCCTACACCCCCTCCCTATCTCTGTAACCTCCTCCAGTCCCCTACACCCCATCCCTATCTCTGTAACCTCCTCCAGTCCCCTACACCACCTCCCTATCTCTGTCACCTCCTCCAGCCCCTAAACCCCCTCCCTATCTCTGTAACCTCCTCCAGTCCCCTACACCCCCTCCCTATCTCTGTAACCTCCTCCAGCCCCTACACCCCCTCCCTATCTCTGTAACCTCCTCCAGTCCCCTACACCCTCTCCACCCCCTCCTTATCTCTGTAACCTCCTCCAGCCCCTACAGCCCCTCCCTATCTCTGTCACCTCCTCCAGCCCCTACACCCCCTCCTTATCTCTGTAACCTCCTCCAGCCCCTACAGCCCCTCCCTATCTCTGTAACCTCCTCCAGCCCCTACACCCCCTCCCTATCTCTATAACCTCCTCCAGCCCCTACACCCCCTCCCTATCTCTGTAACCTCCTCCAGTCCCTACACCCCCTCTCTATCTCTGTAACCTCCTCCAGCCTCTACACCCCCTTCCTATCTCTGTAACCTCCTCCAGTCCCTACACCCCCTCCCTATCTCTGTAACCTACTCCAGCCCCTACACCCCCCCGATTCTCTGTAACCTCCTCCAGCCCCTACACCCCCTCCCTATCTCTGTAATCTCCACCAGCTCCTACACCCCCTCCCTATCTCTGTAACCCCCTCCATGCCCTACACCCCCTCCCTATCTCTGTAACCTCCTCCAGCCCCTACACCCCCCTCCCTATCTCTGTAACCCCCTCCATGCCCTACACCCCCTCCCTATCTCTGTAACCTCCTCCAGCCTCTACACCCCCTCCCTATCTCTGTAACCTCCTCCAGTCCCTACAACCCCTCCCTATCTCTGTAACCTCCTCCAGCCTCTACACCCCCTCCCTATCTCTGTAACCTCCTCCAGCCCCTACACCCCCTCCTTATCTCTGTAACCTCCTCCAGCCCCTACAGCCCCTCCCTATCTCTGTAACCACCACCAGCCCCTACACGCCCTCCCTATCTCTGTAACCTCCTCCAGCCCCTACACCCCCTCCCTATCTCTGTAACCTCCTCCAGCCCCTACACCCCCTCCCTATCTCTGTAACCTCCTCCAGCCCCTACACCCCCTCCCTATCTCTGTAACCTCCTCCAGCCCCTACACCCCCTCCCTATCTCTGTAACCTCCTCCAGCCCCTACACCCCCTCCCTATCTCTGTAACCTCCTCCAGTCCCTACACCCCTCCCTATCTCTGTAACCTCCTCCAGCCCCTACACCCCCTCCTTATCTCTGTAACCTCCTCCAGCCCCTACAGTCCCTCCCTATCTCTGTAACCTCCTCGTGCCCCTACACCCCCTCCCTATCTCTGTAACCTCATCCAGCCCCTACACCCCCTCCCTATCTCTGTAACCCCCTCCATCCCCTCCCTATCTCTGTAACCTCCTTCATGCCCTACACCCCCTCCCTATCTCTGTAACCCCTCCATCCCCTACATCCCCTCCCTATCTCTGTAACCTCCTCCAGCCCCTACACCCCCTCCCTATCTCTGTAACCCCTCCATGCCCTACACCCCCTCCCTATCTCTGTAACCACCTTCAGCCCCCACACCCCCTCCCTATCTCTGTAACCTTCTCCAGCCCCTACACCCCCTCCCTATCTCTGTAACCCCTCCATGCCCTACACCCTCCCTATCTCTGTAACCTCCTCCAGCCCCTACACCCCCTCCCTATCTCTGTAACCTCCTCCAGCCCCGACACCCCCTCCCTATCTCTGTAACCACCTCCAGCCCCTACTCCCCTCCCTATCTCTGTAACCTCCTCCAGCCCCTACACCCCCTCCCTATCTCTGTAACCTGCTCCAGCCCCTACACCCCCTCCCTATGTAACCTCATCCAGCCCCTACACCCCCTCTCTATCTCTGTAACCCCCTCCATCCCCTCCCTATCTCTGTAACCTCCTTCATGCCCTACACCCCCTCCCTATCTCTGTAACCCCTCCATCCCTTACATCCCCTCCCTATCTCTGTAACCTCCTCCAGCCCCTACACCCCCTCCCTATCTCTGTAACCCCTCCATGCCCTACACCCCCTCCCTATCTCTGTAACCACCTCCAGCCCCTACACCCCCTCACTATCTCTGTAACCTCCTCCAGCCCCTACACCCCTCCCTATCTCAGTAACCTCCTCCAGCCCCTACACCCCTCCCTATCTCTGTAACCCCCTCCATCCCCTACATCCCCTCCGATCAGCCACGATCTTTAACTTTAACTTTCCAAATATTGACTGGAAAAGATATAGTTCGAGTACATTAGATGGGTCGTTTTTTGTACAGTGTGTGCAGGAGGGTTTCCTGACACAATATGTTGACAGGCCAACAAGAGGCGAGGCCGGCGCCCCCCCCCCGGGTCAAACCGAGGCTCCGGCTCCGCGCTCAGGGCAAAGAGGAAAGTGTCACTCAAAGGGGAGGGGGGCGGGGTCACTGGAGAGAGGGCGGGGTCCCGGAGCAGGGGTCTAGGAGAGGGGGCGGGGTCTCCAAAGAGGGGCGGGGTCTATTGGGGCGTGGTCAAGGGGAGAGGGCGTGTTTTCGACAGAGGAAGCGTGGTCTCAGCATGGGGCGGGCTCTGGGATTAGGGGCGTGATCTAGGAATGGGCAGGGTCTCGGAGGAGTGGGCGTGGTCTAGGATTAGGGGCGTGGTCTCTACAGGGGGCGGGTCTATTTATAGGGGCGTGGTCTCGGAGGAACGGGCGGGGTATAGGCATAGGGCAGTGGTTTCCATAGAGGGGCGGGGCCTCCAGACAGGGGGCGTGGTTTCAGGGTAGGGGCACGGTCTCCGAGGAGGGCCGGGGTATCTTTAGGGGTGTGGTCGGTTGAGAGTGGACGGTGCTTTGGGGTAGGGCCGCGGTCTCCTTAGGGGCGTGGCCTCTAGGGCGGGCGGGGCTTCGGGGTAGGGGCGTGGTCTCGGAGGAGGGGCGTGGTCTTTTGAGCGAGGGCGTGGTCCTGGCAGAGAGCGCAGCCACCGGACAGTGGTGTGGTCTCGGAAGAGGGGCGTGGTCTCTTGGTCTCTCTGTAACCTCCTCCATGCCCTACACCCCTCCCTATCTCTGTAACCCCCTCCATCCCCTCCCTATCTCTGTAACCTCCTCCATGCCCTACACCCCCTCCCTATCTCTGTAACCTCCTCCATGCCCTACACCCCTCCCTATCTCTGTAACCCCCTCCATCCCCTCACTATCTCTGTAACCTCCTTCATGCCCTACACCCCCTCCCTATCTCTGTAACCTCCTCCATGCCCTACACCCCCTCCCTATCTCTGTAACCCCCTCCATCCCCTACATCCCCTCCGATCAGCCACGATCTTTAACTTTAACTTTCCAAATATTGACTGGAAAAGATATAGTTCGAGTACATTAGATGGGTCGTTTTTTGTACAGTGTGTGCAGGAGGGTTTCCTGACACAATATGTTGACAGGCCAACAAGAGGCGAGGCCACGTTGGATTTGGTTTTGGGTAATGAACCAGGCCAGGTGTTGGATTTGGAGGTAGGAGAGCACTTTGGGGACAGTGACCACAACTCGGTGATGTTTACGTTAATGATGGAAAGGGATAAGTATACACCGCAGGGCAAGAGTTATAGCTGGGGGAAGGGCAATTATGATGCCATTAGACGTGACTTGGGGGGGATAAGGTGGAGAAGTAGGCTGCAAGTGTTGGGCACACTGGATAAGTGGAGCTTGTTCAAGGATCAGCTACTGCGTGTTCTTGATAAGTATGTACCGGTCAGGCAGGGAGGAAGGCGTCGAGCGAGGGAACCGTGGTTTACCAAAGAAGTGGAATCTCTTGTTAAGAGGAAGAAGGAGGCCTATGTGAAGATGAGGTGTGAAGTTTCAGTTGGGGTGATGGATAGTTACAAGGTAGCGAGGAAGGATCTAAAGAGAGAGCTAAGATGAGCAAGGAGGGGACATGAGAAGTATTTGGCAGGTAGGATCAAGGAAAACCCAAAAGCTTTCTATAGGTATGTCAGGAATAAGCGAATGACTAGGGAAAGAGTAGGACCAGTCAAGGACAGGGATGGGAAGTTGTGTGTGGAGTCTGAAGAGATAGGCGAGATACTAAATGAATATTTTTCGTCAGTATTCACTCAGGAAAAAGATAATGTTGTGGAGGAGAATGCTGAGACCCAGGCTATTAGAATAGATGGCATTGAGGTACGTAGGGAAGAGGTGTTGGCAATTCTGGACAGGCTGAAAATAGATAAGTCCCCGGGACCTGATGGGATTTATCCTAGGATTCTCTGGGAGGCCAGGGAAGAGATTGCTGGACCTTTGGCTTTGATTTTTATGTCATCATTGGCGACAGGAATAGTGCGAGGACTGGAGGATAGCAAATGTGGTCCCTTTGTTCAAAAAGGGGAGCAGAGACAACCCCGGCAACTATAGACCGGTGAGCCTCACGTCTGTAGTGGGTAAAGTCTTGGAGGGGATTATAAGAGACAAGATTTATAATCATCTAGATCGGAATAATATGATCAGGGATAGTCAGCATGGCTTTGTGAAGGGTCACATGGCTTCATGCCTCACAAACCTTATCGAGTTATTTGAGAAGGTGACTGAACAGGTAGACGAGGGTAGAGCAGTTGATGTGGTGTATATGGATTTCAGTAAAGCGTTTGATAAGGTTCCCCACGGTAGGCTATTGCAGAAAATACGGAGGCTGGGGATTGAGGGTGATTTAGAGATGTGGATCAGAAATTGGCTAGCTGAAAGAAGACAGAGGGTGGTGGTTGATGGGAAATGTTTAGAATGGAGTTCAGTTACAAGTGGAGTACCACAAGGATCTGTTCTGGGGCCGTTGCTGTTTGTCATTTTTATCAATGACCTAGAGGAAGGCGCAGAAGGGTGGGTGAGTAAATTTGCAGACGATACTTAAGTCGGTGGTGTTGTCGATAGTGTGGAAGGATGTAGCAGGTTACAGAGGGATATAGATAAGCTGCAGAGCTGGGCTGAGAGGTGGCAAATGGAGTTTAATGTAGAGAAGCGTGAGGTGATTCACTTTGGAAGGAATAACAGGAATGCGGAATATTTGGCTAATGGTAAAGTTCTTGGAAGTGTGGGTGAGCAGAGGGATCTAGGTGTCCATGTACATAGATCCCTGAAAGTTGCCACCCAGGTTGATAGGGTTGTGAAGAAGGCCTATGGAGTGTTGGCCTTTATTGGTAGAGGGATTGAGTTCCGGAGTCGGGAGGTCATGTTGCAGCTGTACAGAACTCTTGTACGGCCGCATTTGTGGAGTATTGTGTACAGTTCTGGTCACCGCATTATAGGAAGGACGTGGAGGGTTTGGAGCGGGTGCAGAGATTTACCAGGATGTTGCCTGGTATGGAGGGAAAATCTTTTGAGGAAAGGCTGATGGACTTGAGGTTGTTTTCGTTGGAGAGAAGAAGGTTAAGAGGAGACTTAATAGAGGCATACAAAATGATCAGGGGGTTAGATAGGGTGGACAGTGAGAGCCTTCTCCCGCGGATGGAAATGGCTGGCACGAGGGGACATAGCTTTAAACTGAGGGGTAATAGATATAGGACAGAGGTCAGAGGTAGGTTCTTTACGCAAAGAGTAGTGAGGCCGTGGAATGCCCTACCTGCTACAGTAGTGAACTCGCCAACATTGAGGGCATTTAAAAGTTTATTGGATAAACATATGGATGATAATGGTATAGTGTAGGTTAGATGGCTTTTGTTTCGGTGCAACATCGTGGGCCGAAGGGCCTGTACTGCGCTGTATCGTTCAATGTTCTATGTTCTATATTCTATCTTATTTAATAGAGCGGGCTTTTCCATATAATCCCTATGGTGCAGAAGGAGGCCATTCGGCCCATCGGGTCAGCAACCTACATATCCCTGGACACTCTGGACAATTTATCATGGCCAATCCACCTAACCCGCACATCTTTGGACTGTGGGTGGAAACCGGAGCACCCGGAGGAAACCCACGCAGACACGGGGAGGACGTGCAGACTCCGCACAGACAGTGACCCAAGCCGGGAATCGAACCCGGGTCCCTGGCATCGTGAGGCAGTGGCACTAACCAATAATCTTCAGAACTGTACGCGGTGGGTCAGGATTGTCTATCTAAAAGCTGGGATGTAATTGTGTGTAAGTTTTTCTTTAATAGGCAGGAGAGCTGGATTCACTGGTGGGCACGATAATGGAAATGGAAGCTGCTGATGATAAACAGGTAGATCGCACAGAGTTTTTCCTGATAGCTTCGGGCCTCATCCTGGGCAAAGCTCTGAGCCATTGCTCCCATCAGGGCCCCAAAATGGTTCGCCTTTTGCATCACTAGCAAGGCCAACAAAGCGGCAGGGTGGGTTAGCACCACTGCCTCACAGTGTCAGAGCCCCCCCCAGGTTCGATTCCCGGCTTGGGTCACTGTCTGTGCGGAGTCTTCACCTTCTCCCCCTGTCGGCGTGAGTTTCCTCCGGATGCTCCGGTTTCCTCCCTAGGTCCAAAAGATGTGCAGGAGAGAGTTCCTATCGGGAGCAGATCCAGGACACGTTTGCTCAACATTTGGCAAAACGGCTGATTAACTTAAAAACCTCTCGCAGACGGCGAAACTACAGACAGACCTGGCTCCTCCCTTAAATTACAGCATCTGTGTCCCACTCACATTTCTTTTTTTTATAAACAAAACTGGGTGGGGGCAGTGTATCGGGGGTGGGGGTGGGATCTCAGGAAGGGGTCTGGTCCTGGAAGAGGGGGCGTGGTCCAGGGGTCGGGAATGTGGTCTAGGAGGAGGGGCGTGCTCTCCAGACAGGGGGCCTCTGGAGCGGGTGGGCTATCGGAGCAGGGGGCATGGTCTCGGGGGAGGGGGCGGGGTCTCTGGAGAGGGGGCGGGGTCTCAGGGAGGGGGCCAGGCCGCCGTGGTCCTTCCCCCCACCCCGCCCAAGTGTTATGGTTCCGGGTTTACAGAACCCCAAAGTGTTTCATGGAGTTCAACCGACCCACAACTTTTAATAGCACACGGCGTACTCTCCAGGTGTGATACAGCAGAAATGGACAACTGGTTTTTAAAACAAAATAATGTTTATTCTATGAACTCAAATTAACCTTTTAAAAACAAACATTGACTATCTTAACACCCATTACTTCAAAGATAACCCCAACAGACTACAACACTAAATAATCCTTCAAACTGTTCCTTTAAACATCCAAAAGACTTCAAACCTTCAAAAATAGGAGCACATTAGGTTACATTCAATATATTTATAGTCTTTGGATTGCAGGAATCAACAGACCAGCTCTGTGTTTCTTCATGCAGCTCACAGCAAAACACACAGACACTCCCAGCTGCCTTCTCAAACTGAAACTCAAAAAAGCAGAAGTGAGCTCGGCTTCCCCCCACCCTCTGACACCACTTCAGTAATATGATCAGCTCCATTTCTTAAAGGTACATTGCTTAAACATCCATTTCTTAAAGGTACCCTCACATGACACTGGACCCCCCACCCCCCCCCCCCCGGGGAGAATCGCGGCCATAGTGTTATTTACTGGAGGAACAATGCTGTTGGATATGTATATATATTTTTATTTCTAAAAACAGTAACTAGTGTAGAGTTACTCTTGTGTACTCTCGTTGCACTCCTGTGCCCCCTTGTAATTGTCATTTCCGCCCTGGGAAAAAGCCTCCAACTGTTCACCCTCTCTGTGCCCCTAATAATTTTATAAACTTCTATCAGGTTGCCCCTCAGCCTCCGTCTCTCTGGGGAAAACAACTTGTTTATTCAATCTCTCCTCATAGCTAATACCCTCCATGCCAGACAACATCCTGGTAAACCTTTTCTGCACTCTCTCCAAAGCCTCCACGTCCTTCTGGTAGTGGGGTGACCAGAATTGGACACCGTATTCTAAATGTGGCCAAACCAACATTCTATGTAGCATTATTTTTGAGCTTTTATACTCGATACCCCGTCCTATGAAGGCAAGCATGCCATAAGCTTTCTTTACCACCATTTCCACCTGTGCTGCCACTTTTAAGGATCTGTGGACCTGCACACCCAGATCGCTCTGTGTATCTATGGTCCTGATGGTTCTGCCATTTAATTTCTAGCTCCCATCTGAATTGGATCTACCAAAATGCATCACCTCGCATTTGTCCATGGTAAATTCCATCTGCCATTTCTCTGCCCAATTTTGCAGCCTCTCTATATCCTGTTGTATTCTCTGACAATCTTCATCACGAACCGCAACTCCTGCAATCTTAGTATCATCCGCAAACTTGCTGATTAGACCAGCTACATTTTCTTCCAAGTCATTTATATATATTACAAAGAGCAGAGGTTCCAGTACTGATCCCTGCGGAACACCACTAGTTACAGACCTCCATTCGGAAAAACACCCTTCCACTGCTACCCTCTGTCTTCCGTGGCCCAGCCAGTTCTGGATCCATCCAGCTAGTTCACCCCTGACCCCCATGTGATCTAATCTTTTGCACCAGGCTGCCATCAGGGATCTTATCAAATGCTTCACTAAAGTCCATGTAGACAACATCCACAGCCCTTCCCTCCTCAATCATTTTTGTCACCTCCTCAAAAAGACTCAATCAAATTGTTGAGACTTGCCCTCCCTCATACAGAAACATGCTAAATCGCTTCCAAATGTGCATGGATCCTACCTCCGAGAATCTTTTCCAACAATTTCACTATCGCTGATGTCAAGCTCGGCCTATAATTACCAGGATTATCCTTGCAACCCCCCTTAAATAACGGTACAACATTGGCTATCCTCCAATCTGCTGGGATCTCACCTGTGGCCAACGAGGGCACAAAGATTTCTGTTAGAGGCCCAGTCATTTCATCTCGTCTCTCAGAAATCTGGGATAGATGCCATCTGGCCCTGGGGATTTGTCTACCTTAATACTTTTTGACCCACCCAACACTTCCTCCCTCGTAATAACGACCTGTTCTAAAGTGTTTGCACATCCCTCTCAGACGCCGCCAGTCAGCATGTCCCTCTCCTTTGTGAATACCGATGCAAAATACTAATTCAGGACCTCACCTACTTCCTCTGGTTCTCCACATAATTTCCCTCCTTTGGCCTTGAGTGGACCAACTCTTTCTCTAGCTACCCTCTTGTTCCTAATATACATAGAAAATGCCTTGGGATTCTCCTTAATCCTGCCTGCCAAGGATGTTTAGTCACCCCTTTTTGCCCTCCTAATTCCCCGCTTGAGCTCTTTCATACTTTCCTTGTACTCCCCAAGTTCTTAGTTTTTAGTTGCCTGTATCTCACGTATGCATCTTTTTTCTTTTGACAATATTCTCAATTTCCCTGGTCATCCATGGTTCCCGAATCCTGCCTTTCCCGTCCTTCCTTTTCACCGGCACATGCCTGCCCTGCACTCCCATCAACTGCTCCTTAAGACTCCCACATGCCAAATGTGGGTTTACCCTCAAACAGCCTCTCTCAAACCACAGCCTCCAAATCCTGCCTCATCTGTTTGTAGTTAGCCTTCCCCCAATTTAGCGCCATAACCCTAGGACAACACTCGTCCTTTTCCATGAGTATCCGGGAGCTTACGGAATTGTGGTCACTGTTCTTGGAGGTAAACGATGTCAGCCTTAAGGCTTCTTAAGTGGGCGAAGACTCTGGATCTGTTCACTGGGCCGTTCAGTCCCCTTACGTTCCAGGTAACAATCCTGGTGGGGGGGTTTCTGATCCCCCCGGTCCTGCAGGATCACCCTGGTGGCCGGGCACTCGTTCTCCCTCCCTGACGTGCGTGCGGCCGTGCTTGCGGAGGTTGGAGGGGTCGACGAACCCCCGGCCGCAGTCGGGGCACTTCAGGGGCTTCTCCCCGGAGTGGGTGAGGAGGTGCAGCTTGAGCCGGTAGTTCCGGGTGAAGGTGCGGCCGCACTCGGAGCAGGTGAAAGTCCGGGGCCCCGGGGGCGAGGCAGGCCCGGCGTCCGGCCCAGGGGAGACCTGGCCAGGGAGGGGCAGCACGGAGTCCGGCTGGGTCACGTCAGGCGCCGGCATCTCCTGGAACAGAGAGGGGGTGACCATTACCAACATCCACGGGCTAAAACAAAAACAGAGACAAATATAGCCCCCCGACATGGCCGGCCGATAGCCGACTCCCCGAACGTTCAATCACCAGGCACACCACAACCCAGCCGAGCAGCGGTGCTACAGTAAAACCTGCAGCCCCGACAACCTCAAAGTGAGCTTTCCGTCCAAAAAGAAACTTATTGGGGCGGCACGGTCGGTCAGCAACGCTGCCTCACGGCGCCATGGACCCGGTTCGATTCCGGCCTCAGGTCACTGTCTGTGTGAGGTTTGCACGTTCTCCCCGCGTCTGCGTGGGTTCTCTGTCCGGGAGCTCCGGTATCCTCCCACAGTCCAAAGATGTGCAGGTTAGGTGGATTGGCCGTGCTAAACTGCCCCTTAGTGTCCAAAGATGTGGAGGTTAGGTGGATTGGCCGAGCTAAATTGTCCCTTAGTGTCCAAAGATGTTCGGGTTAGGTGGATTGGCCGTGCTAAATTGTCCCTTAGTGTCCAAAGATGTTCGGGTTAGGTGGATTGACCGTGCTATATTGTCCCTTAGTGTCCAAAGATGTGCAGGTTAGGTGGATTGGCCGTGCTAAATTGTCCCTTAGTGTCCAAAGATGTTCGGGTTAGGTGGATTGACCGTGCTATATTGTCCCTTAGTGTCCAAAGATGTGCAGGTTAGGTGGATTGGCTGTGCTAAATTGTCCCTTAGTGTCCAAAGATGTGCGGGTTGGGTGGATTGGCCGTGTTAAATTGTCCCTTAGTGTCCAAAGATGTGCAGGTTAGGTGGATTGGCCGGGCTAAATTGTCCCTTAGTGTCCAAAGATGTGCAGGTTAGGTGGATTGGCCGTGCTAAATTGTCCCTTAGTGTCCAAAGATGTGCAGGTTAGGTGGATTGGCCGTGTTAAATTGTCCCTTAGTGTCCAAAGATGTGCAGGTTAGGTGGATTGGCCGGGCTAAATTGTCCCTTAGTGTCCAAAGATGTGCAGGTTAGGTGGATTGGCCGTGCTAAATTGTCCCTCAGTGTCCAAAGATGTGCAGGTTAGGTGGATTGGCCGTGCTAAATTGTCCCTTAGTGTCCAAAGATGTACAGGTTAGGTGGATTGGCCGTGCTAAATTGTCCCTTAGTGTCCAAAGATGTGCCCGTATCGGCTCTTCGAAAGATTTGTTCAATTAGTTCCCCCCCAGCCCCATCTCCCTGTGAATTCTACCCTTTTGTGATTTCCGAGTAACTCTCCCACTCAACCTTTCTCCGCTCGAAGAACAATCCCATTGAATCGTCTCTCCTCACCCTCCTCCCTATCTCTGTAATCTTCTCCAGCCCGTACACCCCCTCCCTATCTGTAACCTCCTCCAGCCCCCATACCCCCTCCCTATCACTGTAACCTGCTCCAGACTCGACACCCCTCCCTATCTCTATAACCTCCTCCAGCCCCTACACCCCCTCCCTATCTCTGTAACCTCCTCCAGCCCCTACCACCTCCCTCTCTGTAACCTCCTCCAGCCACTACACACCCTCCCTATCTCTGCAACCCCTCCATCCCCTCCCTATCTCTGTAACCCTCTCCATCCCCTACCCCTCCCTATCTCTGTAACCTCCTGCGGCCCCGACACCCCCTCCCTATCTCTGTAACCTCCTCCACCCCCTACACCCCCTCCCTATCTCTGTAACCTCCTCCAGCCCCTACACCCCCTCCCTATCTCTGTAACCTCCTCCAACCCCTACACTCCCTCCCTATCTCTGTAACCTCCTGCAGCCCCTGCACCTCCTCCACCCCTACACCCCCTCCCTATCACTGTAACCTCCTCTAGCCCCGACACACCCTCCCTATCACTGTAACCCCCTCCAGCCCCTACACCCCCTCCCTATCTCTGTAACCTCCTCCAGCCCCTACACCCCCTTCCTATCTCTGTAACCTCCTCCAGCCCCTACACCCCCTCCCTATCTCTCTAACCTCCTCCAGCCCCTACACCCCTTCCCTGTCTCTGTAACCTCCTCCAGCCCCTACACCCCCTCCCTATCTCTGTAACCTCCTCCAGCTCTGGAATCCCTCCCTAAACCTCTCCACCTCTCTGCCAGTTTGTCTCGGTCTCTCTCTTCTCCTTTAACTCACTTTCGCCTCGTTGATGGGAGCCTTTGTCTTTTTGTCAAATTGTCTTTTGTGGCTTGGGGTGAGGTTTGAACCTGATAGTTCTGCTGTGGAGTCCCTTGGGCTATTGGTTACAGGCGATATAACGGGCAGCACGGTAGTGTAGTGGTTAGCACAGTTGCTTCACAGCTCGAGGGTCCCAGGTTCGATTCCCGGCTTGGGTCACTGTCTGTGCGGAGTCTGCACATCCTCCCCGTGTCTGCGTGGGTTTCCTCCGGGTGCTCCGGTTTCCTCCCACAAGTCCAAAGATGTGCGGGTTAGGTGGATTGGCCATGATAAATTGTTCTTAGTGTCCAAAATTGCCCTTAGTGTTGGGTGGGGTTACTGGGTTATGGGGATAGGGTGGAGGTGTGGGCTTGGGCAGGGTGCTCTTTCCAAGAGCAGGTGCAGACTCGATGGGCCGAATGGCCTCCTGACTGCTCTGTAAATTCTATGATTCAATGATATATAAACAGTGTCTGATTGGGTCAAGCACACCACCCATACAATCATAGAAAGGTTATAGCACAGGAGGAAGCCATTCAGCCCATCTTCCCCATGCCAGCCCGAGGGCACCCAGGTGTCCTTTCTAATCCCACCTTCCTGCTCCCGGTCCGCAGCCCTGGAGCTTACAGCACTCAAGGTGCGGATCCAGGTACTTTTTAAAAGACGTTAGGGTCAGCAAATCATGTCCACATGTTTTGGGCAAGCCCGAAGCTCAGAGGGTTTTTGGCAGGGTTTTGCGACGGCGATGGCCACGGTGCTAAAAACACGGGTGGTGCCGAGTCCGGAGGTGGCGATCCTTGGAGTGTCGGAAGATCCGGGAGTTCAGGAGTCGGAAGAGGCCGACGTCTTGGCCTTTGCCTCCCTGGCAGCCCGGAGATGGATCTTGTTATTGTGGGAGAGACTCAAAGCCCCCGAGTGTAGAGACCTGGGTTTCTCGGTCTCGAGAACATAACGGTCACCTTAAGAGGGTCAATGTCAGGGTTCTCCCGGAGGGGGCAGCCGTTCGTCGACTTTCTCGGGGAATATTACAATGTCGGCAGATGCAGTATTCTGAAGGGCGTGGGGGGGGGGCGGATTGTTGTACGGTTGAGGTGCGTGAAGATTGGGCTGGGGGGGGGCGGGGGGGAATGTTTATTTTACCATGTTAAAATTATTTTTGCTACTGTTATAAAAAATTTCAAATACCTCAATAAAATATTATATATAAAAGAAAAAGACTGTCGGGAAGCTGCCTCCACCACCAACGCGGGCAGAGAATTCGAGACCCCACTCCCCTCTGCGCAAAAATGTTCTTCCTCACGTCCCCTCCACACCTTCTGCCTCTTATCCTGAATCTGTGTCCCCTGGTTCTAGAATTCTCCACCGGGGGAAACAATTTTACCCTGAGCACTCTATCTCTTCCCCTCATAATTGTGTCCACCTCAATTAAGTCACCCCCTCAGCCTTCTTGGTTCCCAGGAAAATAACCCCAACCTTTTGGGCTGTGCGTCCCAAGTCCAACGCCCACCGCAGTCACTCTGCCCCGGGGTTGGGAGAACAAAGAACAAAGAAAAGTACAGCACAGGAACAGGCCCTTCGGCCCTCCAAGCCCGTGCCGACCATGCTGCCCGACTAAACTACAATCTTCTACATTTCCTGGGTCCGTATCCCCCTATTCCCATCCTATTCATGTATTTGTCAAGATGCCCCTTAAATGTCCCTATCGTCCCTGCTTCCACTACCTCCTCCGGTAGCGAGTTCCAGGCACCCACTACCCTCTGTGTAAAAAACCTGCCTCGTACATCTACTCTAAACCTTGCCCCTCTCACCTTAAACCTATGCCCCCTAGTAATTGACCCCTCTACCCTGGGGAAAAGCCTCTGACTATCCACTCTGTCTATGCCCCTCATAATTTTGTAGACCTCTATCAGGTCGCCCCTCAACCTCCGTCGTTCCAGTGAGAACAAACCGAGTTTATTCAACCGCTCCTCAGAGCTAATGCCCTCCATACCAGGCAACATCCTGGTAAATCTCTTCTGCACCCTCTCTAAAGCCTCCACATCCTTCTGGTAGTGTGGTGACCAGAATTGAACACTATGCTCCAAGTGTGGCCTAACTAAGGTTCTATACAGCTGCAACATGACTTGCCAATTCTTATACTCAATGCCCCGGCCAATGAAGGCAAGCATGTCGGACTGTTTCCACGCTGGGGATTCGGAGAGGCCGCAGCATTCGGGCTCGTGTGAAATTATCACCTTCCTAGCCCAATACTTATAGGTGTGGTTAAGGCTTCAAGTCAAAAAAACTACTGAAGGCACCAAAAAACCCACGGACACATTTAGAAGAGTCACACAGGCACAAAACTGTTTCTCTCTCCACAGATCTTGTCAGATTTGTTGTATCTTTCCAGCATTTTCTGTTTCCATTACGCGTCTAATGATCTTTTCTGCTGATTGTTTTTTATAAACCCTGATTTTGGACATTAGAAATTTCAGTTACTGAAAAAAAAAAGTTTTTTTTTTAAATGAGAGCAATTTTGGAGTCATTCGTTTGGTAAGGGGTGGGAGCCATGTCACTACAATAGTATTCAGTGACACACAGTGTTACGGGAAAGACAAAACATTTCACCCCATTGGAAGACCTACTTGAATGTCACTTGCAGGGGTCGTGAACAGAAACAAAATGTCGACACTGTCATAAGGAGGTTTCCCAGAGGAGCTGGTGTCTAACGGACGATGAACTCCAGATTCTACAGATAATTGAAATCTCGACCAGTTCTGTCGAACGAGACATTTCTCTCTTTTCCGTGATTGGCAAACACTTTGTGAGGTTTGCCGTTGGGGGGGGGGGGGGGGGGGGTGTGTACACGGTGGGTTGCCTTCCCTGCTCGCGCCCCCTCTGCCCGAGGGCCTGAACTGGGCGGTGGCCTCACGTGTAGCAGGTGGGGCACTGAAACATCAGGTCTCTAGCCTTGGGGTCCCAACAGCAGTCTGTCGGCACGTCACTCTCCTGCTGTTAGGTCCCTGGGCTCTGTGACCCCCAAGCAGAGGTCCCCCAGGGCAGGGCTCGGGGGGGGGGGGGGGGGGGGTGCCGATCCCACTGGATAAGGGTGGACTCTTCAATCGAGCAAATAAAATCTCTTTAAGCGTCTCCTATTGGTAAAAACTCGAACAAAGGAATCTCTTCCCGAACACGACGATGATGGCGAGACTGGATCTTCCCTCTGACTACAAGGCTCCTTAATGAAGCCTCTATAATCCCAGATCTATCTTCAACGAAGGTGGCAGCTGCGGAAAGCTTTCGGATCAGATTTTTCTTAGCCTGTTAATGTGGGCGTCGCCGGCTGGGCCGGCATTTGATGCCCAGCCCTAATCACCCCTTGAGGAGGTGGTGGGTGAGCCGCCATCCTGAACCCGCTGCAGTCCCCGTGTGGTGTAGGTACACCCACAGTGCTGTTAGGGAGGGAGTTCCGGGATTCCGACCCGGCGACAGTGAAGGAACGGCCGATGTATTCCCGAGTCGGGATGGCGAGCGGCTCGGAGGGGGAACTTGCAGGCGGGGGTGTTCCCCGTGTGTCTGCTGCCCCCCTCGCCCGTCTAGATGGTACAGGTGGCGGGTTTGGAAGGTGCTGTCGAAGGAGCCTCGGCGAATTGCGTCTGGTAGACGGTAGTGTTCCCCTGCCACTCGCTACCCTCGTCCTGTCGGGTAGCGGGAGGTGCAATAAAACGACTTGGTGCATTTCAGGGGGGGGGGGGGCGACTCCCCTGCTAATGATACCCCTCCCACCCTGCCCGGAATCAGTGCCCAAACACCAGGGGTCAAAGGACCGCCAACGCCTCACTTACCCCGTCTTGGCTGCTGCCGGCCTCTGCTGCGTGGATCCTCCTGTGCTTGCGGAGGCTGGACGGGTTGCTGAAGCCCTTGGGGCAGGCGGGGCAGCGGAAGGGCTTCTCGCCCATGTGCGTGCCCTTGTGGTTGCGGAGGCTGGACGGGTCGATGAATCCCTTGCCGCAGACGGGGCAGCGGAAGGGCTTCTCGCCGGTGTGGGTGCGTTCGTGCTTGCGTAGGTTGCACTGCTTGTTGAAGTCCGTGCCGCAGACGGCGCAGCGGAAGGGCTTCTCGCCGGTGTGGGTGCGCTGGTGGGCCACCAGGGTGGAGGACTGGCTGAACTCCTTGCCGCACGCGGGGCACTTGAAGGGCTTCTCGCCGGTGTGGGTGCGCTGGTGCTTGCGCAGGTTGGACGAGTTGCTGAAGCCTTTGCCGCACTCGGCGCAGGTCATGGGCCGCTCGCCCGTGTGGACCCGCAGGTGGAGCTTCAGCCGCGAGTTCTGGTCAAAGCCCTTGCCACACTCGGGGCAGCGGAAGCGTTTCGGGCCCTCCGACGGCTCCGGCCACCAGGGGCGCTGCGGCCTCCACTCCGCGCCGGCCTGGCCCGTGTCCGGCTCCTGCGAATTCGCTGCTCGATCCATCAGCCTCTCCTGTAAGAGAGAGCTCACAGTTACAACCTGTTACGGGTGGGGGGGGGTCTCGCTCACACTGCCTGTCCACAGAATACACCGAGACTCCATTAAGATCGAGATGCCAGCCCCTCCCATAGGAGCAGAATCAGGCCATTCGGCCCATCGAGTCTGCTCTGCCACTCAATCACAGCTGATGGAACCAGCATTGCACAGATAAGCCAAGGGGACTACAGACCATTGAGTCTCACGTCAGGGGTGGAGAAACTTCTGAAGGAGAGAACCTATCTCCGCTTGGAGAGGCAAGGTTTGATCAGGAGTAGTCAGCATGGCTTTATCAGAGGGAGGTCATGCCCAACAAATTTGATTGAATTATTTGAGGATATTATCAGGTGTGCAGATGAGGATAATGCGGTGGATGTAGTTTATATGGATTTCAGCAAAGCCTTTGACAAGGTTCCACATGGGAGACTTATAAGAGAGGCAAATACACATGGGATACAGGGTAACTTGATAAGGTGGATTTAAAATTGGATTAGCCGTAGGAGACAGAGGGTGATGACAGGCGGCTGCGTTAGTGTCTGGAAGCCAGTGACCAGTGGGGTACCCCAGGGATCTGTGCTGGGCCCCCTCTTGTTTGTCATTTATACAAACAACATCGATGACCATGTGGGGAGTAGGATCAGTAAGTTTGCGGATGACACAAAGATTGTCCGGGTGGTTAACAGTGAGGTGAGGGTCTTGGGTCACAGGAAGATACAGACGAGATGGTCAAATGGGCAGGAAAATGGAGATGGAATCAACCCTGAAAAGTGGGAGGTGATCAATTTTGGAAGGAGTAATTTGACAAGGAAGCATTCAACGAATGGCCTGACACTGGGAAGTTCCGAGGAACAAAGGGACCTTGGCGTGTTTGTCCCTAGATCTCTGAAGGCAGAGGGCAGGCTAATAGGCTGGTGAAAAAGGGACACTCGCTTTTATCAATCGAGGCAGAGATTACAAAAGCAGGGCGGTGACGTTGGAGTTGTGTAGAACTTTGGTGATGCCACAGCTGGAGTACTGTGTGTAATTCTCGTCGCCACATTATAGAACTTAGAACAGTCCAGGCCCTTCGGCCCACGATGTTGTGCCGACCATTTATCCTAATCTAAGATCAACCTAACCTACACCCCTTCAATTCGTTGCTGTCCATGTGCCTGACCAAGAGTCGCTTAAATGCACCAACCTTTGTGCCATCGACAAACTCGCTCACCCACCCTTCCACTTCCTCATCCAAGTCATTTATAAAAAACACAAAGGGCAGAGGTCCCAGAACAGAATCCTGCGAGACACCATTGGTCACCGACCTCCAGGCGGAATATTTTCCATCCACTACCACTCGCTGTTTTCTTTCGGCCAGCCAATTCTGTATCCAGACAGCCAAATTTCCCTGTATCCCATGCCCCCTAACTTTCTGAATGAGCCTACCATGGGGAACCTTATCAAATGCCTTACTGAAATCCATATACACCACATCCACTGCCCGGCCTTCGTCAATGTGTCTCGTAAGATGTGCAGGTTAGGTGGATTGGCCGTGCTAAATTGTCCCTTAGTGTCCAAAGATGTGCGGGTTAGGTGGATTGGCCGTGCTAAATTGTCCCTTAGTGTCCAAAGATGTGCGGGTTAGGTGGATTGGCCGTGCTAAATTGTCCCTTAGTGTCCAAAGATGTGCAGGTTAGGTGGATTGGCCGTGCTAAATTGTCCCTTAGTGTCCAAAGATGTGCAGGTTAGGTGGATTGGCCGTGTTAAATTGTCCCTTAGTGTCCAAAGATGTGCAGGTTAGGTGGATTGGCCGTGTTAAATTGTCCCTTAGTGTCCAAAGATGTGCGGGTTAGGTGGATTGGCCATGCTAAATTGTCCCTTAATGTCCAAAGATGTGCAGGTTAGGTGGATTGGCCATGTTAAATTGTCCCTTAGTGTCCAAAGATGTGCGGGTTAGGTGGATTGGCCGTGCTAAATTGTCCCTTAGTGTCCAAAGATGTGCAGGTTAGGTGGATTGGCCGTGTTAAATTGTCCCTTAGTGTCCAAAGATGTGCGGGTTAGGTGGATTGGCCGTGTTAAATTGTCCCTTAGTGTCCAAAGATGTGCAGGTTAGGTGGATTGGCCGTGTTAAATTGTCCCTTAGTGTCCAAAGAGGTGTGGGTTAGGTGGATTGGCCGTGTTAAATTGTCCCTTAGTGTCCAAAGATGTGCAGGTTAGGTGGATTGGCCGTGTTAAATTGTCCCTTAGTGTCCAAAGATGTGCAGGTTAGGTGGATTGGCCATGTTAAATTGTCCCTTAGTGTCCAAAGATGTGCGGGTTAGGTGGATTGGCCGTGCTAAATTGTCCCTTAGTGTCCAAAGATGTGCAGGTTAGGTGGATTGGCCGTGTTAAATTGTCCCTTAGTGTCCAAAGATGTGCGGGTTAGGTGGATTGGCCGTGTTAAATTGTCCCTTAGTGTCCAAAGATGTGCAGGTTAGGTGGATTGGCCGTGTTAAATTGTCCCTTAGTGTCCAAAGATGTGCGGGTTAGGTGGATTGGCCGTGTTAAATTGTCCCTTAGTGTCCAAAGATGTGCAGGTTAGGTGGATTGGCCGTGTTAAATTGTCCCTTAGTGTCCAAAGATGTGCAGGTTAGGTGGATTGGCCGTGCTAAATTGTCCCTTAGTGTCCAAAGATGTGCAGGTTAGGTGGATTGGCCGTGTTAAATTGTCCCTTAGTGTCCAAAGATGTGCGGGTTAGGTGGATTGGCCGTGTTAAATTGTCCCTTAGTGTCCAAAGATGTGCAGGTTAGGTGGATTGGCCGTGTTAAATTGTCCCTTAGTGTCCAAAGATGTGCAGGTTAGGTGGATTGGCCGTGCTAAATTGTCCCTTAGTGTCCAAAGATGTGCAGGTTAGGTGGATTGGCCGTGTTAAATTGTCCCTTAGTGTCCAAAGATGTGCAGGTTAGGTGGATTGGCCATGCTAAATTGTCCCTTAGTGTCCAAAGATGTGCGGGTTAGGTGGATTGGCCGTGCTAAATTGTCCCTTAGTGTCCAAAGATGTGCGGGTTAGGTGGATTGGCCGTGCTAAATTGTCCCTTAGTGTCCAAAGATGTGCGGGTTAGGTGGATTGGCCGTGCTAAATTGTCCCTTAGTGTCCAAAGATGTGCAGCTTAGGTGGATTGGCCGTGCTAAACTTTCCCTTAATGTCCAAAGATGTGCAGGTTAGGTGGATTGGCCGTGTTAAATTGTCCCTTAGTGTCCAAAGATGTGCAGGTTAGGTGGATTGGCCGTGTTAAATTGTCCCTTAGTGTCCAAAGATGTACAGGTTAGGTGGATTGGCCGTGCTAAATTGTCCCTTAGTGTCCAAAGATGTGCAGGTTAGGTGGATTGGCCGTGTTAAATTGTCCCTTAGTGTCCAAAGATGTACAGGTTAGGTGGATTGGCCGTGTTAAATTGTCCCTTCGCGTCCAAAGATGTGCAGGTTAGGTGGATTGGCCGTGCTAAATTGTCCCTTAGTGTCCAAAGATGTGCGGGTTAGGTGGATTGGCCGTGCTAAATTGTCCCTTAGTGTCCAAAGATGTGCAGGTTAGGTGGATTGGCCGTGCTAAATTGTCCTTCAGTGTCCAAAGATGTGCGGGTTAGGTGGATTGGCCGTGCGAAATTGTCCCTTAGTGTCCAAAGATGTGCAGGTTAGGTGGATTGACCGTGCTAAATTGTCCCTTAGTGTCCAAAGATGTGCGGGTTAGGTGGATTGGCCGTGCTAAATTGTCCCTTAGTGTCCAAAGATGTGCAGGTTGGGTGGATTGGCCGTGCTAAATTGTCCTTCAGTGTCCAAAGATGTGCGGGTTAGGTGGATTTGCCGTGCTAAATTGTCCCTTAGTGTCCAAAGATGTTCGGGTTAGGTGGATTGGCCGTGTTAAATTGTCCCTTAGTGTCCAAAGATGTGCAGGTTAGGTGGATTGGCCGGGCTAAACTGTCCCTTAGTGTCCAAAGATGTGCAGGTTAGGTGGGTTGGCCGTGCTAAATTGTCCCTTAGTGTCCAAAGATGTACAGGTTAGGTGGATTGGCCGTGCTAAATTGTCCCTTAGTGTCCAAAGATGTGCAGGTTAGGTGGATTGGCCGTGCTAAATTGTCCCTCAGTGTCCAAAGATGTGCAGGTTAGGTGGATTGGCCGTGCTAAATTGTCCCTTAGTGTCCAAAAATGTGCAGGTTAGGTGGATTGGCCGTGCTAAATTGTCCCTTAGTGTCCAAAGATGTACAGGTTAGGTGGATTGGCCGTGCTAAATTGTCCCTTAGTGTCCAAAGATGTGCAGGTTAGGTGGATTGGCCGTGCTAAATTGTCCCTTAGTGTCCAAAGATGTGCAGGTTAGGTGGATTGGCCGTGCTAAATTGTCCCTTAGTGTCCAAAGATGTACAGGTTAGGTGGATTGGCTGTGCTAAATTGTCCCTTAGTGTCCAAAGATGTGCAGGTTAGGTGGATTGGCCGTGCTAAATTGTCCCTTAGTGTCCAAAGATGTGCAGGTTAGGTGGATTGGCCGTGCTAAATTGTCCCTTAGTGTCCAAAGATGTGCAGGTTAGGTGGATTGGCCGTGTTAAATTGCCCCTTAGTGTCCAAAGATGTGCAGGTTAGGTGGATTGACCGTGCTAAATTGTCCCTTAGTGCTTCCGGAGGCGGCTATGAAGGAGTAAGTCGCACATTCGGTGGCTCCTGCTCTGGTCGGACTTTTGGACCTGTCTCCCCGATCTTTTAACGGACTTGACTTGTAGAACGGATGTTAGTGGCAATTCTCTACTGAATTCCCACTTCGGTGCATGGAGAAAAATACTAGAAGTGTTCGTAAGGGCAGAAACAAAAAGACAGAGAAGACTTGGGCTGTAGTTGCAACAGGGGACAGCATGGCGGAGGGTCGGACCTCTGGCTTGTCGACCCAGCAGTCTATGGAGCAGCTGATGCAAGTCATTCAGGAAGGCTTTGCTACGCAGAAACGGGACTGCTTGGACCCGATAAAAGCGTCGATTGAGCAGTTGGAGCTCAGGTTGGAAGTCCAGGACCGGGCGATCCACAAGGTGGAGAAGGGGCCGGCTGAGCAGGAGGAGCATCAGACTGCGGTGGAGCTGGAGGTGGGGATGCTGTGAGACCAGCAGAAGAAGCTCCTGCAGAAGGTGGAGGTCCTAGAGAATAGGTCCCACCGGCAGAACCTAAGAATTGTCGGGCTCCCGGAGGGGTCCGAAGGAACGGACGCTGGGGCATGCATCGCGGACATGTTTGAGAAGCTGCTGGGGGAGGGGGCATTCTCCCGGCCCTTGGAGGTGGACAGGGCTCACAGAGCACTCGCGAGAAAGTCGCGAATGGGAGACCCCCCCCACCCCCACCCCCACCCCCACCCCGAGGGCTATGGTGGTGAGATTCCACAGGGTCTCGGATAAGGAGCGTATTCTGCAGTGGGCAGACACGGAGCTGTAAGTGGGACAATAGCATCCTGCGGGTTTACCAAGACCTGAGCGTGGAGGTGGCCAGGAGGAGAGCCGGCTTCAACCCGATCAGGGCGATCCGTTTCAAGAAAAAGGTGAAGTTTGGACTGTTATACCCAGCCCGTCTCTGGGTCACGCATGAGGATCAGCACTTTCGAGTCGCCTGAGGACGCGTTGGACTTTGCAAGATAGGGCTGACGAAGGACTGAGACCTTTTGAATTTGGCTGCAACGTTCGTGTTTCTGTTTTTGTAAAATGTTTTTCGTTTTGCTTGGAACCAGCAGTAGAAGCGGAGTGAGTTTAGGTTTTCATTTGCACTGTTGGGGGATGGAGGTGTGCTAGTTTTTGGTGTTTTCTGTTGGGCAATTGTGTGGGGATTGTTTGATGTTGGAGTTTGTTTGGGGGGGGGAGGGAACAATAGGTGGGAGACTATCTGGCGCCGGGGATGGGGGCCACCAAGGTAGCTGGGCGGGCTAGCTCACGGACACGCAGTGGGGATTGTGCACATGTTTGGTTTGAGAAAGGGATTGGGTTACAGAGTGTTGTTACTGGGGGGGGGGGGGAATGTTCTGCTGGCGAGGGAGGGACTTGGGCTGAGGGACAGAGAGGAGGTCGGGGGCTTGATGGGGGCGGGCCGGTCGTGGCGCGGATCACGGGCTGGTGGAGGGCCTAAAAATGGGGATGACGGATCGGCGGAGCGGGGGGGGGGGGGGGGGGGCAGGCAATGAGCCCCCCAACTCGGCTGATCACCTGGAATGTTCGAGGGTTAAATGGGCCGGTCAAAAGGGCACGTGTGTTCGTGCATCTTAGGGGACTGAAGGCGGACGTGGTAATGTTGCAGGAGACGCACCTTAGAGAAACTGACCAGATTAGATTGAGGAAAGGCTGGGTCAGTCAGGTCTTTCACTCGGGACTGGATTCAAAGACTAGAGGGGTCGCGATCCTGATCAATAAGCGGGTGGTGTTTGAAGTGGGTAGAATAGTCTCGGATGTGAGAGATCAGTACATTATGGTCAGTGGGAAACAGGAGGGGTGCAGGTGATATTAGTAAATGTGTGCGTGCCAAATTGGGATGATGTGGAGTTTATAAAGAGGATCCTGGGGAAGATACCGGACCTGGACTCGCACAGGTCGGTCATGGGAGGGGACTTTAACAAAGTTATTGACCCTGGCTTGGACCGGTCAAACTCGAAAACGGGCAGGGTGCCAGCAAGGGCAAAGGAACTGAGGGGATTCGTGGAGCAGATGGGGGGCTGGATCCATGGAGATTTGGGCAGCCGAGGGTGAAGGAGTTCTCCTTCTACTCACACGTGCATAAAGTGTACTCCCGGATTGATTTCTTTACTTTGAGCAGGGCCTTACTGGCTGGGGTGGTGGACACGGGGTACTCGGCGATCACAATCTCAGACCATGCTCCACACTGGGTTAATCTGCAGGTTAGTAAAGACAGTAACCAGCGCCCGCACTGGTGGTTAGATGTGGGACTTTTGGCGGACGAAGGGGTGTGCGAGCAGCTGAGGAAATGCATTCAGAACTACCTGCAGGTCAATGATACGGATGAACCTTCGGCAGCGGTGGTTTGGGAAGCACTGAAGGCGGTGGTAAGGGGGGACCTGATCTCGATCCGGGCTCATAGGGAGAAGGTGGACAGGGCAGAGACGGACAGACTGGTGAAGGAGATATTACCGATCGATAGGAGGTAAGCGGATACCCCAGAGGCAGGGCTCCTGAAGGAACGGCGGAGACTGCAGGCGGAGTTTAGCTTGTTGACCACAGGGAGGGCAGTGGAGCAGCTGAGAAAGGCGAGGGGGGCGATCTATGGGCATGGGGAGAAGGCCAGCAGAATGCTTGCACAGCAGCTTAGGAAGAGGGAGGCAGCTAGGGAGATAGGGAAAGTAAAGGACGGAGATGGGAACCTGGTTGGAGATTCAGTAAGGCGTTTAATTTTTATAGCAGGCTGTACAGGTCGGAACCCCCTACACGGCTGGAGGGGATGAGGCGCTTCTTGGAGGGGCTGAATTTCCCAACGGTGGACGGAGAGCGGGTAGAAGGGCTGGGGGCCCCAATTGGGTTGGAAGAGATAGTAGAGGGCTTGAAGGCCATGCAGGCGGGTAAGGGCCCCGGGGCTGGACGGATACCCAGTGGAGTTCTATAAAAAGTTATCTGGGATATTGGGGCCGGTGTTGATGAGGATGTTCAATGAGGCAAGGGAAAGAGGGGTGCTGCCCCCGACGATGTCACAGGCAATGATTTCGCTGATTCTTAAGCGGGACAAGAACCTGGAACAGTGTGGATTCTACAGGCCAATCTCCCTGTTGAATGTAGATGCCAGGTTGCTTGTCCTCCAGGATTGAGGATTGTGTTCCGGACGGCTTTGCGCAGGTCAAAGAGACACAGCCTGAGTGAGACACATCCAGAGTGGGAATTTGGAACTTGGTAATTTGGTGCAGTGAGGTAATTCGGTGCAGTGTGGGAGAAGGTGCTTTTCCCTACTGTTTTGTTCTCTCTCTTTCTTCTGGCCTGTAACTTTTAATCAGCAGGGAGAGAACCTGAGAGCATCTGAGACCCTCGGAAGGTAAGTAAGTGATTTTTACTCATTTTTACTTTTATTACCTTTTCAAATTGTGTGTGGGGGGGGGGGGGGGGCGGAAACTGAAGTGACATCACAGAAAAGCGGCAACCTGATTGGCTGGTTGGGAATCTACACTAAATTTAAAAAATTAAGCATTGGTAAACTAATTAAACATAATTAGTTAATTATAATTTAGAGGGGTATCGAAGCCAGAAATCGGAGAGGACTGTATTTAGCTTTCACATTTATATTAGAAATCTAGTGCTAGGAAACATATAGTTAACAGTAACTTTTAAAAAAACGTTTAAATTTAATTTACTAATTAATTGACGCAATGTCAGTTAGAGGGGTATAGTGCTCTGACTGTGAGATGTGGCAGGTCCGGGAGGCTTCCAGCGTCCCGGATGGCTTCATCGGCAGAAAGTGCACCCAACTGGAGCTCCTCACAGACCGCATGGTTCGGTTGGAGCAGCAGTTGGATGCACTTAGGAGCATGCAGGTGGCGGAAAGCGTCATAGATCGCAGTTATATAAATGTGGTCACACCCAAGGTGCAGGCAGAGAAATGGGTGACCACCAGAAAGGGCAGGCAGTCAGTGCAGGAATCCCCTGTGGTTGTCCCCCTCTCGAACAGGTATACCCCTTTGGATACTGTCGGGGGGGGATAGCCTATCAGGGGAAAACAGCAGCAGCCAGAGCAGTGGCACCACGGCTGGCTCTGATGTTCAGAAGGGAGGGTCAAAGCGCAGAAGAGCAATAATCATAGGGGACTCTATAGTCAGGGGCACAGATAGGCGCTTCTGTGGACGTGAAAGAGACTCCAGGATGGTATGTTGCCTTCCTGGTGCCAGGGTCCAGGATGTCTCCGAACGGGTAGATGGCATTCTGAAGGGGGAGGGCAAACAGGCAGAGGTCGTTGTACATATTGGTATGAACGACATAGGCAGGAAGGGGCATGAGGTCCTGCAGCAGGAGTTCAGGGAGCTAGGCAGAAAGTTAAAAGGCAGGACCTCAAGGGTTGTAATCTCGGGATTACTCCCTGTGCCACGTGCCAGTGAGGTTAGAAATAGGAAGATACAGCAGCTAAACACGTGGCTAAACAGTTGGTGTAGGAGGGAGGGTTTGCGTTATCTGGACCACTGGGAGCTCTTCCGGGGCAGGTGTGACCTATATAAGGACGGGTTGCATCTAAACTGGAGAGGCATAAATATCCTGGCCGCGAGGTTTGCTAGTGTCACACGGGAGGGTTTAAACTAGTATGGCAGGGGGGTGGGCACGGGAGCAATAGGTCAGAAGGTGAGAGCATTGAGGGAGAACTAGGGAATAGGGCCAGTATGGCTCTGAGGCAGAGCAGACAGGGAGAAGTTGCTGAACACAGCGGGTCTGGTGGCCTGAAGTGCATATATTTTAATGCAAGTATTATTACGGGTAAGGCAGATGAACTTAGAGCTTCGATTAGTACTTGGATCTATGATGTTGTTGCCATTACAGAAACCTGGTTGAGGGAAGGGCAGGATTGGCAGTTAAACGTTCCATGATTTAGATGTTTCAGGCGGGATAGAGGGGGATGTAAATCGGGTGGCGGAGTTGCGCTACTGGTTAGGGAGAATATCACAGCTGCACTACGGGAGGACACCTCAGAGGGCAGTGAGGCGAGATGGGTAGAGATCAGGAATAAGAAGGGTGCTGTCACAATGTTGGGGGTTTACTACAGGCCTCCCAACAGCCAGCGGGAGATAGAGGAGCAGATAGGTAGACAGATTTTGGAAAAGAGTAAAAACAACAGTATTGTGGTGATGGGAGACTTCAACTTCCCCAATATTGACTGGGACTCACTTAGTGCCAGGGGCTTAGACGGGGCGGAGTTTGTAAGGAGCATCCAGGAGGGCTTCTTAAAACAATATGTAGACAGTCCAACTAGGAAAGGGGTGGTACTGGAACTGGTATTGGGGAATGAGCCCGGCCAGGGGAGCATTTTGGGAACAGTTACCACAATTCAGTAAGTTTTAAAGTGCTAGTGGACAAGGATAAGAGTGGTCCTAGGATGAATGTGCTAAATTGGGGGAAGGCTAATTATAACAATATTAGGCGGGAACTGAAGAACATAGATTGGGGGTGGATGTTTGAGGGCAAATCAACATCTGACATGTGGGAGGCTTTCAAGTGTCAGTTGAAAGGAATTCAGGGCCGGCATGTTCCTGTCAGGAAGAAGGATAAATACGGCAATTTTCGGGAACCTTGGATAACGAGAGATATTGTAGGCCTCGTCAAAAACAAAAAGGAGGCATTTGTCAGGGCTAAAAGGCTGGGAACAGACGAAGCCTGTGTGGAATATAAGGAAAGTAGGAAGTAACTTAAGCAAGGAGTCAGGAGGGCTAGAAGGGGCCACAAAATGTCATTGGCGAATAGGGTTAAGGAAAATCCCAAGGCTTTTTACACGTACATAAAAAGAAAGAGGGTAGCCAGGGAAAGGGTTGGCCCACTGAAGGATAGGCAAGGGAATCTATGTGTGGAGCCAGAGGAAATGGGCGAGGTACTAAATGAATACTTTGCATCAGTATTCACCAAAGAGAAAGAATTGGTAGATGTTGAGTCTGGAGAAGGGGGTGTAGATTGTCTGGGTCACATTGAGATCCAAAAAGACGAGGTGCTGGGCATCATGATAAATATTAAGGTAGCTAAGTCCCCAGGGCCTGATGGGATCTACCCCAGAATACTGAAGGAGGCTGGAGAGGAAATTGCTGAGGCCTTGACAGAAATCTTTGGATCCTCACTGTCTTCAGGTGATGTCCCAGTGCACTGGAGAATAGCCAATGTTGTTCCTCTGTTTAAGAAGGGTAGCAAGGATAACACATGGAACTACAGGCTGGTGAGCCTTACGTCAGTGGTAGGGAAATTACTGGAGAGAATTCGTCGAGACAGGATCTACTCCCATTTGGAAGCAAATGGACGTATTTGTGAGAGGCAGCATGGTTTTGTGAATGGGAGGTCGTGTCTCACTAACTTGATAAGAGTTATTCAAAGAGGTCACAAAGATGATTGATACAGGTAGGGCAGTGGATGTTATCATAGATTATCACAGAATTTACAGTGCAGGAGGCCATTCGGCCCATCGAGTCTGCACCGGCTCTTGGAAAGAGCACCCTACCCAAGGTCAACACCTCCACCCTATCCCCATAACCCAGTAACCCTACCAACACTAAGGGCAATTTTGGACACTAAGGGCAATTTATCACGGCCAATCCACCTAACCTGCACATCTTTGGACTATGGGAGGAAACCGGAGCACCCGGAGGAAACCCACGCACACACGGGGAGGATGTGCAGACTCCGCACAGACAGTGACCCAAGCCGGAATCGAACCTGGGACCCTGGAGCTGTGAAGCAATTGTGCTATCCACAATGCTACCGTGCTGCCCAATGTTGCTGCTGTTGTCTATATGGACTTCAGTAAGGCCTTTGACAAGGTCCCTCATGGTAGACTAGTACAAAAGGTGAAGTCACACGGGATCAGGGGTGAGCTGGCAAGGTGGATACAGAACTGGCTAGGTCACAGAAGGCAGAGAGTAGCAATGGAGAGATGCTTTTCTAATTGGAGGCCTGTGACCAGTGGTGTTCCGCAGGGATCAGTGCTGGGACCTTTGCTGTTTGTAGTATATATAAATGACTTAGAGGAAAATGTAACTGGTCTGATTAGTAAGTTTGCAGACGACACAAAGGTTGATGTAATTGCGGATAGCGATGAGGACTGTCGGAGGATACAGCAGGATTTAGATTGTTTGGAGACTTGGGCGGAGAGATGGCAGATGGAATTTAATCCGGACAAATGTGAGGTAATGCATTTTGGAAGGTCTAATGCAGGTAGGGAATATACAGTGAATGGTAGAACCCTCAAGAGTATTGAAAGTCAAAGAGATCTAGGAGTACAGGTCCACAGGTCACTGAAAGGGGCAACACATGTGGAGAAGGTAGTCAAGAAGGCATACGGCATGCTTGCCTTCATTGGCCGGGGCATTGAGTATAAGAATTGGCGAGTCATGTTGCAGCTGTATAGAACCTTAGTTAGGCCACACTTGGAGTATAGTGTTCAATTCTGGTCGCCACACTACCAGAAGGATGTGGAGGCTTTCGAGAGAGTGCAGAAGAGATTTACCAGAATGTTGCCTGGTATGGAGGGCGTTAGCTATGAGGAGCGGTTGAATAAACTCGGTTTGTTCTCACTGGAACGAAGGAGGTTGAGGGGCGACCTGGTGGAGGTCTACAAAATTATGAGGGGCATAGACAGAGTGGATAGTCAGAGGCTTTTCCCCGGGGTAGAGGGGTCAATTACTAGGGGGCATAGGTTTAAGGTGAGAGGGGCAAGGTTTAGAGTAGATGTACGAGGCAAGTTGTTTACGCAGAGGGTAGTGGGTGCCTGGAACTCGCTACCGGAGGAGGTGGTGGAAGCAGGGACGATAGTGACATTTAAGGGGTAACTTGACAATTACATGAATAGGATGGGAATAGAGGGATACGGACCCAGGAAGTGTAGAAGATTGTAGTTTAGTCGGGCAGTATGGTCGGCACGGGCTTGGAGGGCCGAAGGGCCTGTTCCTGTGCTGTACATTTCTTTGTTCTTTGTTCTTTTGTTATTGGGGAGGAGCAGACGGGGTTTGTTAAGGGCATGCAGTTGGTGGCCAATGTAAGGTTGTTAAATGTGATCATGATACCCCCGGAAGGTAGGGAGGTGTAGGTAGTGATCGCAATGGATGCAGAAAAGGCTTTTGATCGGGTAGAATGGGACTATCTGTGGGAGGTACTGGGACTGTTCGGATTCGGGCGGGGCTTTATTGACTGGGTCAGGTTGCTGTATCAGGCTCCTGTGGCAAGTGCGCGGACGAACAGGACAACTTCGGACTATTTTAGACTGCACCGGGGGACGAGACAGGGATGCCCCCTCCCCTCACTGTTGTTTGCGCTGGCTATAGAGCCGTTGGCAATCACTCTGAGAGCTTCAAGGGGCTGGAGGGGACTGGTCCCGGGGGGGTGGTGGAGCACAGGGTTTCGCTCTATGCGGACGATCTGCTTCTGTACGTTTCGGACCCAGTAGAGGGGATGGAGGAAATCATGAAGATTCTAGGGGAATTTGGCCGGTTTTCGGGGTATAAGCTAAATATGGAAAAGAATGAGATGTTTGTGGTTCAGGCGAGGGGACAGGAGGGGCGATTGGGGGAGCTGCCGTTTAGGTCAGTAGGGGGTAGTTTCAGATACTTGGGCATCCAAGTGGCGCGGGAATGGGACCGGCTGCATAAATCGAATCTGGCCCAGCTGGTGGACCAAATGAACGATGATTTCCGGAGACGGGACGCGGTCCCGTTGTCGCCGTGGGTGCGAATGGAGGCGGCTTCTTGTAAGGGCGCCAGTCTGGGGGCGTTGGTAACTGCGCCTCTGCTGCTCCCGCCGGCGCGGTACTCCACCAGCCCCGTGGTGGTGGCGGCCCTGAGAGTTTGGGGGGCCAGTGGAGGTGGAATGTGGGAGCAGAGGGAGCATCGGTCTGGCCCCCAATCTGTAATAATCACCGGTTTGCCCCGGGAAGAATGGATGGGGGATTCCGGATATGGCGGAGAGCGGGGATTGAGAGGATGGGGATGTATTCATAGAGGGGAGCTTTCCGAGTATGAGGGCGCTGGAGGAAAGGTTTGGGCTGGCGAGGGGAAACAAATTCAGATACTTGCAGGTGCGTGACTTCCTTCGTAAACAGGTGGCAACCTTCCCGCTCCTACCGCCGAGGGGGATTCAGGACAGGGTAATTTCCAGAGGGTGGGTAGGGGGGCGTCTCGGACATCTATAAAGGAGCTTATGGGGTCGGAGGAGACGCAGACCGAGGAGCTGAAGCGTAAGTGGGAGAAGGAGCTGGGAGGTGAGATAGAGGGTGTTATATGGGCGGACATGTTCAGTAGAGTCAACGCGTCTGCAACATGTGTCAGGCTCAGCCTGATACAATTTAAGGTTGTGCACTGGGCTCACATGACAGTGGCCTGGGTGAGCAGATTCTTTGGGGTGGAGGACAGACGCGCAAAATGCGTGGGAGGACCGGCGAACCATGTCCACATGTCCGGAACTTAGGGGATTTTGGCAGGGGTTTGCAGATGTTAAAAACGGTGTTAAAAACAAGGGTGGCGCTGAGTCAGGCTGTGGGAAGATCCGGGAATCCAGGAGGAGAAAGAGGCAGATGTTCTGGCCTTTGCTTCCCTGGTAGCCGGGAGACGGATACTATTGGCATGGAGGGACTCAAAGCCCCGAAGTCGGAGACCTGGCTATCTTTCTGTGTTTGGAGAAAATCAAGTTCGCCTTGAGAGAGTCACTGTTCAGGTTCGCACGGAGGTGGCAACCATTCGCCGACTGCTTTGCGGAAAATTCGTCAGCAGACAGGGTGGTGGGGAGAGTCAGGTTTCGGTAAGAATAGGGGGTCAATAAGAGTAGGAATTGTACGCAAGGTAAACAGTTTTTGCACTATGTTTATGGATTCACGTATCGTCTATTTAGTTGTTGTTTCTATACCAAAAATACCCCAATAAATGTTTATTAAAAAAAAAACATTGTCCCTTAAAGATGTGCAGCTGGCAAAATGAATTCTGAAGATGCTAATTGGGTGCAGGAGTCGACCATTCTACCCCTCGAGCATGCTCCACCGCCCTCTGGGAACACAATGCGTGACACTCTTGACAGATGAAATTTCTCCTCATCTCCTTCTTAAATCGGAGATCTATCATTGTCAAATCTCTCCCCTATTTCTACCCTCGCCCACGAGGTACCCACCCTGTCAGAGCGCCACCCCCCCCCCCCCCCCCCCCCCACCCCCCCCCCCCCCCCCGCCCGCCTCAGCATTTTATGGATACAGGCCGGACCAGCTCAACCTTTCCTCAGAAGACTACATTCCCCCACGTCCAACACACCCACCCTGCACCCCGGGACATGTCGCGTATATCTTCTCTGAGCCGCTAATCCAATTGAATCCTTTACAGCGGAGACCAAAGCTGTACCAGTACTCCACAGAATCCCGACACTGCAGGACACCATTCGGCCCATCGAGTCTGCATCAACTCTCCAAAAGAATGCCCTACTGAAGCCCACTCCCCTCCCGGCTGATCCCCGTAACCCTACCTAACCTGCACATCTTTGGACACTAAGGGACAATTTAGCACGGCCAATCCAACTAACCTGCACATCTTTGGACACAAATCGGCAATTTAGCACGGTCAATCACCTAACCTGCACATCTTTGGAAGCGAAGGGGCAATTTAGCACGGCCAATCCACCTAACCTGCACATCTTTGGACACTAAGGGACAATTTAGCACGGCCAATCCACCTAACCTGCACATCTTTGGACACTAAGGGACAATTTAGCACGGCCAATCCACCTAACCCGCACATCTTGGACACTAAGGGACAATTTAGCACGGCCAATCCACCTAACCTGCACATTGTTGGACACTGAGGGACAATTTAGCACGGCCAATCCACCTAACCTGCACATCTTTGAACACTAAGGGACAATTTAGCACGGCCAATCCACCTAACCTGCACATCTTTGGACACTGAGGGGCAATTTAGCACGGCCAATCCACCTAACCTGCACATCTGTGGACACTAAGGGACAATTTATCACGGCCAATCCACCTAACCTGCACATCTTTGGACACTAAGGGACAATTTAGCACGGCCAATCCACCTAACCTGCACATCTTTGGACACTAAGGGGCAATTTAGCACGGCCAATCCACCTAACCCGTACATCTTTGGACACTATGGGGCAATTTAGCACGGTCAATCACCTAACCTGCACATCTTTGGACACTAAGGGACAATTTAGCACGGCCAATCCACCTAACCCGCACATCTTTGGACACTAAGGGACAATTTAGCATGGCCAATCCATCTAACCTGCACATCTTTGGACACTAAGCGACAATTTAGCACGGCCAATCCACCTAACCACATCTTTGGACACAAAGCGGCAATTTAGCACGGCCAATCACCTAACCTGCACATCTTTGGACACTAAGGGACAATTTAGCACGGCCAATCCACCCAACCTGCACATTTTTGGACACTAAGGGACAATTTAGCACGGCCAATCCACCTAACCACATCTTTGGACACAAAGCGGCAATTTAGCACGGCCAATCCACCTAACCTGCACATCTTTGGACACTAAGGGACAATTTAGCACGGCCAATCCACCTAACCTGCACATCTTTGGACACTAAGGGACAATTTAGCACGGTCAATCACCTAACCTGCACATTTTTTAACACTAAGGGACAATTTAGCACGGCCAATCCACCTAACCTGCACATCTTTGGACACTATGGGACAATTTAGCACGGCCAATCCACCTAACCACATCTTTGGACACAAAGCGGCAATTTAGCACGGCCAATCCAGCTAACCTGCACATCTTTGGACACTAAGGGACAATTTAGCACGGCCAATCCACCTAACCACATCTTTGGACACAAAGCGGCAATTTAGCACGGCCAATCCACCTAACCTGTACATCTTTGGACACTAAGGGACAATTTAGCACGGCCAATCCACCTAACCACATCTTTGGACACAAAGCGGCAATTTAGCACGGCCAATCCACCTAACCTGCACATCTTTGGACACTAAGGGACAATTTAGCACGGCCAATCCACCTAACCCGCACATCTTTGGACACTAAGGGACAATTTAGCACGGCCAATCCACCTAACCTGCACATCTTTGGACACTAAGGGGCAATTTAGCACGGCCAATCCACCTAACCTGCACATCTGTGGACACTAAGGGGCAATTTAGCACGGCCAATCCACCTAACCTGCACATCTTTGGAGACTAAGGGACAATTTAGCACGGCCAATCCACCTAACCTGCACATCTTTGGACACTAAGGGACAATTTAGCACGGCCAATCCACCTAACCTGCACATCTTTGGACACTAAGGGACAATTTAGCACGGCCAATCCACCTAACCTGCACATCTTTGGACACTAAGGGACAATTTAGCACGGCCAATCCACCTAACCTGCACATCTTTGGACACTAAGGGACAATTTAGCACGGCCAATCCACCTAACCTCCACATCTTTGGACACTAAGGGACAATTTAGCACGGCCAACCCACCTAACCTGTACATCTATGGACACTAAGGGGCAATTTAGCACGGCCAATCCACCTAACCTGCACATCTTTGGACAATTTAGCACGGCCAATCCACCTAACCTGCACATCTTTGGACACTAAGGGACAATTTAGCACGGCCAATCCACCTAACCTGTACATCTTTGGACACTAAGGGACAATTTAGCACGGCCAATCCACCTAACCTGCACATCTTTGGAGACTAAGGGACAATTTAGCACGGCCAATCCACCTAACCTGCACATCTTTGGACACTAAGGGACAATTTAGCACGGCCAATCCACCTAACCTGCACATCTTTGGAGACTAAGGGACAATTTAGCACGGCCAATCCACCTAACCTGCACATCTTTGGACACTAAGGGACAATTTAGCACGGCCAATCCACCTAACCTCCACATCTTTGGACACTAAGGGACAATTTAGCACGGCCAACCCACCTAACCTGTACATCTTTGGACACTAAGGGACAATTTAGCACGGCCAATCCACCTAACCTGCACATCTTTGGACACTAAGGGACAATTTAGCACGGTCAATCACCTAACCTGCACATTTTTTAACACTAAGGGACAATTTAGCACGGCCAATCCACCTAACCTGCACATCTTTGGACACTATCGGACAATTTAGCACGGCCAATCCACCTAACCACATCTTTGGACACAAAGCGGCAATTTAGCACGGCCAATCCACCTAACCTGCACATCTTTGGACACTAAGGGACAATTTAGCACGGCCAATCCACCTAACCACATCTTTGGACACAAAGCGGCAATTTAGCACGGCCAATCCACCTAACCTGTACATCTTTGGACACTAAGGGACAATTTAGCACGGCCAATCCACCTAACCACATCTTTGGACACAAAGCGGCAATTTAGCACGGCCAATCCACCTAACCTGCACATCTTTGGACACTAAGGGACAATTTAGCACGGCCAATCCACCTAACCCGCACATCTTTGGACACTAAGGGACAATTTAGCACGGCCAATCCACCTAACCTGCACATCTTTGGACACTAAGGGGCAATTTAGCACGGCCAATCCACCTAACCTGCACATCTGTGGACACTAAGGGGCAATTTAGCACGGCCAATCCACCTAACCTGCACATCTTTGGAGACTAAGGGACAATTTAGCACGGCCAATCCACCTAACCTGCACATCTTTGGACACTAAGGGACAATTTAGCACGGCCAATCCACCTAACCTGCACATCTTTGGACACTAAGGGACAATTTAGCACGGCCAATCCACCTAACCTGCACATCTTTGGAGACTAAGGGACAATTTAGCACGGCCAATCCACCTAACCTGCATATCTTTGGACACTATGGGGCAATTTAGCACGGCCAATCCACCTAACCTGCATATCTTTGGACGCGGAGGGACAATTTAGCACGGCCAATCCACCTAACCTGCACATCTTTGGACACTAAGGGGCAATTTAGCACGGCCAATCCACCTAACCTGTATATCTGTGGACACTAAGGGGCAATTTAGCACGGCCAATCCACCTAACCTGCACATCTTTGGACACTAAGGGCAATTTAGCACGGCCAATCCACCTAACCTCTACATCTTTGGACACTAAGGGACAATTTAGCACGGCCAATCCACCTAACCACATCTTTGGACACAAATCGGCAATTTAGCACGGCCAATCCACCTAACCTGCACATCTTTGGACACTAAGGGCAATTTAGCACGGCCAATCCACCTAACCTGTACATCTTTGGACACTAAGGGACAATTTAGCTCGGCCAATCCACCTAACCTGCACATCTTTGGACACTAAGGGACAATTTAGCACGGCCAATCCACCTAACCTGCACATCTTTGGACACTAAGGGGCAATTTAGCACGGCCAATCCACCTAACCTGCACATCTTTGGACAGTAAGGGGCAATTTAGCACGGCCAATCCACCTAACCTGCACATCTTTGGACACTAAGGGACAATTTAGCCCGGCCAATCCACCTAACGTGCACATCTTTGGACGCGAAGGGGCAATTTAGCGCGGCCAATCCACCTAACCTGCACATCTTTGGACACTAAGGGACAATTTAGCACGGCCAATCCACCTAACCTGCACATCTTTGGACACTAAGGGACAATTTACCCCGGCTAATCCACCTAACCTGCACATCTTTGGACGCGAAGGGGCAATTTAGCACGGCCAATCCACCTAACCTTCACATCTTTGGACGCGGAGGGGCAATTTAGCACGGCCAATCCACCTAACCTGCACATCTTTGGACACTAAGGGACAATTTAGCCCGGCCAATCCACCTAACCTGCACATCTTTGGACGCGAAGGGGCAATTTAGCACGGCCAATCCACCTAACCTGCACATCTTTGGACACTAAGGGACAATTTAGCCCGGCCAATCCACCTAACCTGCACATCTTTGGACGCGGAGGGGCAATTTAACAAACAAAGAAAGAACAAAGAAATGTACAGCACAGGAACAGGCCCTTCGGCCCTCCAAGCCCGTGCCGACCATACTGCCCGACTAAACTACAATCTTCTACACTTCCTGGGTCCGTATCCTTCTATTCCCATCCTATTCATATATTTGTCAAGATGCCCCTTAAATGTCCCTATCGTCCCTGCCTCCACTACCTCCTCCGGTAGTGAGTTCCAGGCACCCACTACCCTCTGCGTAAAAAACTTGCCTCGTACATCTACTCTAAACTTTGCCCCTCTCACCTTAAACCTATGCCCCCTAGTAATTGACCCCTCTACCCTGGGGAAAAGCCTCTGACTATCCACTCTGTCTATGCCCCTCATAAAAGGGTAGCGCGGCCAATCCACCTAACCTGCACATCTTTGGACACTAAGGGACAATTTAGCACGGCCAATCCACCTAACCTGCACATCTTTGGACACTAAGGGGCAATTTAGCACAGCCAATCCACCCAACCTGCACATCTTTGGACACTAAGGGACAATTTAGCACGGCCAATCCACCTAACCTGCACATCTTTGGACACTAAGGGGCAATTTAGCACGGCCAATCCACCTAACCCGCACATCTTTGGACACTAAGGGACAATTTAGCACAGCCAATCCACCCAACCTGCACATCTTTGGACACTAAGGGACAATTTAGCACGGCCAATCCACCTAACCTGCACATCTTTGGACACTAAGGGACAATTTAGCACGGCCAATCCACCTAACCTGCACATCTTTGGACACTAAGGGGCAATTTAGCACGGCCAATCCACCTAACCTGCACATCTTTGGACACTAAGGGGCAATTTAGCACAGCCAATCCACCTAACCTGCACATCTTTGGACACTAAGGGACAATTTAGCACGGCCAATCCACCTAACCTGCACATCTTTGGACACTAAGGGGCAATTTAGCACGGCCAATCCACCTAACCTGCACATCTTTGGACACTAAGGGACAATTTAGGTCAATCCACCTAAATTGATTCATCAGCCTGTAACGTGGCATCTTATTGACGACCTTCAGGAAGTCTAGATATATGACATCAACCGTGCCACCCTTGTCTACCCTCCTTAGTGGAGCAATCTGATTTCCCCTTCAGTTGGGGTTCCACTATTACTCCCTGTTGCTGAGGCCGAGCTTGGTTATCTATACCACCCCCCCCCACCCCCACGTAGCTCCCTCACAGAGACGGGTAGGCGGCGCTACCTGGTGTTCTCGCCGCCGCTTCTCCGCCGCATGGTAGAGTTTGTGGATGCCCAGCGCCGAGCGCTGCTTGAACTCCCGGCTGCAGACGCCGCACTGAAGGGGCCAGTCCTCGTTGTGGCGGTGCTGGTGTTTGGTCAGCGAGGAAGAGTGGCTGAACTCCTTGGCGCAGCTGGGGCACTTGTAAGGCTTGGCGCCGGTGTGGGTCACCTGGTGGCGGCGAAGGGTGGCCGAGCGGCTGAAGCCCCGGCCGCAGGCGGAGCACTGGAAGGGCCTCTCCCCGGAGTGGGTGCGCTGGTGCTGAGCCAGGTGCGAGGAGCAGCCGAAACGCTTGCCGCAGGCTGGGCACGGGAGGTGCCGGCGGTCGCCCCTGCCGTGGGCTGCCAGGTGCAGCTTCAGCTGGCCGTACTGCTCGAAGCTCATGCCGCACTCGGAGCAGATGAAGCAGTCGTCGTCCTCGGCCGCCTCGGCTGGCCGCCTGCCGGTCCGCGACGGAATGGTCTCCCGCACGGTGTCCTCCACTGGCCGTAGGGCAGTGCCCGCACCCTGTACCAGCTCCATCGTGGAGCTTCGCTGACCCTGCAACAGAGAGAACAATTATTGATTTAGTCAGCACACAGAGAATATCACTGCCTGTGACAGTTCAGGGTGTGGCAGTAACCGGCTGCCAGTTGCGGGTCAGACCCTCGCTGCCGGTTACGGGTCAGACGCTCGCTGCCGGTTACGGGTCGGACCCTCGCTGCCGGTTACGGGTAAGAGTCGGACCCTCGCTGCCGGTTACGGGTCAGTCAGACCCTCGCTGCCGGTTACGGGTCAGAGTCGGACCCTCGCTGCCGGTTACGGGTCAGTCAGACCCTCGCTGCCGGTTACGGGTCAGAGTCGGACCCTCGCTGCCGGTTACGGGTCAGAGTCGGACTCTCGCTGCCGGTTACGGGTCAGACCCTCGCTGCCGGTTACGGGTCAGAGTCAGACCCTCGCTGCTGGTTACGGGTCAGAGTGAGACCATCGCTGCTGGTTACGGGTCAGACCCTCGCTGCCGGTTACGGGTCAGACCCTCGCAGCCGGTTACGGGTCAGACCCTCGCTGCCGGTTACGGGTCAGAGTCAGACCCTCGCTGCTGGTTACGGGTCAGACCCTCGCTGCCGGTTTCGGGTCAGACCTTCGCTGCCGGTTACGGGTCAGTCCCTCGCTGACGGTTACGGGTCAGACCCTCGCTGCTGGTTACGGGTCAGAGTCAGACCCTCGCTGCCGGTTACGGGTCAGACTCTCGCTGCCGGTTACGGGTCAGAGTCGGACTCTCGCTGCCGGTTACGGGTCAGAGTCGGACTCTCGCTGCCGGTTACGGGTCAGACCCGGACTCTCGCTGCCGGTTACGGGTCAGACTCTCGCTGCCGGTTACGGGTCAGAGACGGACCCTCGCTGCCGGTTACGGGTCAGAGTCAGACCCTCGCTGCCGGTTACGTGTCAGACTCTCGCTGCCGGTTACGGGTCAGACCCTCGCTGCCGGTTACGGGTCAGACTCTCGCTGCCGGTTACGGGTCAGAGTCGGACTCTCGCTGCCGGTTACGGGTCAGAGTCGGACCCTCGCTGCCGGTTACGGGTCAGACACTCGCTGCCGGTTACGGGTCAGAGTCAGACCCTCGCTGCCAGTTACGGGTCAGACCCTCGCTGCCGGTTACGGGTCAGAGTCAGACTCTCGCTGCCGGTTACGGGTCAGACCCTCGCTGCCGGTTACGGGTCAGACTCTTGCTGCCGGTTACGGGTCAGACCCTCGCTGCTGGTTACGGGTCAGACTCTCGCTGCCGGTTACGGGTCAGAGTCGGACTCTCGCTGCCGGTTACGGGTCAGAGTCGGACTCTCGCTACCGGTTACGGGTCAGACTCTCGCTGCCGGTTACGGGTCAGAGTCGGACCCTCGCTGCCGGTTACGGGTCAGACACTCGCTGCCGGTTACGGGTCAGAGTCAGACCCTCGCTGCCGGTTACAGGTCAGACCCTCGCTGCCGGTTACGGGTCAGAGTCAGACTCTCGCTGCCGGTTACGGGTCAGACCCTCGCTGCCGGTTACGGGTCAGACTCTTGCTGCCGGTTACGGGTCAGACCCTCGCTGCTGGTTACGGGTCAGACTCTCGCTGCCGGTTACGGGTCAGAGTCGGACTCTCGCTGCCGGTTACGGGTCAGAGTCGGACTCTCGCTACCGGTTACGGGTCAGACTCTCGCTGCCGGTTACGGGTCAGAGTCGGACCCTCGCTGCCGGTTACGGGTCAGAGTCGGACTCTCGCTGCCGGTTACAGGTCAGACTCTCGCTGCTGGTTACGGGTCAGACCCTCGCTGCCGGTTACGGGTCAGAGTCGGACTCTCGCTGCCGGTTACGGGTCAGACTCTCGCTGCCGGTTACGGGTCAGAGTCGGACTCTCGCTGCCGGTTACGGGTCAGACTCTCGCTGCCGGTTACGGGTCAGAGTCGGACTCTCGCTGCCGGTTACGGGTCAGAGTCGGACTCTCGCTGCCGGTTACGGGTCAGAGTCGGACTCTCGCTGCCGGTTACGGGTCAGAGTCGGACTCTCGCTGCCGGTTACGGGTCAGACTCTCGCTGCCGGTTACGGGTCAGAGTCGGACTCTCGCTGCCGGTTACGGGTCAGAGTCGGACCCTCGCTGCCGGTTACGGGTCAGACTCTCGCTGCCGGTTACGGGTCAGTCGGACTCTCGCTGCCGGTTACGGGTCAGACTCTCACTGCCGGTTACGGGTCAGACCCTCGCTGCCGGTTACGGGTCAGACTCTCGCTGCCGGTTACGGGTCAGAGTCGGACTCTCGCTGCCGGTTACGGGTCAGAGTCGGACTCTCGCTGCCGGTTACGGGTCGGACTCTCGCTGCCGGTTACGGGTCAGAGTCGGACCCTCGCTGCCGGTTACAGGTCAGACTCTCGCTGCCAGTTACGGGTCAGACCCTCGCTGCCGGTTACGGGTCAGAGTAGGACTCTCGCTGCCGGTTACGGGTCAGAATCTCGCTGCCGGTTACGGGTCAGAGTCGGACTCTCGCTGCCGGTTACGGGTCAGACTCTCGCTGCCGGTTACGGGTCAGTGTCGGACTCTCGCTGCCGGTTACGGGTCAGAGTCGGACCCTCGCTGCCGGTTACGGGTCAGAGTCGGACTCTCGCTGCCGGTTACAGGTCAGACTCTCGCTGCCGGTTACGGGTCAGACCCTCGCTGCCGGTTACGGGTCAGACTCTCGCTGCCGGTTACGGGTCAGAGTCGGACTCTCGCTGCCGGTTACGGGTCAGAGTCGGACCCTCGCTGCCGGTTACGGGTCAGACACTCGCTGCCGGTTACGGATCAGAGTCAGACCCTCGCTGCCGGTTACGGGTCAGACCCTCGCTGCCGGTTACGGGTCAGAGTCAGACTCTCGCTGCCGGTTACGGGTCAGACCCTCGCTGCCGGTTACGGGTCAGACTCTTGCTGCCGGTTACGGGTCAGACCCTCGCTGCTGGTTACGGGTCAGACTCTCGCTGCCGGTTACGGGTCAGAGTCGGACTCTCGCTGCCGGTTACGGGTCAGAGTCGGACTCTCGCTACCGGTTACGGGTCAGACTCTCGCTGCCGGTTACGGGTCAGAGTCGGACCCTCGCTGCCGGTTACGGGTCAGAGTCGGACTCTCGCTGCCGGTTACAGGTCAGACTCTCGCTGCTGGTTACGGGTCAGACCCTCGCTGCCGGTTACGGGTCAGAGTCGGACTCTCGCTGCCGGTTACGGGTCAGACTCTCGCTGCCGGTTACGGGTCAGAGTCGGACTCTCGCTGCCGGTTACGGGTCAGACTCTCGCTGCCGGTTACGGGTCAGAGTCGGACTCTCGCTGCCGGTTACGGGTCAGAGTCGGACTCTCGCTGCCGGTTACGGGTCAGAGTCGGACTCTCGCTGCCGGTTACGGGTCAGAGTCGGACTCTCGCTGCCGGTTACGGGTCAGACTCTCGCTGCCGGTTACGGGTCAGAGTCGGACTCTCGCTGCCGGTTACGGGTCAGAGTCGGACCCTCGCTGCCGGTTACGGGTCAGACTCTCGCTGCCGGTTACGGGTCAGTCGGACTCTCGCTGCCGGTTACGGGTCAGACTCTCGCTGCCGGTTACGGGTCAGACCCTCGCTGCCGGTTACGGGTCAGACTCTCGCTGCCAGTTACGGGTCAGAGTCGGACTCTCGCTGCCGGTTACGGGTCAGAGTCGGACTCTCGCTGCCGGTTACGGGTCAGAGTCGGACTCTCGCTGCCGGTTACAGGTCAGACTCTCGCTGCCAGTTACGGGTCAGACCCTCGCTGCCGGTTACGGGTCAGAGTAGGACTCTCGCTGCCGGTTACGGGTCAGAATCTCGCTGCCGGTTACGGGTCAGAGTCGGACTCTCGCTGCCGGTTACGGGTCAGACTCTCGCTGCCGGTTACGGGTCAGAGTCGGACTCTCGCTGCCGGTTACGGGTCAGAGTCGGACTCTCGCTGCCGGTTACAGGTCAGACTCTCGCTGCCGGTTACGGGTCAGACCCTCGCTGCCGGTTACGGGTCAGAGTCGGACTCTCGCTGCCGGTTACGGGTCAGACTCTCGCTGCCGGTTACGGGTCAGAGTCGGACTCTCGCTGCAGGTTACGGGTCAGAGTCGGACCCTCGCTGCCGGTTACGGGTCAGAGTCGGACTCTCGCTGCCGGTTACAGGTCAGACTCTCGCTGCCGGTTACGGGTCAGACCCTCGCTGCCGGTTACGGGTCAGAGTCGGACTCTCGCTGCCGGTTACGGGTCAGACTCTCGCTGCCGGTTACGGGTCAGAGTCGGACTCTCGCTGCAGGTTACGGGTCAGAGTCGGACTCTCGCGGCCGGTTACGTGTCAGACTCTCGCTGCCGGTTACGGGTCAGAGTCGGACCCTCGCTGCCGGTTACGGGTCAGACACTCGCTGCCGGTTACGGGTCAGAGTCAGACCCTCGCTGCCGGTTACGGGTCAGACCCTCGCTGCCGGTTACGGGTCAGAGTCAGACTCTCGCTGCCGGTTACGGGTCAGACTCTTGCTGCCGGTTACGGGTCAGACCCTCGCTGCTGGTTACGGGTCAGACTCTCGCTGCCGGTTACGGGTCAGACTCTCGCTGCCGGTTACGGGTCAGAGTCGGACTCTCGCTGCCGGTTACGGGTCAGAGTCGGACTCACGCTACCGGTTACGGGTCAGACTCTCGCTGCCGGTTACGGGTCAGAGTCGGACCCTCGCTGCCGGTTACGGGTCAGAGTCGGACTCTCGCTGCCGGTTACAGGTCAGACTCTCGCTGCTGGTTACGGGTCAGAGTCGGACCCTCGCTGCCGGTTACGGGTCAGAGTCGGACTCACGCTACCGGTTACGGGTCAGACTCTCGCTGCCGGTTACGGGTCAGAGTCGGACCCTCGCTGCCGGTTACGGGTCAGAGTCGGACTCTCGCTGCCGGTTACGGGTCAGACTCTCGCTGCCGGTTACGGGTCAGAGTCGGACTCTCGCTGCCGGTTACGGGTCAGAGTCGGACTCTCGCTGCCGGTTACGGGTCAGAGTCGGACTCTCGCTGCCGGTTACAGGTCAGAGTCGGACTCTCGCTGCCGGTTACGGGTCAGACTCTCGCTGCCGGTTACGGGTCAGAGTCGGACTCTCGCTGCCGGTTACGGGTCAGAGTCGGACCCTCGCTGCCGGTTACGGGTCAGACTCTCGCTGCCGGTTACGGGTCAGTCGGACTCTCGCTGCCGGTTACGGGTCAGACTCTCGCTGCCGGTTACGGGTCAGATCCTCGCTGCCGGTTACGGGTCAGACTCTCGCTGCCGGTTACGGGTCAGAGTCGGACTCTCGCTGCCGGTTACGGGTCAGAGTCGGACTCTCGCTGCCGGTTACGGGTCAGAGTCGGACTCTCGCTGCTGGTTACGGGTCAGAGTCGGACCCTCGCTGCCGGTTACAGGTCAGAGTCGGACTCTCGCTGCCGGTTACAGGTCAGACTCTCGCTGCCAGTTACGGGTCAGACCCTCGCTGCCGGTTACGGGTCAGAGTAGGACTCTCGCTGCCGGTTACGGGTCAGAATCTCGCTGCCGGTTACGGGTCAGAGTCGGACTCTCGCTGCCGGTTACGGGTCAGACTCTCGCTGCCGGTTACGGGTCAGAGTCGGACTCTCGCTGCCGGTTACGGGTCAGAGTCGGACCCTAGCTGCCGGTTACGGGTCAGAGTCGGACTCTCGCTGCCGGTTACAGGTCAGACTCTCGCTGCCGGTTACGGGTCAGACCCTCGCTGCCGGTTACGGGTCAGAGTCGGACTCTCGCTGCCGGTTACGGGTCAGACTCTCGCTGCCGGTTACGGGTCAGAGTCGGACTCTCGCTGCAGGTTACGGGTCAGAGTCGGACTCTCGCGGCCGGTTACGGATCAGACTCTCGCTGTCGGTTACGGGTCAGAGTCGGACTCTCGCTGCCGGTTACGGGTCAGACCCTCGCTGCCGGTTACGGGTCAGAGTCGGACCCTCGCTGCCGGTTACGGGTCAGAGTCGGACTCTCGCTGCCGGTTACGGGTCAGACTCTCGCTGCCGGTTACGGGTCAGAGTCGGACTCTCGCTGCCGGTTACGGGTCAGACTCTCGCTGCCGGTTACGGGTCAGAGTCGGACTCTCGCTGCCGGTTACGGGTCAGAGTCGGACTCTCGCTGCCGGTTACGGGTCAGAGTCGGACTCTCGCTGCCGGTTACAGGTCAGAGTCGGACTCTCGGTGCCGGTTACGGGTCCGAGTCGGACTCTCGCTGCCAGTTATGGGTCAGAGTCGGACTCTCGCTGCCGGTTACGGGTCAGAGTCGGACCCTCGCTGCCGGTTACGGGTCAGACTCTCGCTGCCGGTTACGGGTCAGAGTCGGACTCTCGCTGCCGGTTACGGGTCAGAGTCGGACTCTCGCTGCCGGTTACGGGTCAGAGTCGGACTCTCGCTGCCGGTTACGGGTCAGAGTCGGACTCTCACTGCCGGTTACGGGTCAGACTCTCGCTGCCGGTTACGGGTCAGAGTCGGACTCTCGCTGCCGGTTACGGGTCAGAGTCGGACTCTCGCTGCCGGTTACGGGTCAGAGTCGGACTCTCGCTGTCGGTTACGGGTCAGAGTCGGACTCTCGCTGCCGGTTACGGGTCAGAGTCGGACTCTCACTGCCGGTTACGGGTCAGAGTCGGACTCTCGCTGCCGGTTACGGGTCAGAGTCGGACTCTCGCTGCCGGTTACGGGTCAGAGTCGGACTCTCGCTGCCGGTTACGGGTCAGAGTCGGACTCTCACTGCCGGTTACGGGTCAGACTCTCGCTGCCGGTTACGGGTCAGAGTCGGACTCTCGCTGCCGGTTACGGGTCAGAGTCGGACTCTCGCTGCCGGTTACGGGTCAGAGTCGGACTCTCGCTGCCGGTTACGGGTCAGAGTCGGACTCTCGCTGCCGGTTACGGGTCAGAGTCGGACTCTCGCTGCCGGTTACGGGTCAGAGTCGGACTCTCGCTGCCGGTTACGGGTCAGAGTCGGACTCTCGCTGCCGGTTACGGGTCAGAGTCGGACTCTCGCTGCCGGTTACGGGTCAGAGTCGGACTCTCGCTGCCGGTTACGGGTCAGAGTCGGACTCTCGCTGCCGGTTACGGGTCAGAGTCGGACATCCCGCTGCCGGTTACGGGTCAGAGTCGGACTCTCGCTGCCGGTTACGGGTCAGACTCTCGCTGCCGGTTACGGGTCAGAGTCGGATTCTCGCTGCCGGTTACGGGTCAGAGTCGGACTCTCGCTGCCGGTTACGGGTCAGAGTCGGACTCTCGCTGCCGGTTACGGGTCAGAGTCAGACTCTCGCTGCCGGTTACGGGTCAGACTCTCGCTGCCGGTTACGGGTCAGAGTCGGACTCTCGCTGCCGGTTACGGGTCAGAGTCGGACCCTCGCTGCCGGTTACGGGTCAGACTCTCGCTGCCGGTTACGGGTCAGACCCTCGCTGCCGGTTACGGGTCAGACTCTCGCTGCCGGTTACGGGTCAGAGTCGGACTCTCGCTGCCGGTTACGGGTCAGACTCTCGCTGCCGGTTACGGGTCAGAGTCGGACTCTCGCTGCCGGTTACGGGTCAGACTCTCGCTGCCGGTTACGGGTCAGAGTCGGACTCTCGCTGCCGGTTACGGGTCAGAGTCGGACTCTCGCTGCCGGTTACGGGTCAGAGTCGGACTCTCGCTGCCGGTTACAGGTCAGAGTCGGACTCTCGCTGCCGGTTACGGGTCAGACTCTCGCTGCCGGTTACGGGTCAGAGTCGGACTCTCGCTGCCGGTTACGGGTCAGAGTCGGACCCTCGCTGCCGGTTACGGGTCAGACTCTCGCTGCCGGTTACGGGTCAGTCGGACTCTCGCTGCCGGTTACGGGTCAGACTCTCGCTGCCGGTTACGGGTCAGATCCTCGCTGCCGGTTACGGGTCAGACTCTCGCTGCCGGTTACGGGTCAGAGTCGGACTCTCGCTGCCGGTTACGGGTCAGAGTCGGACTCTCGCTGCCGGTTACGGGTCAGAGTCGGACTCTCGCTGCCGGTTACGGGTCAGAGTCGGACCCTCGCTGCCGGTTACAGGTCAGAGTCGGACTCTCGCTGCCGGTTACAGGTCAGACTCTCGCTGCCAGTTACGGGTCAGACCCTCGCTGCCGGTTACGGGTCAGAGTAGGACTCTCGCTGCCGGTTACGGGTCAGAATCTCGCTGCCGGTTACGGGTCAGAGTCGGACTCTCGCTGCCGGTTACGGGTCAGACTCTCGCTGCCGGTTACGGGTCAGAGTCGGACTCTCGCTGCCGGTTACGGGTCAGAGTCGGACCCTCGCTGCCGGTTACGGGTCAGAGTCGGACTCTCGCTGCCGGTTACAGGTCAGACTCTCGCTGCCGGTTACGGGTCAGACCCTCGCTGCCGGTTACGGGTCAGAGTCGGACTCTCGCTGCCGGTTACGGGTCAGACTCTCGCTGCCGGTTACGGGTCAGAGTCGGACTCTCGCTGCAGGTTACGGGTCAGAGTCGGACTCTCGCGGCCGGTTACGGATCAGACTCTCGCTGTCGGTTACGGGTCAGAGTCGGACTCTCGCTGCCGGTTACGGGTCAGACCCTCGCTGCCGGTTACGGGTCAGAGTCGGACCCTCGCTGCCGGTTACGGGTCAGAGTCGGACTCTCGCTGCCGGTTACGGGTCAGAGTCGGACTCTCGCTGCCGGTTACGGGTCAGAGTCGGACTCTCGCTGCCGGTTACGGGTCAGAGTCGGACTCTCGCTGCCGGTTACGGGTCAGAGTCGGACTCTCGCTGCCGGTTACGGGTCAGAGTCGGACTCTCGCTGCCGGTTACGGGTCAGAGTCGGACTCTCGCTGCCGGTTACGGGTCAGAGTCGGACTCTCGCTGCCGGTTACGGGTCAGAGTCGGACTCTCGCTGCCGGTTACGGGTCAGAGTCGGACATCCCGCTGCCGGTTACGGGTCAGAGTCGGACTCTCGCTGCCGGTTACGGGTCAGACTCTCGCTGCCGGTTACGGGTCAGAGTCGGACTCTCGCTGCCGGTTACGGGTCAGAGTCGGACTCTCGCTGCCGGTTACGGGTCAGAGTCGGACTCTCGCTGCCGGTTACGGGTCAGAGTCAGACTCTCGCTGCCGGTTACGGGTCAGACTCTCGCTGCCGGTTACGGGTCAGAGTCGGACTCTCGCTGCCGGTTACGGGTCAGAGTCGGACCCTCGCTGCCGGTTACGGGTCAGACTCTCGCTGCCGGTTATGGGTCAGACCCTCGCTGCCGGTTACGGGTCAGACTCTCGCTGCCGGTTACGGGTCAGAGTCGGACTCTCGCTGCCGGTTACGGGTCAGACTCTCGCTGCCGGTTACGGGTCAGAGTCGGACTCTCGCTGCCGGTTACGGGTCAGACTCTCGCTGCCGGTTACGGGTCAGAGTCGGACTCTCGCTGCCGGTTACGGGTCAGAGTCGGACTCTCGCTGCCGGTTACGGGTCAGAGTCGGACTCTCGCTGCCGGTTACAGGTCAGAGTCGGACTCTCGCTGCCGGTTACGGGTCAGACTCTCGCTGCCGGTTACGGGTCAGAGTCGGACTCTCGCTGCCGGTTACGGGTCAGAGTCGGACCCTCGCTGCCGGTTACGGGTCAGACTCTCGCTGCCGGTTACGGGTCAGTCGGACTCTCGCTGCCGGTTACGGGTCAGACTCTCGCTGCCGGTTACGGGTCAGATCCTCGCTGCCGGTTACGGGTCAGACTCTCGCTGCCGGTTACGGGTCAGAGTCGGACTCTCGCTGCCGGTTACGGGTCAGAGTCGGACTCTCGCTGCCGGTTACGGGTCAGAGTCGGACTCTCGCTGCCGGTTACGGGTCAGAGTCGGACCCTCGCTGCCGGTTACAGGTCAGAGTCGGACTCTCGCTGCCGGTTACAGGTCAGACTCTCGCTGCCAGTTACGGGTCAGACCCTCGCTGCCGGTTACGGGTCAGAGTAGGACTCTCGCTGCCGGTTACGGGTCAGAATCTCGCTGCCGGTTACGGGTCAGAGTCGGACTCTCGCTGCCGGTTACGGGTCAGACTCTCGCTGCCGGTTACGGGTCAGAGTCGGACTCTCGCTGCCGGTTACGGGTCAGAGTCGGACCCTCGCTGCCGGTTACGGGTCAGAGTCGGACTCTCGCTGCCGGTTACAGGTCAGACTCTCGCTGCCGGTTACGGGTCAGACCCTCGCTGCCGGTTACGGGTCAGAGTCGGACTCTCGCTGCCGGTTACGGGTCAGACTCTCGCTGCCGGTTACGGGTCAGAGTCGGACTCTCGCTGCAGGTTACGGGTCAGAGTCGGACTCTCGCGGCCGGTTACGGATCAGACTCTCGCTGTCGGTTACGGGTCAGAGTCGGACTCTCGCTGCCGGTTACGGGTCAGACCCTCGCTGCCGGTTACGGGTCAGAGTCGGACCCTCGCTGCCGGTTACGGGTCAGAGTCGGACTCTCGCTGCCGGTTACGGGTCAGACTCTCGCTGCCGGTTACGGGTCAGAGTCGGACTCTCGCTGCCGGTTACGGGTCAGACTCTCGCTGCCGGTTACGGGTCAGAGTCGGACTCTCGCTGCCGGTTACGGGTCAGAGTCGGACTCTCGCTGCAGGTTACGGGTCAGAGTCGGACTCTCGCTGCCGGTTACGGGTCAGAGTCGGACCCTCGCTGCCGGTTACGGGTCAGAGTCGGACCCTCGCTGCCGGTTACGGGTCAGAGTCGGACTCTCGCTGCCGGTTACGGGTCAGAGTCGGACTCTCGCTGCCGGTTACGGGTCAGAGTCGGACTCTCGCTGCCGGTTACGGGTCAGAGTCGGACTCTCGCTGCCGGTTACGGGTCAGAGTCGGACCCTCGCTGCCGGTTACGGGTCAGAGTCGGACCCTCGCTGCCGGTTACGGGTCAGAGTCGGACCCTCGCTGCCGGTTACGGGTCAGAGTCGGACCCTCGCTGCCGGTTACGGGTCAGAGTCGGACCCTCGCTGCCGGTTACGGTTCAGACTCTCGCTGCCGGTTACGGGTCAGAGTCGGACCCTCGCTGCCGGTTACGGGTTAGAGTCGGACTCTCGCTGCCGGTTACGGGTCAGAGTCGGGACTCTCGCTGCCGGTTACGGGTCAGAGTCGGACTCTCGCTGCCGGTTACGGGTTAGAGTCGGACTCTCGCTGCCGGTTACGGGTCAGAGTCGGACTCTCGCTGCCGGTTACGGGTCAGAGTCGGGACTCTCGCTGCCGGTTACGGGTCAGACTCTCGCTGCCGGTTACGGGTCAGAGTCGGACTCTCGCTGCCGGTTACGGGTCAGAGTCGGACTCTCGCTGCCGGTTACGGGTCAGAGTCGGACTCTCGCTGCCGGTTACGGGTCAGAGTCGGACTCTCGCTGCCGGTTACGGGTCCGTGTCGGACTCTCGCTGCCGGTTACGGGTCAGAGTCGGACTCTCGCTGCCGGTTACGGGTCAGAGTCGGACTCTCGCTGCCGGTTACGGGTCAGAGTCGGACTCTCGCTGCCGGTTACGGGTCAGAGTCGGACTCTCGCTGCCGGTTACGGGTCAGAGTCGGACTCTCGCTGCCGGTTACGGGTCAGAGTCGGACTCTCGCTGCCGGTTACGGGTCAGAGTCGGACCCTCGCTGCCGGTTACGGGTCAGAGTCGGACCCTCGCTGCCGGTTACGGGTCGGAGTCGGACCCTCGCTGCCGGTTACGGGTCGGAGTCGGACCCTCGCTGCCGGTTACGGGTCAGACTCTCGCTGCCGGTTACGGGTCAGAGCCGGACTCTCGCTGCCGGTTACGGGTCAGAGCCGGACTCACGCTGCCGGTTACGGGTCAGAGTCGGACTCTCGCTGCCGGTTACGGGTCAGAGTCGGACCCTCGCTGCCGGTTACGGGTCAGAGTCGGACCCTCGCTGCCGGTTACGGGTCAGACTCTCGCTGCCGGTTACGGGTCAGAGCCGGACTCTCGCTGCCGGTTACGGGTCAGAGCCGGACTCTCGCTGCCGGTTACGGGTCAGAGTCGGACTCTCGCTGCCGGTTACGGGTCAGAGTCGGACCCTCGCTGCCGGTTACGGGTCAGAGTCGGACTCTCGCTGCCGGTTACGGGTCAGAGTCGGACCCTCGCTGCCGGTTACGGGTCAGAGTCGGACCCTCGCTGCCGGTTACGGGTCAGAGTCGGACTCTCGCTGCCGGTTACGGGTCAGAGTCGGACTCTCGCTGCCGGTTACGGGTCAGAGTCGGACTCTCGCTGCCGGTTACGGGTCAGACTCTCGCTGCTGGTTACGGGTCAGAGTCGGACTCTCGCTGCCGGTTACGGGTCAGAGTCGGACTCTCGCTGCCGGTTACGGGTCAGAGTCGGACTCTCGCTGCCGGTTACGGGTCAGAGTCGGACTATCGCTGCTGGTTACGGGTCAGAGTCGGACCCTCGCTGCCGGTTACGGGTCAGAGTCGGACCCTCGCTGCCGGTTACGGGTCAGAGTCGGACCCTCGCTGCCGGTTACGGGTCAGAGTCGGACCCTCGCTGCCGGTTACGGGTCAGAGTCGGACCCTCGCTGCCGGTTACGGGTCAGACTCTCGCTGCCGGTTACGGGTCAGAGTCGGACCCTCGCTGCCGGTTACGGGTTAGAGTCGGACTCTCGCTGCCGGTTACGGGTCAGAGTCGGGACTCTCGCTGCCGGTTACGGGTCAGAGTCGGACTCTCGCTGCCGGTTACGGGTTAGAGTCGGACTCTCGCTGCCGGTTACGGGTCAGAGTCGGACTCTCGCTGCCGGTTACGGGTCAGAGTCGGGACTCTCGCTGCCGGTTACGGGTCAGACTCTCGCTGCCGGTTACGGGTCAGAGTCGGACTCTCGCTGCCGGTTACGGGTCAGAGTCGGACTCTCGCTGCCGGTTACGGGTCAGAGTCGGACTCTCGCTGCCGGTTACGGGTCAGAGTCGGACTCTCGCTGCCGGTTACGGGTCCGTGTCGGACTCTCGCTGCCGGTTACGGGTCAGAGTCGGACTCTTGCTGCCGGTTACGGGTCAGAGTCGGACTCTCGCTGCCGGTTACGGGTCAGAGTCGGACTCTCGCTGCCGGTTACGGGTCAGAGTCGGACTCTCGCTGCCGGTTACGGGTCAGAGTCGGACTCTCGCTGCCAGTTACGGGTCAGAGTCGGACTCTCGCTGCCGGTTACGGGTCAGAGTCGGACCCTCGCTGCCGGTTACGGGTCAGAGTCGGACCCTCGCTGCCGGTTACGGGTCGGAGTCGGACCCTCGCTGCCGGTTACGGGTCGGAGGCGGACCCTCGCTGCCGGTTACGGGTCAGACTCTCGCTGCCGGTTACGGGTCAGAGCCGGACTCTCGCTGCCGGTTACGGGTCAGAGCCGGACTCACGCTGCCGGTTACAGGTCAGAGTCGGACTCTCGCTGCCGGTTACGGGTCAGAGTCGGACCCTCGCTGCCGGTTACGGGTCAGAGTCGGACCCTCGCTGCCGGTTACGGGTCAGACTCTCGCTGCCGGTTACGGGTCAGAGCCGGACTCTCGCTGCCGGTTACGGGTCAGAGCCGGACTCTCGCTGCCGGTTACGGGTCAGAGTCGGACTCTCGCTGCCGGTTACGGGTCAGAGTCGGAGCCTCGCTGCCGGTTACGGGTCAGAGTCGGACTCTCGCTGCCGGTTACGGGTCAGAGTCGGACCCTCGCTGCCGGTTACGGGTCAGAGTCGGACCCTCGCTGCCGGTTACGGGTCAGAGTCGGACTCTCGCTGCCGGTTACGGGTCAGAGTCGGACTCTCGCTGCCGGTTACGGGTCAGAGTCGGACTCTCGCTGCCGGTTACGGGTCAGACTCTCGCTGCTGGTTACGGGTCAGAGTCGGACTCTCGCTGCCGGTTACGGGTCAGAGTCGGACTCTCGCTGCCGGTTACGGGTCAGAGTCGGACTCTCGCTGCCGGTTACGGGTCCGAGTCGGACTCTCGATGCCGGTTACGGGTCAGAGTCGGACCCTCGCTGCCGGTTACGGGTCAGAGTCGGACTCTCGCTGCCGGTTACGGGTCAGAGTCGGACCCTCGCTGCCGGTTACGGGTCAGAGTCGGACTCTCGCTGCCGGTTACGGGTCAGACCCTCGCTCCCGGTTACGGGTCAGAGTCGGACTCTCGCTGCCGGTTACGGGTCAGAGTCGGACTCTCGCTGCCGGTTACGGGTCAGAGTCGGACTCTCGCTGCCGGTTACGGGTCAGACTCTCGCTGCTGGTTACGGGTCAGAGTCGGACTCTCGCTGCCGGTTACGGGTCAGAGTCGGACTCTCGCTGCCGGTTACGGGTCAGAGTCGGACTCTCGCTGCCGGTTACGGGTCCGAGTCGGACTCTCGCTGCCGGTTACGGGTCAGAGTCGGACCCTCGCTGCCGGTTACGGGTCAGAGTCGGACTCTCGCTGCCGGTTACGGGTCAGAGTCGGACCCTCGCTGCCGGTTACGGGTCAGAGTCGGACTCTCGCTGCCGGTTACGGGTCAGACCCTCGCTCCCGGTTACGGGTCAGAGTCGGACTCTCGCTGCCGGTTACGGGTCAGAGTCGGACCCTCGCTGCCGGTTACGGGTCGGAGTCGGACCCTCGCTGCCGGTTACGGGTCGGAGTCGGACCCTCGCTGCCGGTTACGGGTCAGACTCTCGCTGCCGGTTACGGGTCAGAGCCGGACTCTCGCTGCCGGTTACGGGTCAGAGCCGGACTCTCGCTGCCGGTTACGGGTCAGAGTCGGACTCTCGCTGCCGGTTACGGGTCAGAGTCGGACCCTCGCTGCCGGTTACGGGTCAGAGTCGGACCCTCGCTGCCGGTTACGGGTCAGACTCTCGCTGCCGGTTACGGGTCAGAGTCGGACTCTCGCTGCCGGTTACGGGTCAGACTCTCGCTGCCGGTTACGGGTCAGAGTCGGACTCTCGCTGCCGGTTACGGGTCAGACTCTCGCTGCCGGTTACGGGTCAGAGTCGGACTCTCGCTGCCGGTTACGGGTCAGAGTCGGACTCTCGCTGCAGGTTACGGGTCAGAGTCGGACTCTCGCTGCCGGTTACGGGTCAGAGTCGGACCCTCGCTGCCGGTTACGGGTCAGAGTCGGACCCTCGCTGCCGGTTACGGGTCAGAGTCGGACTCTCGCTGCCGGTTACGGGTCAGAGTCGGACTCTCGCTGCCGGTTACGGGTCAGAGTCGGACTCTCGCTGCCGGTTACGGGTCAGAGTCGGACTCTCGCTGCCGGTTACGGGTCAGAGTCGGACCCTCGCTGCCGGTTACGGGTCAGAGTCGGACCCTCGCTGCCGGTTACGGGTCAGAGTCGGACCCTCGCTGCCGGTTACGGGTCAGAGTCGGACCCTCGCTGCCGGTTACGGGTCAGAGTCGGACCCTCGCTGCCGGTTACGGTTCAGACTCTCGCTGCCGGTTACGGGTCAGAGTCGGACCCTCGCTGCCGGTTACGGGTTAGAGTCGGACTCTCGCTGCCGGTTACGGGTCAGAGTCGGGACTCTCGCTGCCGGTTACGGGTCAGAGTCGGACTCTCGCTGCCGGTTACGGGTTAGAGTCGGACTCTCGCTGCCGGTTACGGGTCAGAGTCGGACTCTCGCTGCCGGTTACGGGTCAGAGTCGGGACTCTCGCTGCCGGTTACGGGTCAGACTCTCGCTGCCGGTTACGGGTCAGAGTCGGACTCTCGCTGCCGGTTACGGGTCAGAGTCGGACTCTCGCTGCCGGTTACGGGTCAGAGTCGGACTCTCGCTGCCGGTTACGGGTCAGAGTCGGACTCTCGCTGCCGGTTACGGGTCCGTGTCGGACTCTCGCTGCCGGTTACGGGTCAGAGTCGGACTCTCGCTGCCGGTTACGGGTCAGAGTCGGACTCTCGCTGCCGGTTACGGGTCAGAGTCGGACTCTCGCTGCCGGTTACGGGTCAGAGTCGGACTCTCGCTGCCGGTTACGGGTCAGAGTCGGACTCTCGCTGCCGGTTACGGGTCAGAGTCGGACTCTCGCTGCCGGTTACGGGTCAGAGTCGGACCCTCGCTGCCGGTTACGGGTCAGAGTCGGACCCTCGCTGCCGGTTACGGGTCGGAGTCGGACCCTCGCTGCCGGTTACGGGTCGGAGTCGGACCCTCGCTGCCGGTTACGGGTCAGACTCTCGCTGCCGGTTACGGGTCAGAGCCGGACTCTCGCTGCCGGTTACGGGTCAGAGCCGGACTCACGCTGCCGGTTACGGGTCAGAGTCGGACTCTCGCTGCCGGTTACGGGTCAGAGTCGGACCCTCGCTGCCGGTTACGGGTCAGAGTCGGACCCTCGCTGCCGGTTACGGGTCAGACTCTCGCTGCCGGTTACGGGTCAGAGCCGGACTCTCGCTGCCGGTTACGGGTCAGAGCCGGACTCTCGCTGCCGGTTACGGGTCAGAGTCGGACTCTCGCTGCCGGTTACGGGTCAGAGTCGGACCCTCGCTGCCGGTTACGGGTCAGAGTCGGACTCTCGCTGCCGGTTACGGGTCAGAGTCGGACCCTCGCTGCCGGTTACGGGTCAGAGTCGGACCCTCGCTGCCGGTTACGGGTCAGAGTCGGACTCTCGCTGCCGGTTACGGGTCAGAGTCGGACTCTCGCTGCCGGTTACGGGTCAGAGTCGGACTCTCGCTGCCGGTTACGGGTCAGACTCTCGCTGCTGGTTACGGGTCAGAGTCGGACTCTCGCTGCCGGTTACGGGTCAGAGTCGGACTCTCGCTGCCGGTTACGGGTCAGAGTCGGACTCTCGCTGCCGGTTACGGGTCAGAGTCGGACTATCGCTGCTGGTTACGGGTCAGAGTCGGACCCTCGCTGCCGGTTACGGGTCAGAGTCGGACCCTCGCTGCCGGTTACGGGTCAGAGTCGGACCCTCGCTGCCGGTTACGGGTCAGAGTCGGACCCTCGCTGCCGGTTACGGGTCAGAGTCGGACCCTCGCTGCCGGTTACGGGTCAGACTCTCGCTGCCGGTTACGGGTCAGAGTCGGACCCTCGCTGCCGGTTACGGGTTAGAGTCGGACTCTCGCTGCCGGTTACGGGTCAGAGTCGGGACTCTCGCTGCCGGTTACGGGTCAGAGTCGGACTCTCGCTGCCGGTTACGGGTTAGAGTCGGACTCTCGCTGCCGGTTACGGGTCAGAGTCGGACTCTCGCTGCCGGTTACGGGTCAGAGTCGGGACTCTCGCTGCCGGTTACGGGTCAGACTCTCGCTGCCGGTTACGGGTCAGAGTCGGACTCTCGCTGCCGGTTACGGGTCAGAGTCGGACTCTCGTGCCGGTTACGGGTCAGAGTCGGACTCTCGCTGCCGGTTACGGGTCAGAGTCGGACTCTCGCTGCCGGTTACGGGTCCGTGTCGGACTCTCGCTGCCGGTTACGGGTCAGAGTCGGACTCTTGCTGCCGGTTACGGGTCAGAGTCGGACTCTCGCTGCCGGTTACGGGTCAGAGTCGGACTCTCGCTGCCGGTTACGGGTCAGAGTCGGACTCTCGCTGCCGGTTACGGGTCAGAGTCGGACTCTCGCTGCCAGTTACGGGTCAGAGTCGGACTCTCGCTGCCGGTTACGGGTCAGAGTCGGACCCTCGCTGCCGGTTACGGGTCAGAGTCGGACCCTCGCTGCCGGTTACGGGTCGGAGTCGGACCCTCGCTGCCGGTTACGGGTCGGAGGCGGACCCTCGCTGCCGGTTACGGGTCAGACTCTCGCTGCCGGTTACGGGTCAGAGCCGGACTCTCGCTGCCGGTTACGGGTCAGAGCCGGACTCACGCTGCCGGTTACGGGTCAGAGTCGGACTCTCGCTGCCGGTTACGGGTCAGAGTCGGACCCTCGCTGCCGGTTACGGGTCAGAGTCGGACCCTCGCTGCCGGTTACGGGTCAGACTCTCGCTGCCGGTTACGGGTCAGAGCCGGACTCTCGCTGCCGGTTACGGGTCAGAGCCGGACTCTCGCTGCCGGTTACGGGTCAGAGTCGGACTCTCGCTGCCGGTTACGGGTCAGAGTCGGAGCCTCGCTGCCGGTTACGGGTCAGAGTCGGACTCTCGCTGCCGGTTACGGGTCAGAGTCGGACCCTCGCTGCCGGTTACGGGTCAGAGTCGGACCCTCGCTGCCGGTTACGGGTCAGAGTCGGACTCTCGCTGCCGGTTACGGGTCAGAGTCGGACTCTCGCTGCCGGTTACGGGTCAGAGTCGGACTCTCGCTGCCGGTTACGGGTCAGACTCTCGCTGCTGGTTACGGGTCAGAGTCGGACTCTCGCTGCCGGTTACGGGTCAGAGTCGGACTCTCGCTGCCGGTTACGGGTCAGAGTCGGACTCTCGCTGCCGGTTACGGGTCCGAGTCGGACTCTCGATGCCGGTTACGGGTCAGAGTCGGACCCTCGCTGCCGGTTACGGGTCAGAGTCGGACTCTCGCTGCCGGTTACGGGTCAGAGTCGGACCCTCGCTGCCGGTTACGGGTCAGAGTCGGACTCTCGCTGCCGGTTACGGGTCAGACCCTCGCTCCCGGTTACGGGTCAGAGTCGGACTCTCGCTGCCGGTTACGGGTCAGAGTCGGACTCTCGCTGCCGGTTACGGGTCAGAGTCGGACTCTCGCTGCCGGTTACGGGTCAGACTCTCGCTGCTGGTTACGGGTCAGAGTCGGACTCTCGCTGCCGGTTACGGGTCAGAGTCGGACTCTCGCTGCCGGTTACGGGTCAGAGTCGGACTCTCGCTGCCGGTTACGGGTCCGAGTCGGACTCTCGCTGCCGGTTACGGGTCAGAGTCGGACCCTCGCTGCCGGTTACGGGTCAGAGTCGGACTCTCGCTGCCGGTTACGGGTCAGAGTCGGACCCTCGCTGCCGGTTACGGGTCAGAGTCGGACTCTCGCTGCCGGTTACGGGTCAGACCCTCGCTCCCGGTTACGGGTCAGAGTCGGACTCTCGCTGCCGGTTACGGGTCAGAGTCGGACCCTCGCTGCCGGTTACGGGTCGGAGTCGGACCCTCGCTGCCGGTTACGGGTCGGAGTCGGACCCTCGCTGCCGGTTACGGGTCAGACTCTCGCTGCCGGTTACGGGTCAGAGCCGGACTCTCGCTGCCGGTTACGGGTCAGAGCCGGACTCTCGCTGCCGGTTACGGGTCAGAGTCGGACTCTCGCTGCCGGTTACGGGTCAGAGTCGGACCCTCGCTGCCGGTTACGGGTCAGAGTCGGACCCTCGCTGCCGGTTACGGGTCAGACTCTCGCTGCCGGTTACGGGTCAGAGCCGGACTCTCGCTGCCGGTTACGGGTCAGAGACGGACTCTCGCTGCCGGTTACGGGTCAGAGTCGGACTCTCGCTGCCGGTTACGGGTCAGAGTCAGACCCTCGCTGCCGGTTACGGGTCAGAGTCGGACTCTCGCTGCCGGTTACGGGTCAGAGTCGGACCCTCGCTGCCGGTTACGGGTCAGAGTCGGACCCTCGCTGCCGGTTACGGGTCAGAGTCGGACCCTCGCTGCCGGTTACGGGTCAGAGTCGGACCCTCGCTGCCGGTTACGGGTCAGAGTCGGACTCTCGCTGCCGGTTACGGGTCAGAGTCGGACTCTCGCTGCCGGTTACGGGTCAGAGTCGGACTCTCGCTGCCGGTTACGGGTCAGACTCTCGCTGCTGGTTACGGGTCAGAGTCGGACTCTCGCTGCCGGTTACGGGTCAGAGTCGGACTCTCGCTGCCGGTTACGGGTCAGAGTCGGACTCTCGCTGCCGGTTACGGGTCCGAGTCGGACTCTCGCTGCCGGTTACGGGTCAGAGTCGGACCCTCGCTGCCGGTTACGGGTCAGAGTCGGACTCTCGCTGCCGGTTACGGGTCAGAGTCGGACCCTCGCTGCCGGTTACGGGTCAGAGTCGGACTCTCGCTGCCGGTTACGGGTCAGACCCTCGCTCCCGGTTACGGGTCAGAGTCGGGCTCTCGCTGCCGGTTACGGGTCAGAGTCGGACTCTCGCTGCCGGTTACGGGTCAGAGTCGGACTCTCGCTGCCGGTTACGGGTCAGACTCTCGCTGCTGGTTACGGGTCAGAGTCGGACTCTCGCTGCCGGTTACGGGTCAGAGTCGGACTCTCGCTGCCGGTTACGGGTCAGAGTCGGACTCTCGCTGCCGGTTACGGGTCCGAGTCGGACTCTCGCTGCCGGTTACGGGTCAGAGTCGGACCCTCGCTGCCGGTTACGGGTCAGAGTCGGACTCTCGCTGCCGGTTACGGGTCAGAGTCGGACCCTCGCTGCCGGTTACGGGTCAGAGTCGGACTCTCGCTGCCGGTTACGGGTCAGACCCTCGCTCCCGGTTACGGGTCAGAGTCGGACTCTCGCTGCCGGTTACGGGTCAGAGTCGGACCCTCGCTGCCGGTTACGGGTCGGAGTCGGACCCTCGCTGCCGGTTACGGGTCGGAGTCGGACCCTCGCTGCCGGTTACGGGTCAGACTCTCGTTGCCGGTTACGGGTCAGAGCCGGACTCTCGCTGCCGGTTACGGGTCAGAGCCGGACTCTCGCTGCCGGTTACGGGTCAGAGTCGGACTCTCGCTGCCGGTTACGGGTCAGAGTCGGACCCTCGCTGCCGGTTACGGGTCAGAGTCGGACCCTCGCTGCCGGTTACGGGTCAGACTCTCGCTGCCGGTTACGGGTCAGAGCCGGACTCTCGCTGCCGGTTACGGGTCAGAGACGGACTCTCGCTGCCGGTTACGGGTCAGAGTCGGACTCTCGCTGCCGGTTACGGGTCAGAGTCAGACCCTCGCTGCCGGTTACGGGTCAGAGTCGGACTCTCGCTGCCGGTTACGGGTCAGACCCTCGCTCCCGGTTACGGGTCAGAGTCGGACTCTCGCTGCCGGTTACGGGTCAGAGTCGGACTCTCGCTGCCGGTTACGGGTCAGAGTCGGACTCTCGCTGCCGGTTACGGGTCAGACTCTCGCTGCTGGTTACGGGTCAGAGTCGGACTCTCGCTGCCGGTTACGGGTCAGAGTCGGACTCTCGCTGCCGGTTACGGGTCAGAGTCGGACTCTCGCTGCCGGTTACGGGTCCGAGTCGGACTCTCGCTGCCGGTTACGGGTCAGAGTCGGACCCTCGCTGCCGGTTACGGGTCAGAGTCGGACTCTCGCTGCCGGTTACGGGTCAGAGTCGGACCCTCGCTGCCGGTTACGGGTCAGAGTCGGACTCTCGCTGCCGGTTACGGGTCAGACCCTCGCTCCCGGTTACGGGTCAGAGTCGGACTCTCGCTGCCGGTTACGGGTCAGAGTCGGACCCTCGCTGCCGGTTACGGGTCGGAGTCGGACCCTCGCTGCCGGTTACGGGTCGGAGTCGGACCCTCGCTGCCGGTTACGGGTCAGACTCTCGCTGCCGGTTACGGGTCAGAGCCGGACTCTCGCTGCCGGTTAGGGGTCAGAGTCGGACTCTCGCTGCCGGTTACGGGTCAGAGTCGGACCCTCGCTGCCGGTTACGGGTCAGAGTCGGACTCTCGCTGCCGGTTACGGGTCAGACCCTCGCTCCCGGTTACGGGTCAGAGTCGGACTCTCGCTGCCGGTTACGGGTCAGAGTCGGACTCTCGCTGCCGGTTACGGGTCAGAGTCGGACTCTCGCTGCCGGTTACGGGTCAGACTCTCGCTGCTGGTTACGGGTCAGAGTCGGACTCTCGCTGCCGGTTACGGGTCAGAGTCGGACTCTCGCTGCCGGTTACGGGTCAGAGTCGGACTCTCGCTGCCGGTTACGGGTCCGAGTCGGACTCTCGCTGCCGGTTACGGGTCAGAGTCGGACCCTCGCTGCCGGTTACGGGTCAGAGTCGGACTCTCGCTGCCGGTTACGGGTCAGAGTCGGACCCTCGCTGCCGGTTACGGGTCAGAGTCGGACTCTCGCTGCCGGTTACGGGTCAGACCCTCGCTCCCGGTTACGGGTCAGAGTCGGACTCTCGCTGCCGGTTACGGGTCAGAGTCGGACCCTCGCTGCCGGTTACGGGTCGGAGTCGGACCCTCGCTGCCGGTTACGGGTCGGAGTCGGACCCTCGCTGCCGGTTACGGGTCAGACTCTCGCTGCCGGTTACGGGTCAGAGCCGGACTCTCGCTGCCGGTTACGGGTCAGAGCCGGACTCTCGCTGCCGGTTACGGGTCAGAGTCGGACTCTCGCTGCCGGTTACGGGTCAGAGTCGGACCCTCGCTGCCGGTTACGGGTCAGAGTCGGACCCTCGCTGCCGGTTACGGGTCAGACTCTCGCTGCCGGTTACGGGTCAGAGCCGGACTCTCGCTGCCGGTTACGGGTCAGAGACGGACTCTCGCTGCCGGTTACGGGTCAGAGTCGGACTCTCGCTGCCGGTTACGGGTCAGAGTCAGACCCTCGCTGCCGGTTACGGGTCAGAGTCGGACTCTCGCTGCCGGTTACGGGTCAGAGTCGGACCCTCGCTGCCGGTTACGGGTCAGAGTCGGACCCTCGCTGCCGGTTACGGGTCAGAGTCGGACCCTCGCTGCCGGTTACGGGTCAGAGTCGGACCCTCGCTGCCGGTTACGGGTCAGAGTCGGACTCTCGCTGCCGGTTACGGGTCAGAGTCGGACTCTCGCTGCCGGTTACGGGTCAGAGTCGGACTCTCGCTGCCGGTTACGGGTCAGACTCTCGCTGCTGGTTACGGGTCAGAGTCGGACTCTCGCTGCCGGTTACGGGTCAGAGTCGGACTCTCGCTGCCGGTTACGGGTCAGAGTCGGACTCTCGCTGCCGGTTACGGGTCCGAGTCGGACTCTCGCTGCCGGTTACGGGTCAGAGTCGGACCCTCGCTGCCGGTTACGGGTCAGAGTCGGACTCTCGCTGCCGGTTACGGGTCAGAGTCGGACCCTCGCTGCCGGTTACGGGTCAGAGTCGGACTCTCGCTGCCGGTTACGGGTCAGACCCTCGCTCCCGGTTACGGGTCAGAGTCGGGCTCTCGCTGCCGGTTACGGGTCAGAGTCGGACTCTCGCTGCCGGTTACGGGTCAGAGTCGGACTCTCGCTGCCGGTTACGGGTCAGACTCTCGCTGCTGGTTACGGGTCAGAGTCGGACTCTCGCTGCCGGTTACGGGTCAGAGTCGGACTCTCGCTGCCGGTTACGGGTCAGAGTCGGACTCTCGCTGCCGGTTACGGGTCCGAGTCGGACTCTCGCTGCCGGTTACGGGTCAGAGTCGGACCCTCGCTGCCGGTTACGGGTCGGAGTCGGACCCTCGCTGCCGGTTACGGGTCAGACTCTCATTGCCGGTTACGGGTCAGAGCCGGACTCTCGCTGCCGGTTACGGGTCAGAGCCGGACTCTCGCTGCCGGTTACGGGTCAGAGTCGGACTCTCGCTGCCGGTTACGGGTCAGAGTCGGACCCTCGCTGCCGGTTACGGGTCAGAGTCGGACCCTCGCTGCCGGTTACGGGTCAGACTCTCGCTGCCGGTTACGGGTCAGAGCCGGACTCGCGCTGCCGGTTACGGGTCAGAGACGGACTCTCGCTGCCGGTTACGGGTCAGAGTCGGACTCTCGCTGCCGGTTACGGGTCAGAGTCAGACCCTCGCTGCCGGTTACGGGTCAGAGTCGGACTCTCGCTGCCGGTTACGGGTCAGACCCTCGCTCCCGGTTACGGGTCAGAGTCGGACTCTCGCTGCCGGTTACGGGTCAGAGTCGGACTCTCGCTGCCGGTTACGGGTCAGAGTCGGACTCTCGCTGCCGGTTACGGGTCAGACTCTCGCTGCTGGTTACGGGTCAGAGTCGGACTCTCGCTGCCGGTTACGGGTCAGAGTCGGACTCTCGCTGCCGGTTACGGGTCAGAGTCGGACTCTCGCTGCCGGTTACGGGTCCGAGTCGGACTCTCGCTGCCGGTTACGGGTCAGAGTCGGACCCTCGCTGCCGGTTACGGGTCAGAGTCGGACTCTCGCTGCCGGTTACGGGTCAGAGTCGGACCCTCGCTGCCGGTTACGGGTCAGACCCTCGCTCCCGGTTACGGGTCAGAGTCGGACTCTCGCTGCCGGTTACGGGTCAGAGTCGGACCCTCGCTGCCGGTTACGGGTCGGAGTCGGACCCTCGCTGCCGGTTACGGGTCAGACTCTCGCTGCCGGTTACGGGTCAGAGCCGGACTCTCGCTGCCGGTTACGGGTCAGAGTCGGACTCTCGCTGCCGGTTACGGGTCAGAGTCGGACCCTCGCTGCCGGTTACGGGTCAGAGTCGGACCCTCGCTGCCGGTTACGGGTCAGACTCTCGCTGCCGGTTACGGGTCAGAGCCGGACTCTCGCTGCCGGTTACGGGTCAGAGACGGACTCTCGCTGCCGGTTACGGGTCAGAGTCGGACTCTCGCTGCCGGTTACGGGTCAGAGTCAGACCCTCGCTGCCGGTTACGGGTCAGAGTCGGACTCTCGCTGCCGGTTACGGGTCAGAGTCGGACCCTCGCTGCCGGTTACGGGTCAGAGTCGGACCCTCGCTGCCGGTTACGGGTCAGAGTCGGACTCTCGCTGCCGGTTACGGGTCAGAGTCGGACTCTCGCTGCCGGTTACGGGTCAGAGTCGGACTCTCGCTGCCGGTTACGGGTCAGAGTCGGACTCTCGCTGCCGGTTACGGGTCAGAGTCGGACCCTCGCTGCCGGTTACGGGTCAGAGTCGGACCCTCGCTGCCGGTTACGGGTCAGAGTCGGACCCTCGCTGCCGGTTACGGGTCAGAGTCGGACCCTCGCTGCCGGTTACGGGTCAGAGTCGGACCCTCGCTGCCGGTTACGGGTCAGACTCTCGCTGCCGGTTACGGGTCAGAGCCGGACACTCGCTGCCGGTTACGGGTCAGAGCCGGACTCTCGCTGCCGGTTACGGGTCAGAGTCGGACTCTCGCTGCCGGTTACGGGTCAGAGTCGGACCCTCGCTGCCGGTTACGGGTCAGAGTCGGACTCTCGCTGCCGGTTACGGGTCAGAGTCGGACCCTCGCTGCCGGTTACGGGTCAGAGTCGGACCCTCGCTGCCGGTTACGGGTCAGAGTCGGACTCTCGCTGCCGGTTACGGGTCAGAGTCGGACTCTCGCTGCCGGTTACGGGTCAGAGTCGGACTCTCGCTGCCGGTTACGGGTCAGAGTCGGACTCTCGCTGCCGGTTACGGGTCAGAGTCGGACCCTCGCTGCCGGTTACGGGTCAGAGTCGGACCCTCGCTGCCGGTTACGGGTCAGAGTCGGACCCTCGCTGCCGGTTACGGGTCAGAGTCGGACCCTCGCTGCCGGTTACGGGTCAGAGTCGGACCCTCGCTGCCGGTTACGGGTCAGACTCTCGCTGCCGGTTACGGGTCAGAGTCGGACCCTCGCTGCCGGTTACGGGTTAGAGTCGGACTCTCGCTGCCGGTTACGGGTCAGAGTCGGGACTCTCGCTGCCGGTTACGGGTCAGAGTCGGACTCTCGCTGCCGGTTACGGGTCAGAGTCGGGACTCTCGCTGCCGGTTACGGGTCAGACTCTCGCTGCCGGTTACGGGTCAGACTCTCGCTGCCGGTTACGGGTCAGAGTCGGGCTCTCGCTGCCGGTTACGGGTCAGAGTCGGACTCTCGCTGCCGGTTACGGGTCAGAGTCGGACCCTCGCTGCCGGTTACGGGTCAGACTCTCGCTGCCGGTTACGGGTCAGAGTCGGACTCTCGCTGCCGGTTACGGGTCAGAGTCGGACTCTCGCTGCCGGTTACGGGTCAGACTCTCGCTGCCGGTTACGGGTCAGACTCTCGCTGCCGGTTACGGGTCAGACTCTCGCTGCCGGTTACGGGTCAGAGTCGGGACTCTCGCTGCCGGTTACGGGTCAGAGTCGGGACTCTCGCTGCCGGTTACGGGTCAGACTCTCGCTGCCGGTTACGGGTCAGAGTCGGGACTCTCGCTGCCGGTTACGGGTCAGACTCTCGCTGCCGGTTACGGGTCAGAGTCGGACTCTCGCTGCCGGTTACGGGTCAGAGTCGGACTCTCGCTGCCGGTTACGGGTCAGAGTCAGACCCTCGCTGCCGGTTACGGGTCAGACTCTCGCTGCCGGTTACGGGTCAGAGTCGGGACTCTCGCTGCCGGTTACGGGTCAGAGTCGGACTCTCGCTGCCGGTTACGGGTCAGAGTCGGACCCTCGCTGCCGGTTACGGGTCAGAGTCGGACTCTCGCTGCCGGTTACGGGTCAGAGTCGGACTCTCGCTGCCGGTTACGGGTCAGAGTCGGACTCTCGCTGCCGGTTACGGGTCAGAGTCGGACCCTCGCTGCCGGTTACGGGTCAGAGTCGGACTCTCGCTGCCGGTTACGGGTCAGAGTCGGACTCTCGCTGCCGGTTACGGGTCAGAGTCGGACTCTCGCTGCCGGTTACGGGTCAGAGTCGGACCCTCGCTGCCGGTTACGGGTCAGACTCTCGCTGCCGGTTACGGGTCAGAGTCGGACTCTCGCTGCCGGTTACGGGTCAGAGTCGGACTTTCGCTGCCGGTTACGGGTCAGACTCTCGCTGCCGGTTACGGGTCAGACTCTCGCTGCCGGTTACGGGTCAGACTCTCGCTGCCGGTTACGGGTCAGAGTCGGGACTCTCGCTGCCGGTTACGGGTCAGAGTCGGACTCTCGCTGCCGGTTACGGGTCAGACTCTCGCTGCCGGTTACGGGTCAGAGTCGGGACTCTCGCTGCCGGTTACGGGTCAGAGTCGGACTCTCGCTGCCGGTTACGGGTCAGAGTCGGACCCTCGCTGCCGGTTACGGGTCAGAGTCGGGACTCTCGCTGCCGGTTACGGGTCAGAGTCGGACTCTCGCTGCCGGTTACGGGTCAGAGTCGGACTCTCGCTGCCGGTTACGGGTCAGAGTCGGACTCTCGCTGCCGGTTACGGGTCAGAGTCGGACTCTCGCTGCCGGTTACGGGTCAGAGTCGGGACTCTCGCTGCCGGTTACGGGTCAGAGTCGGGACTCTCGCTGCCGGTTACGGGTCAGAGTCGGACTCTCGCTGCCGGTTACGGGTCAGAGTCGGACCCTCGCTGCCGGTTACGGGTCAGAGTCGGGACTCTCGCTGCCGGTTACGGGTCAGAGTCGGACCCTCGCTGCCGGTTACGGGTCAGAGTCGGGACTCTCGCTGCCGGTTACGGGTCAGAGTCGGACCCTCGCTGCCGGTTACGGGTCAGAGTCGGACTCTCGCTGCCGGTTACGGGTCAGAGTCGGACTCTCGCTGCCGGTTACGGGTCAGAGTCGGACTCTCGCTGCCGGTTACGGGTCAGAGTCGGACTCTCGCTGCCGGTTACGGGTCAGAGTCGGGACTCTCGCTGCCGGTTACGGGTCAGAGTCGGGACTCTCGCTGCCGGTTACGGGTCAGAGTCGGACTCTCGCTGCCGGTTACGGGTCAGAGTCGGACCCTCGCTGCCGGTTACGGGTCAGAGTCGGGACTCTCGCTGCCGGTTACGGGTCAGAGTCGGACTCTCGCTGCCGGTTACGGGTCAGAGTCGGACCCTCGCTGCCGGTTACGGGTCAGAGTCGGACTCTCGCTGCCGGTTACGGGTCAGAGTCGGACTCTCGCTGCCGGTTACGGGTCAGAGTCGGACTCTCGCTGCCGGTTACGGGTCAGAGTCGGACCCTCGCTGCCGGTTACGGGTCAGAGTCGGACTCTCGCTGCCGGTTACGGGTCAGAGTCGGACTCTCGCTGCCGGTTACGGGTCAGAGTCGGACCCTCGCTGCCGGTTACGGGTCAGAGTCGGACTCTCGCTGCCGGTTACGGGTCAGAGTCGGACTCTCGCTGCCGGTTACGGGTCAAACTCTCGCTACCGGTTACGGGTCAGAGTCGGACTCTCGCTGCCGGTTACGGGTCAGACTCTCGCTGCCGGTTACGGGTCAGAGTCGGACTCTCGCTGCCGGTTACGGGTCAGAGTCAGACTCTCGCTGCCGGTTACGGGTCAGAGTCGGACCCTCGCTGCCGGTTACGGGTCAGAGTCGGGACTCTCGCTGCCGGTTACTGGTCAGAGTCGGACTCTCGCTGCCGGTTACGGGTCAGAGTCGGACCCTCGCTGCCGGTTACGGGTCAGAGTCGGACCCTCGCTGCCGGTTACGGGTCAGAGTCGGACTCTCGCTGCCGGTTACGGGTCAGAGTCGGACCCTCGCTGCCGGTTACGGGTCAGAGTCGGACTCTCGCTGCCGGTTACGGGTCAGAGTCGGACTCTCGCTGCCGGTTACGGGTCAGAGTCGGACTCTCGCTGCCGGTTACGGGTCAGAGTCGGACCCTCGCTGCCGGTTACGGGTCAGAGTCGGACTCTCGCTGCCGGTTACGGGTCAGAGTCGGACTCTCGCTGCCGGTTACGGGTCAGAGTCGGACTCTCGCTGCCGGTTACGGGTCAGAGTCAGACCCTCGCTGCCGGTTACGGGTCAGACTCTCGCTGCCGGTTACGGGTCAGAGTCGGGACTCTCGCTGCCGGTTACGGGTCAGAGTCGGACTCTCGCTGCCGGTTACGGGTCAGAGTCGGACCCTCGCTGCCGGTTACGGGTCAGACTCTCGCTGCCGGTTACGGGTCAGAGTCGGACTCTCGCTGCCGGTTACGGGTCAGAGTCGGACTCTCGCTGCCGGTTACGGGTCAGACTCTCGCTGCCGGTTACGGGTCAGACTCTCGCTGCCGGTTACGGGTCAGACTCTCGCTGCCGGTTACGGGTCAGAGTCGGGACTCTCGCTGCCGGTTACGGGTCAGAGTCGGGACTCTCGCTGCCGGTTACGGGTCAGACTCTCGCTGCCGGTTACGGGTCAGAGTCGGGACTCTCGCTGCCGGTTACGGGTCAGAGTCGGACTCTCGCTGCCGGTTACGGGTCAGAGTCGGACCCTCGCTGCCGGTTACGGGTCAGAGTCGGGACTCTCGCTGCCGGTTACGGGTCAGAGTCGGACTCTCGCTGCCGGTTACGGGTCAGAGTCGGACTCTCGCTGCCGGTTACGGGTCAGAGTCGGACTCTCGCTGCCGGTTACGGGTCAGAGTCGGGACTCTCGCTGCCGGTTACGGGTCAGAGTCGGGACTCTCGCTGCCGGTTACGGGTCAGAGTCGGACTCTCGCTGCCGGTTACGGGTCAGAGTCGGACCCTCGCTGCCGGTTACGGGTCAGAGTCGGGACTCTCGCTGCCGGTTACGGGTCAGAGTCGGACCCTCGCTGCCGGTTACGGGTCAGAGTCGGGACTCTCGCTGCCGGTTACGGGTCAGAGTCGGACCCTCGCTGCCGGTTACGGGTCAGAGTCGGACTCTCGCTGCCGGTTACGGGTCAGAGTCGGACTCTCGCTGCCGGTTACGGGTCAGAGTCGGACTCTCGCTGCCGGTTACGGGTCAGAGTCGGACTCTCGCTGCCGGTTACGGGTCAGAGTCGGGACTCTCGCTGCCGGTTACGGGTCAGAGTCGGGACTCTCGCTGCCGGTTACGGGTCAGAGTCGGACTCTCGCTGCCGGTTACGGGTCAGAGTCGGACCCTCGCTGCCGGTTACGGGTCAGAGTCGGGACTCTCGCTGCCGGTTACGGGTCAGAGTCGGACTCTCGCTGCCGGTTACGGGTCAGAGTCGGACCCTCGCTGCCGGTTACGGGTCAGAGTCGGACTCTCGCTGCCGGTTACGGGTCAGAGTCGGACTCTCGCTGCCGGTTACGGGTCAGAGTCGGACTCTCGCTGCCGGTTACGGGTCAGAGTCGGACCCTCACTGCCGGTTACGGGTCAGAGTCGGACTCTCGCTGCCGGTTACGGGTCAGAGTCGGACCCTCGCTGCCGGTTACGGGTCAGAGTCGGACTCTCGCTGCCGGTTACGGGTCAGAGTCGGACTCTCGCTGCCGGTTACGGGTCAAACTCTCGCTACCGGTTACGGGTCAGAGTCGGACTCTCGCTGCCGGTTACGGGTCAGACTCTCGCTGCCGGTTACGGGTCAGAGTCGGACTCTCGCTGCCGGTTACGGGTCAGAGTTAGACTCTCGCTGCCGGTTACGGGTCAGAGTCGGACCCTCGCTGCCGGTTACGGGTCAGAGTCGGGACTCTCGCTGCCGGTTACGGGTCAGAGTCGGACCCTCACTGCCGGTTACGGGTCAGAGTCGGGACTCTCGCTGCCGGTTACGGGTCAGAGTCGGACTCTCGCTGCCGGTTACGGGTCAGAGTCGGACCCTCGCTGCCGGTTACGGGTCAGAGTCGGGACTCTCGCTGCCGGTTACGGGTCAGAGTCGGACTCTCGCTGCCGGTTACGGGTCAGAGTCGGACCCTCGCTGCCGGTTACGGGTCAGAGTCGGACTCTCGCTGCCGGTTACGGGTCAGAGTCGGACTCTCGCTGCCGGTTACGGGTCAGAGTCGGACTCTCGCTGCCGGTTACGGGTCAGAGTCGGACCCTCGCTGCCGGTTACGGGTCAGAGTCGGACTCTCGCTGCCGGTTACGGGTCAGAGTCGGACTCTCGCTGCCGGTTACGGGTCAGAGTCGGACCCTCGCTGCCGGTTACGGGTCAGAGTCGGACTCTCGCTGCCGGTTACGGGTCAGAGTCGGACTCTCGCTGCCGGTTACGGGTCAGACTCTCGCTACCGGTTACGGGTCAGAGTCGGACTCTCGCTGCCGGTTACGGGTCAGACTCTCGCTGCCGGTTACGGGTCAGAGTCGGACTCTCGCTGCCGGTTACGGGTCAGAGTCAGACTCTCGCTGCCGGTTACGGGTCAGAGTCGGACCCTCGCTGCCGGTTACGGGTCAGAGTCGGGACTCTCGCTGCCGGTTACGGGTCAGAGTCGGACTCTCGCTGCCGGTTACGGGTCAGAGTCGGACCCTCGCTGCCGGTTACGGGTCAGAGTCGGACTCTCGCTGCCGGTTACGGGTCAGAGTCGGACCCTCGCTGCCGGTTACGGGTCAGAGTCGGGACTCTCGCTGCCGGTTACGGGTCAGAGTCGGACTTTCGCTGCCGGTTACGGGTCAGACTCTCGCTGCCGGTTTCGGGTCGGAGTCGGACTCGCGCTGCCGGTTACGGGTCAGAGTCGGACTCTCGCTGCCGGTTACGGGTCAGACTCTCGCTGCCGGTTTCGGGTCGGAGTCGGACTCTCGCTGCCGGTTACGGGTCAGAGTCGGACTCTCGCTGCCGGTTACGGGTCATAGTCGGACTCTCGCTGCCGGTTACGGGTCAGAGTCGGGACTCTCGCTGCCGGTTACGGGTCAGAGTCGGACTCTCGCTGCCGGTTACGGGTCAGAGTCGGACCCTCGCTGCCGGTTACGGGTCAGAGTCGGGACTCTCGCTGCCGGTTACGGGTCAGAGTCGGACTCTCGCTGCCGGTTACGGGTCAGACTCTCGCTGCCGGTTTCGGGTCGGAGTCGGACTCTCGCTGCCGGTTACGGGTCAGAGTCGGACTCTCGCTGCCGGTTACGGGTCAGACTCTCGCTGCCGGTTTCGGGTCGGAGTCGGACTCTCGCTGCCGGTTACGGGTCAGAGTCGGACTCTCGCTGCCGGTTACGGGTCAGAGTCGGACTCTCGCTGCCGGTTACGGGTCAGAGTCGGACTCTCGCTGCCGGTTACGGGTCAGAGTCGGACCCTCGCTGCCGGTTACGGGTCAGAGTCGGACTCTCGCTGCCGGTTACGGGTCAGAGTCGGACTCTCGCTGCCGGTTACGGGTCAGAGTCGGACTCTCGCTGCCGGTTACGGGTCAGAGTCGGACTCTCGCTGCCGGTTACGGGTCAGAGTCGGACCCTCGCTGCCGGTTACGGGTCAGAGTCGGACCCTCGCTGCCGGTTACGGGTCAGAGTCGGACCCTCGCTGCCGGTTACGGGTCAGAGTCGGACTCTCGCTGCCGGTTACGGGTCAGAGTCGGACTCTCGCTGCCGGTTACGGGTCAGAGTCGGACTCTCGCTGCCGGTTACGGGTCAGAGTCGGACTCTCGCTGCCGGTTACGGGTCAGAGTCGGACTCTCGCTGCCGGTTACGGGTCAGAGTCGGACTCTCGCTGCCGGTTACGGGTCAGAGTCGGACTCTCGCTGCCGGTTACGGGGTCAGAGTCGGACCCTCGCTGCCGGTTACGGGTCAGAGTCGGACTCTCGCTGCCGGTTACGGGTCAGAGTCGGACTCTCGCTGCCGGTTACGGGTCAGAGTCGGACTCTCGCTGCCGGTTACGGGTCAGAGTCGGGACTCTCGCTGCCGGTTACGGGTCAGAGTCGGACTCTCGCTGCCGGTTACGGGTCAGAGTCGGACCCTCGCTGCCGGTTACGGGTCAGAGTCGGGACTCTCGCTGCCGGTTACGGGTCAGAGTCGGACTCTCGCTGCCGGTTACGGGTCAGACTCTCGCTGCCGGTTTCGGGTCGGAGTCGGACTCTCGCTGCCGGTTACGGGTCAGAGTCGGACTCTCGCTGCCGGTTACGGGTCAGACTCTCGCTGCCGGTTTCGGGTCGGAGTCGGACTCTCGCTGCCGGTTACGGGTCAGAGTCGGACTCTCGCTGCCGGTTACGGGTCAGAGTCGGACTCTCGCTGCCGGTTACGGGTCAGAGTCGGACTCTCGCTGCCGGTTACGGGTCAGAGTCGGACTCTCGCTGCCGGTTACGGGTCAGAGTCGGACTCTCGCTGCCGGTTACGGGTCAGAGTCGGACTCTCGCTGCCGGTTACGGGTCAGAGTCGGACCCTCGCTGCCGGTTACGGGTCAGAGTCGGACCCTCGCTGCCGGTTACGGGTCGGAGTCGGACCCTCGCTGCCGGTTACGGGTCGGAGTCGGACCCTCGCTGCCGGTTACGGGTCAGACTCTCGCTGCCGGTTACGGGTCAGAGCCGGACTCTCGCTGCCGGTTACGGGTCAGAGCCGGACTCACGCTGCCGGTTACGGGTCAGAGTCGGACTCTCGCTGCCGGTTACGGGTCAGAGTCGGACCCTCGCTGCCGGTTACGGGTCAGAGTCGGACCCTCGCTGCCGGTTACGGGTCAGACTCTCGCTGCCGGTTACGGGTCAGAGCCGGACTCTCGCTGCCGGTTACGGGTCAGAGCCGGACTCTCGCTGCCGGTTACGGGTCAGAGTCGGACTCTCGCTGCCGGTTACGGGTCAGAGTCGGACCCTCGCTGCCGGTTACGGGTCAGAGCCGGACTCACGCTGCCGGTTACGGGTCAGAGTCGGACTCTCGCTGCCGGTTACGGGTCAGAGTCGGACCCTCGCTGCCGGTTACGGGTCAGAGTCGGGACTCTCGCTGCCGGTTACGGGTCAGAGTCGGACTCTCGCTGCCGGTTACGGGTCAGACTCTCGCTGCCGGTTTCGGGTCGGAGTCGGACTCTCGCTGCCGGTTACGGGTCAGAGTCGGACTCTCGCTGCCGGTTACGGGTCAGACTCTCGCTGCCGGTTTCGGGTCGGAGTCGGACTCTCGCTGCCGGTTACGGGTCAGAGTCGGACTCTCGCTGCCGGTTACGGGTCAGAGTCGGACTCTCGCTGCCGGTTACGGGTCAGAGTCGGACCCTCGCTGCCGGTTACGGGTCAGAGTCGGACCCTCGCTGCCGGTTACGGGTCAGAGTCGGACTCTCGCTGCCGGTTACGGGTCAGAGTCGGACTCTCGCTGCCGGTTACGGGTCAGAGTCGGACTCTCGCTGCCGGTTACGGGTCAGAGTCGGACTCTCGCTGCCGGTTACGGGTCAGAGTCGGACTCTCGCTGCCGGTTACGGGTCAGAGTCGGACTCTCGCTGCCGGTTACGGGTCAGAGTAGGACTCTCGCTGCCGGTTACGGGTCAGACTCTCGCTGCCGGTTACGGGTCAGAGCCGGACTCTCGCTGCCGGTTACGGGTCAGAGTCGGACTCTCGCTGCCGGTTACGGATCAGAGTCGGACTCTCGCTGCCGGTTACGGGTCAGACTCTCGCTGCCGGTTACGGGTCAGACTCTCGCTGCCGGTTACGGGTCAGAGTCGGACTCTCGCTGCCGGTTACGGGTCAGAGTAGGACTCTCGCTGCCGGTTACGGGTCAGACTCTCGCTGCCGGTTACGGGTCAGAGTCGGACTCTCGCTGCCGGTTACGGGTCAGACTCTCGCTGCCGGTTACGGGTCAGAGTCGGACTCTCGCTGCCGGTTACGGGTCAGAGTCAGACTCTCGCTGCCGGTTACGGGTCAGAGTCGGACTCTCGCTGCTGGTTACGGGTCAGAGTCGGACTCTCGCTGCCGGTTACGGGTCAGAGTCAGACTCTCGCTGCCGGTTACGGGTCAGACTCTCGCTGCCAGTTACGGGTCAGAGCCGGACTCTCGCTGCCGGTTACGGGTCAGAGTCGGACTCTCGCTGCCGGTTACGGATCAGAGTCGGACTCTCGCTGCCGGTTACGGGTCAGACTCTCGCTGCCGGTTACGGGTCAGACTCTCGCTGCCGGTTACGGGTCAGAGTCGGACTCTCGCTGCCGGTTACGGGTCAGAGTAGGACTCTCGCTGCCGGTTACGGGTCAGACTCTCGCTGCCGGTTTCGGGTCGGAGTCGGACTCTCGCTGCCGGTTACGGGTCAGAGTCGGACTCTCGCTGCCGGTTACGGGTCAGAGTCGGACTCTCGCTGCCGGTTACGGGTCAGAGTCGGACCCTCGCTGCCGGTTACGGGTCAGAGTCGGACCCTCGCTGCCGGTTACGGGTCAGAGTCAGGACTCTCGCTGCCGGTTACGGGTCAGAGTCGGACTCTCGCTGCCGGTTACGGGTCAGAGTCGGACTCTCGCTGCCGGTTACGGGTCAGAGTCGGACCCTCGCTGCCGGTTACGGGTCAGAGTCGGACTCTCGCTGCCGGTTACGGGTCAGAGTCGGACTCTCGCTGCCGGTTACGGGTCAGAGTCGGACTCTCGCTGCCGGTTACGGGTCAGAGTCGGACTCTCGCTGCCGGTTACGGGTCAGAGTCGGACCCTCGCTGCCGGTTACGGGTCAGAGTCGGACCCTCGCTGCCGGTTACGGGTCAGAGTCGGACCCTCGCTGCCGGTTACGGGTCAGAGTCGGACTCTCGCTGCCGGTTACGGGTCAGAGTCGGACTCTCGCTGCCGGTTACGGGTCAGAGTCGGACTCTCGCTGCCGGTTACGGGTCAGAGTCGGACTCTCGCTGCCGGTTACGGGTCAGAGTCGGACTCTCGCTGCCGGTTACGGGTCAGAGTCGGACTCTCGCTGCCGGTTACGGGTCAGAGTCGGACTCTCGCTGCCGGTTACGGGTCAGAGTCGGACCCTCGCTGCCGGTTACGGGTCAGAGTCGGACTCTCGCTGCCGGTTACGGGTCAGAGTCGGACTCTCGCTGCCGGTTACGGGTCAGAGTCGGACTCTCGCTGCCGGTTACGGGTCAGAGTCGGGACTCTCGCTGCCGGTTACGGGTCAGAGTCGGACTCTCGCTGCCGGTTACGGGTCAGAGTCGGACCCTCGCTGCCGGTTACGGGTCAGAGTCGGGACTCTCGCTGCCGGTTACGGGTCAGAGTCGGACTCTCGCTGCCGGTTACGGGTCAGACTCTCGCTGCCGGTTTCGGGTCGGAGTCGGACTCTCGCTGCCGGTTACGGGTCAGAGTCGGACTCTCGCTGCCGGTTACGGGTCAGACTCTCGCTGCCGGTTTCGGGTCGGAGTCGGACTCTCGCTGCCGGTTACGGGTCAGAGTCGGACTCTCGCTGCCGGTTACGGGTCAGAGTCGGACTCTCGCTGCCGGTTACGGGTCAGAGTCGGACTCTCGCTGCCGGTTACGGGTCAGAGTCGGACTCTCGCTGCCGGTTACGGGTCAGAGTCGGACTCTCGCTGCCGGTTACGGGTCAGAGTCGGACTCTCGCTGCCGGTTACGGGTCAGAGTCGGACCCTCGCTGCCGGTTACGGGTCAGAGTCGGACCCTCGCTGCCGGTTACGGGTCGGAGTCGGACCCTCGCTGCCGGTTACGGGTCGGAGTCGGACCCTCGCTGCCGGTTACGGGTCAGACTCTCGCTGCCGGTTACGGGTCAGAGCCGGACTCTCGCTGCCGGTTACGGGTCAGAGCCGGACTCACGCTGCCGGTTACGGGTCAGAGTCGGACTCTCGCTGCCGGTTACGGGTCAGAGTCGGACCCTCGCTGCCGGTTACGGGTCAGAGTCGGACCCTCGCTGCCGGTTACGGGTCAGACTCTCGCTGCCGGTTACGGGTCAGAGCCGGACTCTCGCTGCCGGTTACGGGTCAGAGCCGGACTCTCGCTGCCGGTTACGGGTCAGAGTCGGACTCTCGCTGCCGGTTACGGGTCAGAGTCGGACCCTCGCTGCCGGTTACGGGTCAGAGCCGGACTCACGCTGCCGGTTACGGGTCAGAGTCGGACTCTCGCTGCCGGTTACGGGTCAGAGTCGGACCCTCGCTGCCGGTTACGGGTCAGAGTCGGGACTCTCGCTGCCGGTTACGGGTCAGAGTCGGACTCTCGCTGCCGGTTACGGGTCAGACTCTCGCTGCCGGTTTCGGGTCGGAGTCGGACTCTCGCTGCCGGTTACGGGTCAGAGTCGGACTCTCGCTGCCGGTTACGGGTCAGACTCTCGCTGCCGGTTTCGGGTCGGAGTCGGACTCTCGCTGCCGGTTACGGGTCAGAGTCGGACTCTCGCTGCCGGTTACGGGTCAGAGTCGGACTCTCGCTGCCGGTTACGGGTCAGAGTCGGACCCTCGCTGCCGGTTACGGGTCAGAGTCGGACCCTCGCTGCCGGTTACGGGTCAGAGTCGGACTCTCGCTGCCGGTTACGGGTCAGAGTCGGACTCTCGCTGCCGGTTACGGGTCAGAGTCGGACTCTCGCTGCCGGTTACGGGTCAGAGTCGGACTCTCGCTGCCGGTTACGGGTCAGAGTCGGACTCTCGCTGCCGGTTACGGGTCAGAGTCGGACTCTCGCTGCCGGTTACGGGTCAGAGTAGGACTCTCGCTGCCGGTTACGGGTCAGACTCTCGCTGCCGGTTACGGGTCAGAGCCGGACTCTCGCTGCCGGTTACGGGTCAGAGTCGGACTCTCGCTGCCGGTTACGGATCAGAGTCGGACTCTCGCTGCCGGTTACGGGTCAGACTCTCGCTGCCGGTTACGGGTCAGACTCTCGCTGCCGGTTACGGGTCAGAGTCGGACTCTCGCTGCCGGTTACGGGTCAGAGTAGGACTCTCGCTGCCGGTTACGGGTCAGACTCTCGCTGCCGGTTACGGGTCAGAGTCGGACTCTCGCTGCCGGTTACGGGTCAGACTCTCGCTGCCGGTTACGGGTCAGAGTCGGACTCTCGCTGCCGGTTACGGGTCAGAGTCAGACTCTCGCTGCCGGTTACGGGTCAGAGTCGGACTCTCGCTGCTGGTTACGGGTCAGAGTCGGACTCTCGCTGCCGGTTACGGGTCAGAGTCAGACTCTCGCTGCCGGTTACGGGTCAGACTCTCGCTGCCAGTTACGGGTCAGAGCCGGACTCTCGCTGCCGGTTACGGGTCAGAGTCGGACTCTCGCTGCCGGTTACGGATCAGAGTCGGACTCTCGCTGCCGGTTACGGGTCAGACTCTCGCTGCCGGTTACGGGTCAGACTCTCGCTGCCGGTTACGGGTCAGAGTCGGACTCTCGCTGCCGGTTACGGGTCAGAGTAGGACTCTCGCTGCCGGTTACGGGTCAGACTCTCGCTGCCGGTTACGGGTCAGAGTCGGACTCTCGCTGCCGGTTACGGGTCAGACTCTCGCTGCCGGTTTCGGGTCGGAGTCGGACTCTCGCTGCCGGTTACGGGTCAGAGTCGGACTCTCGCTGCCGGTTACGGGTCAGAGTCGGACTCTCGCTGCCGGTTACGGGTCAGAGTCGGACCCTCGCTGCCGGTTACGGGTCAGAGTCGGACCCTCGCTGCCGGTTACGGGTCAGAGTCAGACTCTCGCTGCCGGTTACGGGTCAGAGTCGGACTCTCGCTGCCGGTTACGGGTCAGAGTCGGACTCTCGCTGCCGGTTACGGGTCAGAGTCAGACTCTCGCTGCCGGTTACGGGTCAGACTCTCGCTGCCAGTTACGGGTCAGAGCCGGACTCTCGCTGCCGGTTACGGGTCAGAGTCGGACTCTCGCTGCCGGTTACGGATCAGAGTCGGACTCTCGCTGCCGGTTACGGGTCAGACTCTCGCTGCCGGTTACGGGTCAGACTCTCGCTGCCGGTTACGGGTCAGAGTCGGACTCTCGCTGCCGGTTACGGGTCAGAGTCAGACTCTCGCTGCCGGTTACGGGTCAGAGTCGGACTCTCGCTGCCGGTTACGGGTCAGAGTCAGACTCTCGCTGCCGGTTACGGGTCAGAGTCGGACTCTCGCTGCCGGTTACGGGTCAGACTCTCGCTGCCAGTTACGGGTCAGAGCCGGACTCTCGCTGCCGGTTACGGGTCAGAGTCGGACTCTCGCTGCCGGTTACGGATCAGAGTCGGACTCTCGCTGCCGGTTACGGGTCAGACTCTCGCTGCCGGTTACGGGTCAGACTCTCGCTGCCGGTTACGGGTCAGAGTCGGACTCTCGCTGCCGGTTACGGGTCAGAGTAGGACTCTCGCTGCCGGTTACGGGTCAGACTCTCGCTGCCGGTTACGGGTCAGAGTCGGACTCTCGCTGCCGGTTACGGGTCAGACTCTCGCTGCCGGTTTCGGGTCGGAGTCGGACTCTCGCTGCCGGTTACGGGTCAGAGTCGGACTCTCGCTGCCGGTTACGGGTCAGAGTCGGACTCTCGCTGCCGGTTACGGGGTCAGAGTCGGACGCTCGCTGCCGGTTACGGGTCAGAGTCGGACCCTCGCTGCCGGTTACGGGTCAGAGTCGGACTCTCGCTGCCGGTTACGGGTCAGAGTCGGACTCTCGCTGCCGGTTACGGGTCAGAGTCGGACTTTCGCTGCCGGTTACGGGTCAGAGTCGGACTCTCGCTGCCGGTTACGGGTCAGAGTCGGACTCTCGCTGCCGGTTACGGGTCAGAGTCGGACTCTCGCTGCCGGTTACGGGTCAGAGTCGGACCCTCGCTGCCGGTTACGGGTCAGAGTCGGACTCTCGCTGCCGGTTACGGGTCAGAGTCGGACTCTCGCTGCCGGTTACGGGTCAGAGTCGGACTCTCGCTGCCGGTTACGGGTCAGAGTCGGACTCTCGCTGCCGGTTACGGGTCAGAGTCGGACCCTCGCTGCCGGTTACGGGTCAGAGTCGGACTCTCGCTGCCGGTTACGGGTCAGAGTCGGACTCTCGCTGCCGGTTACGGGTCAGAGTCGGACTCTCGCTGCCGGTTACGGGTCAGAGTCGGACCCTCGCTGCCGGTTACGGGTCAGAGTCGGACTCTCGCTGCCGGTTACGGGTCAGAGTCGGACTCTCGCTGCCGGTTACGGGTCAGACCCTCGCTGCCGGTTACGGGTCAGAGCCGGACTCTCGCTGCCGGTTACGGGTCAGAGCCGGACTCTCGCTGCCGGTTACGGGTCAGAGTCGGACTCTCGCTGCCGGTTACGGGTCAGAGTCGGACCCTCGCTGCCGGTTACGGGTCAGAGCCGGACTCTCGCTGCCGGTTACGGGTCAGAGTCGGACTCTCGCTGCCGGTTACGGGTCAGAGTCGGACCCTCGCTGCCGGTTACGGGTCAGAGTCGGGACTCTCGCTGCCGGTTACGGGTCAGAGTCGGACTCTCGCTGCCGGTTACGGGTCAGACTCTCGCTGCCGGTTTCGGGTCGGAGTCGGACTCTCGCTGCCGGTTACGGGTCAGAGTCGGACTCTCGCTGCCGGTTACGGGTCAGACTCTCGCTGCCGGTTTCGGGTCGGAGTCGGACTCTCGCTGCCGGTTACGGGTCAGAGTCGGACTCTCGCTGCCGGTTACGGGTCAGAGTCGGACTCTCGCTGCCGGTTACGGGTCAGAGTCGGACCCTCGCTGCCGGTTACGGGTCAGAGTCGGACCCTCGCTGCCGGTTACGGGTCAGAGTCGGACTCTCGCTGCCGGTTACGGGTCAGAGTCGGACTCTCGCTGCCGGTTACGGGTCAGAGTCGGACTCTCGCTGCCGGTTACGGGTCAGAGTCGGACTCTCGCTGCCGGTTACGGGTCAGAGTCGGACTCTCGCTGCCGGTTACGGGTCAGAGTCGGACTCTCGCTGCCGGTTACGGGTCAGAGTAGGACTCTCGCTGCCGGTTACGGGTCAGACTCTCGCTGCCGGTTACGGGTCAGAGCCGGACTCTCGCTGCCGGTTACGGGTCAGAGTCGGACTCTCGCTGCCGGTTACGGATCAGAGTCGGACTCTCGCTGCCGGTTACGGGTCAGACTCTCGCTGCCGGTTACGGGTCAGACTCTCGCTGCCGGTTACGGGTCAGAGTCGGACTCTCGCTGCCGGTTACGGGTCAGAGTAGGACTCTCGCTGCCGGTTACGGGTCAGACTCTCGCTGCCGGTTACGGGTCAGAGTCGGACTCTCGCTGCCGGTTACGGGTCAGACTCTCGCTGCCGGTTACGGGTCAGAGTCGGACTCTCGCTGCCGGTTACGGGTCAGAGTCAGACTCTCGCTGCCGGTTACGGGTCAGAGTCGGACTCTCGCTGCCGGTTACGGGTCAGAGTCGGACTCTCGCTGCCGGTTACGGGTCAGAGTCAGACTCTCGCTGCCGGTTACGGGTCAGACTCTCGCTGCCAGTTACGGGTCAGAGCCGGACTCTCGCTGCCGGTTACGGGTCAGAGTCGGACTCTCGCTGCCGGTTACGGATCAGAGTCGGACTCTCGCTGCCGGTTACGGGTCAGACTCTCGCTGCCGGTTACGGGTCAGACTCTCGCTGCCGGTTACGGGTCAGAGTCGGACTCTCGCTGCCGGTTACGGGTCAGAGTCGGACTCTCGCTGCCGGTTACGGGTCAGAGTCGGACTCTCGCTGCCGGTTACGGGTCAGAGTCGGACTCTCGCTGCCGGTTACGGGTCAGAGTCGGACTCTCGCTGCCGGTTTCGGGTCGGAGTCGGACTCTCGCTGCCGGTTACGGGTCAGAGTCGGACTCTCGCTGCCGGTTACGGGTCAGAGTCGGACTCTCGCTGCCGGTTACGGGTCAGAGTCGGACCCTCGCTGCCGGTTACGGGTCAGAGTCGGACCCTCGCTGCCGGTTACGGGTCAGAGTCGGACTCTCGCTGCCGGTTACGGGTCAGAGTCGGACTCTCGCTGCCGGTTACGGGTCAGAGTCGGACTCTCGCTGCCAGTTACGGGTCAGACTCTCGCTGCCGGTTACGGGTCAGAGTCGGACTCTCGCTGCCGGTTACGGGTCAGAGTCGGACTCTCGCTGCCGGTTACGGGTCAGAGTCGGACTCTCGCTGCCGGTAACGGGTCAGAGTAGGACTCTCGCTGCCGGTTACGGGTCAGACTCTCGCTGCCGGTTACGGGTCAGAGTCGGACTCTCGCTGCCGGTTACGGGTCAGACTCTCGCTGCCGGTTTCGGGTCGGAGTCGGACTCTCGCTGCCGGTTACGGGTCAGAGTCGGACTCTCGCTGCCGGTTACGGGTCAGAGTCGGACTCTCGCTGCCGGTTACGGGTCAGAGTCGGACCCTCGCTGCCGGTTACGGGTCAGAGTCGGACCCTCGCTGCCGGTTACGGGTCAGAGTCGGACTCTCGCTGCCGGTTACGGGTCAGAGTCGGACTCTCGCTGCCGGTTACGGGTCAGAGTCGGACCCTCGCTGCCGGTTACGGGTCAGAGTCGGACTCTCGCTGCCGGTTACGGGTCAGACTCTCGCTGCCGGTTACGGGTCAGAGTCGGACTCTCGCTGCCGGTTACGGGTCAGACTCTCGCTGCCGGTTACGGGTCAGACTCTCGCTGCCGGTTACGGGTCAGAGTCGGACTCTCGCTGCCGGTTACGGGTCAGACTCTCGCTGCCGGTTACGGGTCAGACTCTCGCTGCCGGTTACGGGCCAGAGTCAGACTCTCGCTGCCGGTTACGGGTCAGACTCTCGCTGCCGGTTACGGGTCAGAGTCGGACTCTCGCTGCCGGTTACGGGTCAGACTCTCGCTGCCGGTTACGGGTCAGACTCTCGCTGCCGGTTACGGGTCAGAGTCGGACTCTCGCTGCCGGTTACGGGTCAGACTCTCGCTGCCGGTTACGGGTCAGACTCTCGCTGCCGGTTACGGGTCAGAGTCAGACTCTCGCTGCCGGTTACGGGTCAGACTCTCGCTGCCGGTTACGGGTCAGAGTCGGACTCTCGCTGCCGGTTACGGGTCAGACTCTCGCTGCCGGTTACGGGTCAGAGTCGGACTCTCGCTGCCGGTTACGGGTCAGACTCTCGCTGCCGGTTACGGGTCAGACCCTCGCTGCCGGTTACGGGTCAGACTCTCGCTGCCGGTTACGGGTCAGAGTCGGACTCTCGCTGCTGGTTACGGGTCAGAGTCAGACTCTCGCTGCCGGTTACGGGTCAGAGTCGGACTCTCGCTGCCGGTTACGGGTCAGAGTCGGACTCTCGCTGCCGGTTACGGGTCAGAGTCGGACCCTCGCTGCCGGTTACGGGTCAGAGTCAGACTCTCGCTGCCGGTTACGGGTCAGAGTCAGACTCTCGCTGCCGGTTACGGGTCAGAGTCGGACTCTCGCTGCTGGTTACGGGTCAGAGTCAGACTCTCGCTGCCGGTTACGGGTCAGACTCTCGCTGCCGGTTACGGGTCAGAGTCGGACTCTCGCTGCCGGTTACGGGTCAGAGTCGGACCCTCGCTGCTGGTTACGGGTCAGAGTCGGACCCTCGCTGCCGGTTACGGGTCAGACTCTCGCTGCCGGTTACGGGTCAGAGTCGGACTCTCGCTGCCGGTTACGGGTCAGAGTCGGACCCTCGCTGCCGGTTACGGGTCAGACTCTCGCTGCCGGTTACGGGTCAGAGTCGGACTCTCGCTGCTGGTTACGGGTCAGAGTCGGACCCTCGCTGCCGGTTACGGGTCAGACTCTCGCTGCCGGTTACGGGTCAGAGTCGGACTCTCGCTGCTGGTTACGGGTCAGAGTCGGACCCTCGCTGCCGGTTACGGGTCAGACTCTCGCTGCCGGTTACGGGTCAGAGTCGGACTCTCGCTGCCGGTTACGGGTCAGAGTCGGACTCTCGCTGCCGGTTACGGGTCAGAGTCGGACCCTCGCTGCCGGTTACGGGTCAGACTCTCGCTGCCGGTTACGGGTCAGAGTCGGACTCTCGCTGCCGGTTACGGGTCAGAGTCGGACTCTCGCTGCTGGTTACGGGTCAGACTCTCGCTGCTGGTTACGGGTCAGAGTCGGACCCTCGCTGCCGGTTACGGGTCAGAGTCGGACTCTCGCTGCTGGTTACGGGTCAGACTCTCGCTGCTGGTTACGGGTCAGACTCTCGCTGCCGGTTACGGGTCAGAGTCGGACTCTCGCTGCCGGTTACGGGTCAGAGTCGGACTCTCGCTGCTGGTTACGGGTCAGACTCTCGCTGCTGGTTACGGGTCAGAGTCGGACTCTCGCTGCTGGTTACGGGTCAGAGTCGGACCCTCGCTGCCGGTTACGGGTCAGAGTCGGGACTCTCGCTGCGGTTACGGGTCAGACTCTCGCTGCTGGTTACGGGTCAGACTCTCGCTGCCGGTTACGGGTCAGAGTCGGACTCTCGCTGCCGGTTACGGGTCAGAGTCGGACTCTCGCTGCTGGTTACGGGTCAGACTCTCGCTGCTGGTTACGGGTCAGAGTCGGACTCTCGCTGCTGGTTACGGGTCAGAGTCGGACTCTCGCTGCCGGTTACGGGTCAGAGTCGGACTCTCGCTGCCGGTTACGGGTCAGAGTCAGACTCTCGCTGCCGGTTACGGGTCAGAGTCGGACTCTCGCTGCCGGTTACGGGTCAGAGTCGGACTCTCGCTGCCGGTTACGGGTCAGAGTCGGACCCTCGCTGCCGGTTACGGGTCAGACTCTCGCTGCCGGTTACGGGTCAGAGTCGGACTCTCGCTGCCGGTTACGGGTCAGAGTCGGACCCTCGCTGCCGGTTACGGGTCAGAGTCGGACTCTCGCTGCCGGTTACGGGTCAGAGTCGGACTCTCGCTGCCGGTTACGGGTCAGAGTCGGACTCTCGCTGCCGGTTACGGGTCAGAGTCGGACTCTCGCTGCCGGTTACGGGTCAGAGTCGGACCCCGACACATAACCAGCAGCGAGGGTCTGACCCGTAACCGTAACCCCGCCTCCCCTCTGCCCCGCCCCCTGCTCCTCCCCCTCAGCCCCGCCCCCTCCCTCAGCCCCGCCCCCGTCCCTCCCCCTCAGCCCCGCCCCCTCCCTCAGCCCCGCCCCCCGCCCTCAGCCCCGCCCCCCTCTGCCCCGCCCCCTGCCCCTCCCCCTCAGCCCCGCCCCCTCCCTCAGCCCGCCCCCGTCCCTCCCCTCAGCCCCGCCCCCTCCCTCAGCCCCGCCCCCCGCCCTCAGCCCCGCCCCCCTCAGCCCGCCCCGCTCCCACTCTGCCCCGCCC